>NW_006775077.1:2920856-2924370 GCF_000442215.2 Lipotes vexillifer | reverse complement strand
TCCTGCTGGGAACATCTGTCTTCCTCCGACCTTCTGATCCTTCTGTCTCGCGTCCCCTGTGAGCTGCCATCTTGAGGGAAGTTTCCCGAGACTTTAACCCTCTGTGCCCACTAGAGGGCCACAGACACTCACCAAAATGAATTTCAGATGCATGAAATTCAATAAACTGGCAATTACTTACTCTACAAAGGCATTCTTTTAAGACAATCGTTTCTTTTAGACGGTCTTTTAAAGAATTTGTTTCTTCAGTATTCATTTTATATATAGTATTCATTTCAATCTCAAGATCCCCTAAGAAGTCCAATTTAAAATAAAAAGCTATTCACATAGCCTCCGAGTATTCAACAAACATTTAAATGCTGCGTCATGCATTCTGTAAGAGTGAGGCCACAAAACGGAGAAAGACTCAACCCTTGTCTTCAAGAACAGACGGATTAGAAGCGTGAAGAATTCATTACAGCTTTGGACGGCAAGCGTCAGCGTAGACACAGGAAAAGGCAGTGCTGGTGAGAGTGGGATCAGCAGTGTGTGTGTGTGTGTGTGTGTGTGTGTGTGTGTGTGTGTGTGTGTGTGTCAGCTAAAGACCAGGAGCACAGAAGGAATATGAGCTCTGACCCCGATGTAAAGCAACATGCGTTTCCTGTGCAAAGTGGGGCAATCTATATACTCCTCAAGTGTTTACTACTTGAGAGTTAGGGAGTCTGTAATCACCCCACACTCTCCCAAACAGATTCGTTCACCATTGGATTGATCAGAGAAAACAAACATACAAACAAAAAACCAGGGTCATCCCCGACACCCGACTGCATTAGAAATCTCAAGAGACCTACTCAGCACCATAAGAGATGGAAGAGTTTGAAACCCTTTAAAAGATATTTTTAATTTTAGAAAGGGTAAAAGCAAAATGTATTTTCTCCAAAAGCCACGCCATGTAGCCTGACAGGGAAACTCCCTCCCTTCCTGCTTTGAGAAGCCAGAGAAATCCGAATCCGGTGGCTGTCACGCTGTGTCCTGCTTGGTGAAAGGGAACGTGCCTTCTCTCTGGCATAAGGAGGAGGTGACGGAGAACCTCAAGAAATGAAATGCCTGCCAGTCCAAAGGTAAGGACTCTTGCTGTTTGTCCCACTTACCTCTGCCCCAGGCTCCGAGCCAGCTCAGATCAGAGAACAGTCAAGGGAGTTCTAAGCCCTGAAAGGCCTTGGTTCAGCCCTTTGTCCCCAGGAGCTCCCAGGATTGGAAACCAGGGGCAGAGGTACCTGGGTATAGACACCCACCTGGAAAACCATGTCTGATACCGGGTTCTGGCCCTCAACCATCCAGCCACATGCTGGGGCAGCACCCAATGGGTCCCCCAACTCCGGACCCTGGGCCAGTGGGGGGATTCGCAGGCAGAGGGAGAGAAGGGCATCAGAAGTGCTGGCTAAGCCCCGCGCGGGGGACGCACAGAACAAGTCGGGGGTGTAGGGGAACAGGTGCCTCCACAGCCCTGCAGTTCAGGCTCCTGAACAGACTTCACCCGGGCAGCAAACGCTAAGCTTTCAGGCAGGAAGGTGCGTGATCAGAATGGAAGGTATTCGTGGACATGAAGCAGAAGAGGATGATGGGGTGAGAGAGGACTCTGTGCCTGAGGGCACCCCCCCCCCCAGGAAAGCCGGCTGGGAGGACACAGTCCAGCTCTGGGTCCTACGCACTTGTATTTAGGCCTAAACCCCAGGGTCCCGGGGAGCAGGGCCCGGACACCGTCACTTAGATAAGCACGCAGCTTCAGTGCTCAGGTAACAGCGGTGACACAGACTCAAAGAGCCGCACCCCTCCGCCCCCCACTCTGAACCCAGCGCAGCTGCAGGGCACGACGGCCAAGGTGGGAGAGACGACCCCGCGCGGAGGAGCGACCCAGTCTGGCAGGAAGTGGCTCCTGGGCAGATGCTGGAGGCCAGCAGACCCCGCAGCAGGGGGCCTGGGAAGGAAGTCAGCGGTGGGCCCCCATGGAGTACCCAGGCTGTCCGGGAGGCCAGACACGCCCTCTGGGACCCGCAGACATAATTATAGGAGCTCTGATGGGGGCTGGAGGTCCTACACTAGTGGGGGTGGGGGATGGCGGGGCGGCCAGGGAGGCCCAGATGACATGTGTTGTGGCGGTCTCTCTGCACACAACGCAGAGGATGAGCTGAAACCGTAAGCTCCTTAAAGCGGGATCCACGTGTTCTCCTTTTTGTGTCACTTTGACACTTCACGCTGTTGTGCAAGGGGGGTAAGCAAGGCTGCTCCGTGGCAGGCGGGGGGGTCGGAAGGAGACGGTGGGCACGGCAGCAAAGGTCCAGGGAGCTGGCAGGGGCTGTGCTGGGGCCACAGCGCAGATGTGCCACCAAGAGAGGAAGAGTTCGGCCAGTAAAATGAACAGGATTGGGTTTCTGAATGACTGGGAGGGTTGAGGGTTGATTCGAAGATGTCAGCAAGTTTTTGAACTTGGACAACAAGGACAGGTTGTCAAAGAGGAGCTCGGTTTGGGAAACACTGAAGGCAAGGGGCTGGGGAAAAGGCAGTGTAAAAAGCTGGAGGATAATATATGTCAGGTATACATCCAGCATGATTACAATCAATTATATATAATAACTAAAATCAGGGTTAGTTGATTTTAGAGTCGAGTCTTAGGGGACTCGAGCTGATGAGTACATAAGAACGACCGGCAAGTGGCACCCTGATTATAAATTATGCTTCTGACACACTTGAGGGCACTTACAAACATTCCATCCATCGCTTCAGTGTTTAGAAACACCTTTGAAATTGTATTTACACCACTAGCCTGTTCTGCCAATGCAGAGACACTTTGCTGAAAAAAGCTCAACTTAGCTCGCCCCATAAACAAGTTCACGAAGGCTGAGGGTGACTGTCTAATATTTGACAGGTATCTTAATAAAGGAAATGCCCAGGGCTACTGGAGGATGAAACCTGGGTGATGGAGCTAGAGGGCCAAGAGATAAAATGGAGGTGTTTTAGATGCTGCATTCCAAAATAGCCTCTTATTCCTCTAAAGATGGGCTCTTTGTTCCTGGGACTATTTTTAATTTGGGATTTCATCTATTTCTACTCCACTTTGGTGCAATCAAGTTCCAAGAAAAGGCTCGTAACCTCCAAATATTTCAATTAGGAAGCACAGAGTAGAACTGGAAAAGCCTTATGCCAACATGGGGCACCCCTCAGAAGCATTTCCAGCCTGTCATTGAGGTGAAGAGGTTACAGAACTGGTAAGAGGACCAGAGCTCTCACTTTTAAGTGTCTATCTTGCCCCCTCCCCACACCAGACACAAAGCTGACACACACACACCACTGACACACCACTGGAGAACTGTGGACCCACTGACGACTGTCCTCTCTCAAATTCGAATGCCCTAGGGATGCGGGAAGTGTCATCACTAGGCTGGTGTGGCCTCTTTCTCTAGGTTGCTCCCTCCAGCTGTCTGAGTGAAGGTTTTTATTGTCTGGGGAGGGGACGGGAAGGCAGGAAAGAGGGCAG
>NW_006775077.1:2917303-2920846 GCF_000442215.2 Lipotes vexillifer | reverse complement strand
AAAGAGTGCAGGATGATGGCAGGCTAGACTGCCATGCCATTCTGGAAACCATCGGACAACGCAGAGAAAGTCTAACCATTCCCCTGTAATTATTTTACCTTGGGTGATGAGAAGAAAGCAGATGTCACCTTGGACACTGGGAAGTTTCCTGCACAAGGAGACTCATGGTGGTTCAAAGCATGGAGCCTGGAGGTCCTGTTAACCGAGAGACGTGGAATAAGCTCCTCAGTCTCTTGGTAGCTCTGTTTCCTCATCTGCAAACCAGGATATTTGCAGTCCCTTCACATCTTACCGGGAGGAGGGCAATGAGGGGGCAGACATCGGGCACCCAGACAGCGCCTGCCTCAGCAAGTGCTAACAATCATTGTTATAATTACCTTCTCCCTGGAAAGAGAAGTCATAGCAGTCACGTGCGCTGTGTGCCAATCAGCATATAACGAGACAAGAAAAACGTGTCTTGGTATAACAACCTTATTTCACAACAGTCACGCTCTGTGTCAATGAGGCTCAGGCTCTTCAGACTGGTCGTGAAGGAGATAAGCCCCTGTGATTGGCAAGAAGAGATGGGAGAGAAGCAGATCCTACCCTGCAGGCCAGGAGCAGGGGGCGCTCCATAAAAACGGTTGAGGTTGGGCTAGTGGGGCGGAGCTCTGCCAGCCACCACCCTCTGCTCTCGGTCCAGCAGGAAGCACGATGCTGGCAGGTCTTCCCCGGGCTCTGGGCTCTGGGGTGGGGCAGAAGGTGCCACTTCTATCTTTGGTCACAAAACTCAAATGCATAGTCCTCCTGATTTTCTCAAATGTCTAATGTCAGGAGTGCTCAATTTAGCCAAAATCCATGAGAAAAAAATAAAAATAGTTTTTTAAAATCTGTGGGGAAGGAAAAGTTGAAATACGGTGTCTGTAAATTACTCAGGTTACTACCCCAATGCTCACAGCAGCACTATTCACGACAGACAAGACGTGGAAGCAACCTAAGTGTCCATCGACAGATGAATGGATAAAGGAGATGTGGTACATATATACAATGGACTATTACTCTACCATAAAAAAGAATGAAATGATGCCATTTGCAGCAATATGGATGGACCTAGAGATTATCATACTAAGTGAAGTAAATTAGAACGACAAATATCATATGATATGACTTATATGTGGAATCTTTAAAAATGATACAAATGAACTTATTTACAAAACAGAAATAGACTCATAGACATAGAAAACAAACCTACAGTTACCAAAGGGGTTGGGGAGGGGAGGGGAGATATAAATTAGGAGTTTGGGATTTATATATACACACTACTATACATAAAATAGATAAACAACAAGGACCTACTGCATAGCACAGGGAAGTATACTCAATATCTTACAATAACCTATAATGGAAAAGAATCTGAAAAAGAATAGATATAGATACATGTGTAACTAATCACTTTGCTGTACAGTTGAAACTAACACAACATTCTAAATTAACTATACTTTAGTTAAAAAAAAACAAAGAAAATGATGTAAATTACTCAGATTCCTGCCCGGCGGAACAGAAAAGGGAAGGGAGGATGATCCAAAAATCTCCCTTCTTGTTGTTTGGAACAAAACCTCTTCCACGGGCCTCCTTTCCTGGGAGAGGCGTGAGGTCAGAGCATCTGTGTATCTTCGCTAAGGTATTTGTTACATAAGTAAAGTGGCTTTTGCCCTTCTTCACGTTCCTCCCGATTTGCTAAACATCACAGCGACAGAACAAAAGGCTCTTGGACTTAACGTTCTCCTTGTACTGCTCCAAGACCTTCCCGTCGCCTGAGTGTTGACGGGAAAGCCTAGGCGACAAGGTCCTGTGGGTTCTCTGCCTTTGGAAGGGCCTCTCCCCGAGAGCAGAGCCGGCTCTGCAAGGGTCCTTGCCCTGGCCTGCTGCATGCAGTCCGGGCATCACCGGCAAGGCTGATGTCACCGCCCAGCCGTCCTCGTGCTTGGGTGTTGCTCCCGCACGCAGGCTGTGTAGGCACTTTCCCTCATAGACGAATGCTGTGGAATCGTAGCTGAGTTTGTTGTGGAGAAGCTTTTGTGCAGGTGCTACAGGCCTGGAAGCAGACTGAGCTGTGGCTGAGGGAGGGCTGCCCCGCCCAGCAGGAGGGGCACTGACTCTACTCGCGGAGTTGGCTTTGAATCCCGCCTCCTACAAACGGAAACCTGAAAAATGACTTAACTGCGCTGCAAGTTGGCTCATTCATCTGTAAAATGATGGTAACTCTTGGGGTTAGTTTTGTCCCCCAAAAGGATATGTGAATGTGGCCTTATATGGAAATAGAGTCTTTGCAGATGTAATTAATATGCAAATTCAGATAGGTCAGACTGGATTAGGGAGGGCCCTAAATCTAATGACTGGTGTCCTGACAAGAGAGGACAGAGAGACACAGGGAAGAGGGAGGTAGACTGGAGTGATGTGTCCACAAGACAAGGGTCACCAAGGATTTGCCACCAGAAGGTGGAAGAAGCAGGAAGCGTCCTCCCCTAGAGCCTTCAGAGGGAGCCTGGCCACGCCGACGCCCTGATTTGGGGCTTTTGGCCTCCAGAACTGTGAAAGAATAAGTCTTCCTGGGATACTTTGTTACAGCAGCCTTGAGAAACTCATAAGGTAACCTAGTTCACAGGCTGGTTGTGAGGATTAAATGCAATTATGTAAGTAAATGCTTATTGAGTGTTAGATATCATCCCTTTTCTTTCCTCTTCCCCACGGACTGGGAATATAAATACTTTCAGGAAGGGCTTTGATAGCCATGCTGTCACCTGAGAACTCAAAAGTGAAAGCCACTGGGCTTTGATTAATCCTCTTGAAAATGCACAAATTACACACAGCTGCGGGCAGCTTCTCCCCTGCATCTTGCCTTACAGGAGAGACTCTAGGTCCGAGCTGGTGACTGGATAGCTGCTTCCACTGGCCCAAGTCCTGCCGAGCTTGGCCCGGGAAGTTTGGAGGCAAGCAGAAAGAAGCGATTGAGCTGACTGTCCTCCTCTGTGATGGCAGAGGGGCCTGGGGTCAGTCCCTCCCCGCCTCCAGTGACAGGTCTGTAAGGTGAGGGACGCCAGCCAGACGATCTCCAAGTCCTCCTCAAGCTCTGACTTCCATGGCATCATGGAAGTCCAAGATTTGGGGGTCCAGGAACTCCAAAAGACTGGCCCCCAGGCCGGTGGCACCTTACAAGTTGTGCTCGTCCAACAAGAACGTTTCAAAAATGTTCAAGAGTTGTCTGCATTCTTTCCCAGGTTCTGAGACAAAAGTATCCAACTTATTTTAAAATGCAAGCATAGCCAAATATAAAAGGTACTAGTGAAAGCACATTAATGCATCAGGGAATAATGGCAGTTTGTTATAACTGAGCAGTTAAATAACTTATAATCATGAAAGTCTCCCCAAAAGAAAAGTTCTCTAATGCACAAAAGTCATGAGACAAAAGTCATGACTGTGAAGTTACTGAAATTCAGCAACAGGCAAATCTCTAAATGTGACAACTTAGCTTTGTAGATCTCATGCACTGAGGAGAGGAAAGAG
>NW_006775077.1:2916066-2917191 GCF_000442215.2 Lipotes vexillifer | reverse complement strand
AAAGAGTGCTTATATCGAGTTTTTATTAAGAAATAAAGAATACATCCAAATAAGTTGGAGTTTTAGATTCCTTTAAGCTTGGAAATGGTTTAACCAAATATCAGTCTGAGAAGAAAGTTAGCATGTAGCTACATACCAGGAAAAAGATCAAGTACCTTCTGAGAATATTTCTAAAAGGAAACTATCCAAGAAAAATAAGTTTAACATCTCCTTATACATCTTTAGAAAGCAATCGTCTCACTTAAAATGTAATTTGATAGTTGAATATAAAAGTATATGTTTTCACAAATGGTAGGATTTCCTTCTTTCTCATGCCTGAATAATATTCCATTATATACACATATATAATATAATAATGGAATATTATATGTATATATTTGCCACATTTTCATTGGCCACTCATCCACTGAAAAACACTTAGGTTGTTTCCATATCTTGGCTATTGTGAATCACACAGTAATGAACATGGGGGTGCAGATAACGCTTCCATATCCTGTTTTCATTTCCTTTGGATATATACCCAGAATTGGAATGGCAGGATGATATGGTAGTTCTATTTTTAAGTTTTTGAGGAACCCCCATACATAGCAGCTGCACCAATTTACATTCCCATCAGTGGTGCACCAGGATTCCCTTTACCCTACATCCTCACTGTCACTTATCTCTTTGCTCTTTGATGGTAGCCATCCGTACAGGTGTGAGGTGATAGCTCACTGTGGTTTGATCTGCATTTCCCTGATGGTTAGTGCTGCTGAGCACCTTTTCATGTACCTGTTGGTGACAACATGGATGGATTTTGAGGGCATTATGCTAAGTGAAGTAAGTCAGAGAAAGACTAATACTGCATGATATCACGTATATGTGGAATGAAAAAAAAAAAAAGTCAAACTCATAGAAACAGAGAGCAGAAAAGTGGTTGCCAGGGGATAGGGGGTGGGGGAAATAGGGAGAGGTTGGTAAAGGGTACAGATTTTCAGCTATAAGATGAATAAGGTCTGAGGAGCGAACGTACAACACGCTGACTAAAGTAGACAACACTTGTATAACTGAAATTTGCCAAAAGAGTAGGACTTAAATGATCACACACACACACACACACACACACACACACACACACACACAAAA
>NW_006775077.1:2905303-2916025 GCF_000442215.2 Lipotes vexillifer | reverse complement strand
CTCTTTCCCCAGCGTATATGTATATCAAATCACCACTATGTACACTTCAAATATCTCACAATTTTATATGTCAACTAGACCACTATAAAGCTGAAATTTAAAAAATATATATGCTTTAAAAATATGTCTAAATTAAGAAGGATGATGTTACACTAAGAAATGTGTTTAGGAGGGTGGTGAGCTGCACAGATGCTAGAGAAAAGAACACACTGGAAGGTGAGAAGCCGTCAGCTCGTGTGTTGCAAGCCTGAGAACCAGGGTTATTGGAAGACCTGCCTCCATGGAGCAAGCACAGCCCAGATCCCCCTTCTCAGAAATCTTCTCACCTTCCAAGTGTTAACTCAGCTTCTCGGGTCAGACGCAACACCCATACATATCTGGATGCACGCATGGGTGCTGTTCATGATTAAACTGACACCATGCGTAACAAATTAATCTCCTGCAAGTCAGGCTTTTAGCTTCAAATGTCCGAAACCAGATCAGCAAGTTTGGGCATAAAAGAAATTGAACAGCCCCTGGAATCTGGGCGTGAATAGCCAGCCAAATGTTAGGGAGGTCACCTCCCTGCCCACCGCCTCTGAGCTCAGGGGACGGGCTCCTTCTCAGCAGAAAGTCCTAGATGACAGCCACCCCCGACCACCACGTGTGGTCTTAGCGGGAGCCCAGCAATTCCGCCAGAGTCATGTGGTTAGAACTGGAATGGCAGGGGGAGGAGGAGCCATTCCCCCAATAAGTGGCAAGCTGTTGGATGGGGGTGAGGAGGAGGGAGGATGGTTCTCACCTGGCAATGCACAGACAGGTGTATCCAAATGACAAGTATGTAAGCTGATTTAGGGTGTTTATTTTATTTTATTTTTTTTTTGCGGTGCGCGGGCCTCTCACTGTTGCGGCCTCTCCCGTTGCGGAGCGCAGGCTCCGGACGCGCAGGCTCAGCGGCCATGGCTCACGGGCCCAGCCGCTCCGCGGCATGTGGGATCTTCCCGGACCGGGGCACGAACCCATGTCTCCTGCATTGGCAGGCGGACTCTCAACCACTGCGCCACCGGGGAAGCCCCTGGGGTGTTTATTTTTTTGAGACAACTTCCTGGGGTCAGATCATACATAACTCATTATTTTATCCCTTTTTTAATCAAGAGCACTCTATGTAGAGACCAGCTATTCAAAACCAACTTTCCTTCAACAGCCATTCAGGGTATGCCTAGCATACTTCAGGGCTCATGACCAGTGCTGAGAGTACAATGATCAGGCTCACTTAGTGGGAGCCTCTTACATGGTCATTGGGTGACTTAGCCTCACAGAACCTCAGTTTCTTCATCAGAATAACTAAGACCATTAACACCACCTTCCCTGTTGTAACAAGGAGACATACGGCGTAGTGCCCCCCACTCTAAAACATCCACGATCAGTTACGTTCTATTAACTGGTGATGTTAAATATGTGTTACTCTAATTTATTTTCATTTTGGAAATCCAATCATGGTAAATATTGTTTACCTTCCATTTCCCACAATATTAAATTTATAATGATGATAATTGTAATAAATTCAAATTACATTTTAAACATAATTGACAGTTTGGGACAGTTCCAGTTATCTAATTAAAGTAGTTAATAGTTCATCAAAGATATCATGTCTCAATTATTCTGAATAATTAGAGGCTGACAGTCATAATAGCTGGACAAGAAAAATTAAGTCTTTGTAAGTGAAGTTAAAGAAAGGAGAGTTTAAAATAATATTTAAAATATCGTCAAGGGCTTCCCTGGTGGCGCAGAGGTTGAGAGTCCGCCTGCCGATGCAGGGGACCGGGTTCGTGCCCCGGTCTGGGAAGATCCCACATGCCGCGAAGCGGCTGGGCCCCTGAGCCATGGCCGCTGAGCCTGCGCGTCCGGAGCCTGTGCTCTGCAACGGGAGAGGCCACAGCAGTGAGAGGCCCGCGTACCGCAAAAAAAAAAAAAAAAAAAAAAAAAAAAAAAAAATCGTCAAGTTTTTAATGTGAATAATGTCACTCAAGTGTAAGAAACACTACATGAGGTGCAATGAGGTAGCCTTTGACCTTACTGATATATTTTTTAGACAAAATTTAATGAGAAGTTTGGGTCATGGTCTTTAGGTTTTAAGAGCACTTTTGAACTTCCTGGCGATTAAAAGCTGCTATGCTTAAGTGTTCTGGGAGTGAGCAACTCACTTTTTCTCAGAGCCATGAGATTAGTAAAAATTTTGTCTTTCACTGACTATGACTGAGCACCCAGGAGTCCCTTCTAGAAAATTCTGCCACATAAAAGGGCAACTGGGACAAGGGATGGGAAGAGGTGGCAGAGGAGAGTAGCAGGTTCATGCAGACATTGACACCAGGGTATCATCAGCATGAGTCAAATTGTGAGACATTTAGTTTTTCTTTTCCAAAGAGCAAATGCTTTAAGATCTTGAGTATTGTCCACCAAAAAAATCAGTGTGGAAGAATGAGAAATGGCATCTATCAGAAAAACTATACCATGTGTGCGATACGGGAATATTATTTCTAAGCCCATGACATATAATCAAAAGAGAGCAGCATGTCATTCAAATGGTAGAAATTAAAAAGCCCAGGGACTTCCCTGGTGGTCCAGTGGTTAAGACTCCGCCTTCCAATGCAGGGGACTCAGATTCAGTCCCTGGTCGGGGAACTAAGATCCCACATGCCGCAGAGCAACTGAGCCCGTGCGAGTCCTAGAGTCCGCGCACCACAATGAAAGATCCCAGATGCCGCAGCTAAGACCCGACGCGGTCAAATAAATAAATTAATTAAAAAAAAAAAAGCCCAGAGAAGCAAGGCCCAACACTTTGGTTCAGTAAACAGTGTAAACAGTGAAATCGCTCCTATTCACGTCTGCTCAATTCCACTCAGTGCTAGAAGCAAAAGCAGCTTAAGAAAATGAATACCCATGTTTGATAACAAAAATGCTGAGTGTTTAACAATAGTTCTACTTAGTTTCTTGTAAACATTCATCAGTAAGGTGATATACTTGCATTATGCTGTAAGCACTCAGAATTAAAGATCTTCATAGGAGAGAAATAAAGTAAAATAATAGAATTATTACAAAATGTTTAATTTGAACTAGTGTCTACTGTGTAATTCTTGTTACCTTTGAAAATGTAATTATATATTAAAATAACCAGACATAGCTCTAACTGTGGGACATGATGTATAAAAGAAATCTTGTTTTTAGATGTGCATGTCCAATAATGGTCTTATTATTGCAACCTTGGCCAGTATTCTAGATTTAGAATATTTTCCACTCTCAAAATAAAGCATGTATTGGCATGTGAACTATATCTCAATAAAGCTGTCAAAAAACAAAACAGGGCATGTACAGTATTTAAAACACAAACGTACCAACAAAAATCGCAGATAAAGCATGTATACCTTCAAGGAGTATTTTTTAAACTATGGTTCATTATTTAGATTTCATCAATCTAAACATGTTAAAACTCTGGCACAGAACTTATGCCTAGATAAATATCACCTTACTACCAAAACCCAGGTAAGAGCTAACATTTATTGAACACCTACTAAATACCACGAGATGCTCCAAACCCTTTACATGAACTAACTCACTGGATTCTCACAATTACTTTAAGAAGTAGGCGCCATTACTGTCTCTGTTCTATGAAAGAGGAAACTCAGACACAGAGTTTGTACGAATTGCCCACGGTCACCCCGCTGGCGAGGGACAGAGCCAGCCTCCGAGCTCAGGCAGCATGGCTCCAAGTGCAGACGCTTAAATCGGGTCTAGGCTAGTAGAGTCCGGAGAACTGAGGTCAAGTGCCTGCTCTGTCATCCAGTCAGAGCCCACCTGGAGTCGAGGCCTCCTGGTGGCCCTCTGGCCATATCCCCGCACCACTGTGTGCCCTTTCAAAGCTCCACAAAAGATGCCATGGAAAGACATTGAACTGGAAGTCAGAATAAGGGCCCCTGGAATAAAGTAGCTGTAAAACACTGGGGTTGGCCCAGAGGACAGCTAGGACACCTCTTGGCACTACCGTCACTGACATCCTATAGCCCTAGGAACTCCATGGACCTCCTTCCAGAGTTGATTTGGGTCAGAGTCCCTTCTAGGAATGAATTTGGACCAGGGACTCCCAAGGCAACACGGAGCAAGGCAGGCAGGGCTGCTTGACTGTCAAGTGACCAGGTGCGGGGTTGGCTCCACCACGGGCTGGCTGAGGCCGAGGGCCGCCAGCTGTACTGTCCACGTCAAATGCTCCCCCAGGACCACGAGCCTGGAGGAAGGAAGCAGGGCCTGCTCCCTCCCTTTCCTGGACCCTAAAGAGGGAATTCTGGAAGTTGCTCTGTGCATTCTTCTCCATCCCATCGCTATTCCACCCTGAAGAATGGAGCGACCCACACGGTCCTGCTGCATGTCTCTGATGGGCTGAAAACTTTCTAGAGAGGTTACTCGGCTGTTCCGGAAAGATACACCGATGTTTAGCAGGTGGAGATGTCCCTAACTAGCCCTAAGCCTCCCTCCAAGTCATAATGTGAAAACGTGAATCAGTAAAGGTGCCCGCCTTCTCCCCACTTCTGCTCTAAACTCCTGCTGCTGCTAATTACGAATCAACCTAATTACTGCTTTCTCTTCTGCATTCAAATATTTTCACGCTAAGATTTATTAAGAGTTTACCTAATGTCAACCCTTCCCTCCAGGTGATCAAAACATGGTATTACTCCACCCTTAATGGAAACTTTCCTTTTTTTTTTTTTTTTTTTTTACTGAAGTATAATTGATTTACAATGTTGTATTAATTTCTGCGTGCAGAAATTGATTATAGTTCCCTGTGCTATACAGTAGGACCTTGTTGTTTGAAGCTTTCCTCTCTTGAAATGGGAACTAAGGCATCTAAACCAGTAGACCTCAAGGCTGTGGGAACAGAAAGCAAAAACTCTTCAGTGGGTCATTAGGTCCCACCCTGTTGTTCCCAGACTGTGGGACAAAGCACGTCATCAACCCATCACTGGCTTAAGACATACACCACGTCCTGTAGGATGGTACCCAACTTCCCAAGGGGCTGCCTCCCAGCCAGCACCGGCTGCTCCTCTGTTCTTTCAGGCCACGTGATGATGGCATATATGGTGAGAAGCGAGAGGCCTAAAGCTGCACTTCCTCACCTGAACGGACAACGCTCCCCCATGCAGGGTTCCATGACCATGGGCAAGGGGTGTCTGAAGTCCACAATTTTTTTTTTTTTTTTTTTTTTTTTTACTGAAGTATAATTGATTTACAATGTTGTATTAATTTCTGCGTGCAGAAATTGATTATAGTTCCCTGTGCTATACAGTAGGACCTTGTTGTTTGAAGCTTTCCTCTCTTGAAATGGGAACTAAGGCATCTAAACCAGTAGACCTCAAGGCTGTGGGAACAGAAAGCAAAAACTCTTCAGTGGGTCATTAGGTCCCACCCTGTTGTTCCCAGACTGTGGGACAAAGCACGTCATCAACCCATCACTGGCTTAAGACATACACCACGTCCTGTAGGATGGTACCCAACTTCCCAAGGGGCTGCCTCCCAGCCAGCACCGGCTGCTCCTCTGTTCTTTCAGGCCACGTGATGATGGCATATATGGTGAGAAGCGAGAGGCCTAAAGCTGCACTTCCTCACCTGAACGGACAACGCTCCCCCATGCAGGGTTCCATGACCATGGGCAAGGGGTGTCTGAAGTCCACAAAAGCATTTCAGTCGGGGAGGGCAAATCCATACCCAGAAAGGATGCTTTTCCATTCAGGACGAATCCATCATGATAAGATGAGCATAACATCGTCAACTCACCTCTAGGTTTCCAGCAGCATCTCCCACCCTGCCCCCCACGACCACCAGGCAACAGCATCCTTTCAGGGACTCAGTATTGGCAGACTGGGCCCTCAGCGGTGCTGGTACCCAGGCTGACTTGAGAAAGAGGATGTCTGTGCTGAGCCGTAGAAAACCTCCATCCCTGCTGCCATGGCCCACTGAGCCTCCAGGTAGCTGGAGGAAGATGCTGTTCTCCACAGAATGGACTATCTTGTCCACTGATTATTGAGTCTTCTCTGCAGCAGAGATCCTTCTCTGCAGCACCTACAGGGAACAAAGATGCTGGGACCCACTGTAGTTATAGGCCTGGAGGCAAAGACAGCTGGTGAGAACACACCTGAACACACAGTCCTTATGCAAGAAAGCCTTTCCTCAGACAGGGAGGAATCTAGCAAGACAGGCTGGAGGAACTGGGGGTAGGGGTTGTCAAGGTTCTTAGTTGAGGCCACTCAAATGTCTCCTTCCCTAATTCTTGGGTCCCACCTCTCCCCAACTAATGCCACAAAGTTAACATAAGGGATTTAGTATGGTTGTCATTTCTGCTGCCCACACAATTAGTTACTGGGCCTGATCAGCCATGCCTGCCTTGTGGCTACAAGAAATGAATGATTGTTTTAAGGCTGACCTCTGGATGCATTTGTGCCTAACCCAAGACTTCCAGCTCTTCCAATTCAGGACTGTCGTTCTGGAAACTGTCCAGCACCATCCTCGTGATCATTATTACTGCACATCAGTGGAATGCAGCCTCTAGTTAGTATCCCAATGCCTTGAACCCAACCAACATCCCAAGTCAAACAACAGGTGATGGTTTAGGCAGTCATGACACAAATCCATGTCCTCAGTGAGGATTCCCCTCCTCCATCTGCAGTAAGGGCACCACCGTGTGCTCAAGCAGGGAAGCAGCCCAGTCCCCTAATCCCATCCCGAAGATCTGGTTCTGGCACTAATTCTGGTAACAAGAACTCCATCGGCCAGGGGCCAACTTGAAAAACAAAGATCATTTAAAGATTAAAAACAGAGGGAATCTAATGAAAGGAATTGGTTATACAGGTGATGGAAAGGCAGAGAAGCCAAATCAAGGACCCAAAGAGATCAGTCACACAAGGAGACACCCCCATGATGGGCTGGAGGGACAAAGGGAAGAGGTGGGGCTCCTAGAGCCCAGGGAGGTGGGAACCATGGCAGGCCCATCTGACAGAAGTTAGTACCAAAGAGAAAGTGCAGCCACTGCCTGAGACACCCCAGGAAACACAGGGAGGGAAACCCCTGCGGCTTGTCCCTTCCCCCTGCTTGGCCAATCTCCGACCCTGGTCCCCACTGGCTGAATCAGCTCTTCTCAGAGTCTAGGAAATGAAGCCTGCCGGGGTCACCCACCCCCAAGTGACACAGAGCCAAACAGGGGACAGGTGAGGAATAGATCTGATAGCAAAAACTGCCAAGAACCAGCGCCCTGCAAGGCAGGCTTGGGATGAGTAGAACCCAAGTACGTAAAGCAGGCTGTGCTCAAAAGAAGCGCTCTGGTGTGCAATGGCCCCAAAGGCTTGGAGTGATGCTTCTGAATGAACTCTTGTGATTTGTAAATAGAACTACTGTATGTGAATAAATGTCAAGAGGAAAGAAAACATCATGCAGAAAAAAATCGAACAAGCAAATATATATGTCAGATAAGGAGTTCATCATTCCCACTGTGATGTTCTGGGCTCAGCAGATCCCTTCAATACACAACGGAGGTGAGCATGGACTTGCTCTGGGTAAAGCTGGAACGGGGCTGGCCGCCTAGCCCACTCACCAAGTTTATGGTATATTTGGAACTATGCACAGGCAAACACAGGCCACAGATTTCAAACACCTCTTTTGCAACCCTGTACATATCATTTCAAGACATATCAAGTATGTCAGATATGTCAAAACATGTCAGACCGCCAATGCTACCGGAGGCTAGAATAGTGGGGGTCAAACTTATAAAGCTGCAAGAGGTCTTAGGGTGACCTCGTCTAATGAGGAGGAGGTCAAGCAACACACTATTCTCAGGAGAATGAAATCTCAGAAGTTACATTCAAAGGCAGATACAGTGTTGCGATGCCTGATTTTTAAAGTTACCGTTTCTTTCCTTTTTCAAAGGAGACCTGTTAACCATGTTTTCCTTAAACTGACTCTTGTGCAACAAGATGTGTTCATCACCATCCACTGCTCTACAACTGAAGAAATCTGTGCCCAAAGAGGAGCGTGGCTTGCTGCCTAAGGTTACAGAGTCAAAGGCAAAGCCCAAATTTAAAACCTACCCCTCCCAACTCCTAATCCTAATCCTGCTTTCTGTTTCAACCAGTGGTGGTTGCCAAGAACAAGAGAAGTGCTATCACTTATGGCCCGGGAGATTAAAATGAGGCAACAGCCATCTCGCCTGCCCCAGTGGCCCCTGAGGCCAGTCAGCCCTGCAAACAATTGCACCACTCCAATCTGTGTCGCAAGAGGGCTTGAAATATCAATCACGATTGTAACAGAGAGTACTTCAAATGAAAAATTTGAGAGAAGGCCAGACTTGGGATAACCCTGGCTGTCATTTGGGAAGAAAGTGCAGGGTACAGTATTTCGAATTCTGTGTGTCACGTACATTTAGTTATCTTGTCTGCTTCTCATTCTGGGCTCTCGTGGAATATGGGGCAAAACGTCTGTGACAGCAGACCACTGCCCTTCCTTCCTGCACCTGCACTAGGTGCTCACACTTCTGTGTCTCTAGAAACAAGTGGTTCCAACGCATAGTAGCACTTGAAAAATACTTGCTCAATAAATGAACGCACAGATGAGTAGAAGGTGATGGCCAGCCATCACACTTTCTGGAGACTGACAATTCCTATAGCTCTAAAGAGGATGTGTCACATGTACCTATTTTGCTGGTACCTTCAATCAACCAGGCAATATATGGGAAGCAGTAACAAGTTAACAGTCCGTGATATTGATTTCTAATAGGCCTAGAGCTGACAAGTATAATTCCTAAAATATTTGTTGGAAGAATATTTACAGGTAGTTTGTTCTTGTCATATAATACTATTATATAGCATTATACCTTAGCACTATATAAAGGGCTAATATGAACATTCTTGCTTTTAATTCAGAAATTTTTCTTAAGTATGTTAATATGCCCTTTGATATCTTGGTTTTTTTAAATTAAGACTTCATTGAGTGATTTATTTAGAAAATTATTTCTAAAAAGAAAAATGAAAAGATAAACTCAGTGAACATTAGCACAGACACAGACTGGATGCAACCTGAGTTCGTGAGCTTGGGCTGTTGCTGGAGAAGCCCGTGGTCTCAAACTGGGCATCCCCGGAGGTCGACCCTGGGACAAGCCCACAAGTGCAAGGAGTGAACGTGAGAGGTGAGCCAGGGAAGGGAGGACAGGTAACGAAGGTTGTGACAGTGAGGCAGGGACATAGGCACAGGTAACAGGGACTCAGCGAGGGCATCGAGCATGCCTCAGCACCATCCTGCCCAAAGGCTCCCTGGCACTTTGAGCCTGCCCACCAGCCAGCCAGCCATGGTCCCAGGAAGAGCCAGAGAACACCCTCAGGCAGAGAGACGCAGGAAGCCGACAGCCCCAAGAACAGGCCTTAGATGACTCCTCAGGTAGGCTGAAAAGACACAGGTCAGATGCCCTGCCCTCTGCCCTCACTAGGCTTGAGAACCCCAGGGCATCTACATAGACTTAGGCATCATCAAGGTCTCTTCACAGGTGAATATCCACTGCAGCGCCCAGTCATTCTCTAGAACTTACAGGGCCCGCCCAAGCTTCCTGGACGGTTCTGACCACCCCAAGTGAGGAGTGCTATAGCGTGGTCCAGTGATGACAATATTGTTGAAATACTACACTTTCATTAAAGAAAACCATGCACTCCAATTATATACACTTCTGTATCAGAAATGCCATTTCAGAAACAAATATTTGAGAACCCAGGACACCAAAGGAAGAGATTCACTCATAAAAAACAAAACCAGGGAAGCTAGTCATTAACTACTCTCCAATGTCAAATGTGCTAGAAAAAATTTGTCTTTTAGCTCACCAACTGGCAGCCCATCGAACTAAGTAAGAATGAACAGTTTGTACCTTCTGGCACTTTTCAGGGAAAACTAGAGGAGAAGAGAAGGCCTGGCCTGGGCTCGACTGGAAAGGACAGAGGTGCAAGGAGGGGTCAAGGGCGAGGAGCGTGGAAGGCGGACCAAGCAGGGCAGGGGTGTCCCGGCTCCTGACAGGCAGCGCCTGGAAACACATGTGCAGTGGACACGGAGAACCCAGTCCCGCCCCAGGGCCCTGCCAGGGCTCACAGGACACCCTGCAGCCATTGTGAGAAACACTCCAATCCCTTCCTACCACCAGGGCACCACCTGTATTTTGATTTTGCCAGTGGACCCACAGAGCCTTGTACCATTTTCTTCCTTCAGCACAGCGCAGCACCCAGGATCTGGTACTGCATCCATTCGCCACGCCTCCCTAGTCACCTTTACTCTGGAACATTCCATCAGCTTTTAAAATAATCTTTTATGACACTGCATTTCTGAAGAACAATTTCCTCCCCGCTTGTTAATGGAATTGCCCTCATTTAGGGTTTGATGCATTCCTGGCCAGTAAACCACATAAGCGATGCTGTGTCCACTGCAGACATGCGGGGTCCATTGACCCCTCTCTAGCAGCACCCATCACAGGCAGCACCCAGTTTCCCTACTACATGGTTCTACTGCTTCCCCTGCAGTGAGTAAGCAGGCTATGGGGAGACACACGGAGGCCGGTCCTCATAAAATATTCCCCTTAGACTCAGCATGCATCAGTAATTCTTGCCTGAATCCGTCTTTACTGTGATGGCTGCACAAGATTTCCCATCGCTGGCACTCCTCACACATCACCAG
>NW_006775077.1:2878465-2905293 GCF_000442215.2 Lipotes vexillifer | reverse complement strand
ATTCCTGTAACCCTCCTTTCTCTCCCATTTATTTATTTATTTATTTTATTTATTGTATTTTTATCTTATTTTTGGCTGCACTGTGCCTTCGTTGCTGCACGCAGGCTTTCCCTAGTTGCGGCGAGCGGGGGCTACTCTTCGTTGCGGTGCGCGGGCTTCTCACTGCAGTGGCTTCGCTTGTTGTGGAGCACAGGCTCTAGGTGCGCGGGCTTCCGTAGCTGTGGCTCGCGGGCTCTAGAGCACAGGCTCAGTAGTTGGGGCACGGGCTTAGTTGCTCCGCAGCATGTGGGATCTTCCCGGACCAGGGCTCGAACCCGTGTCTCCTGCACTGGTAGGCGGGTTCTTAACCACTGCGCCACCAGGGAAGCCCCCCATTTATTTATCCTTTAATTATCATTATGAACTCGAGGATTCTATTTTTTTCGAACAGTTAATAAGTCACTACTGTACTTGTTTGGCTGCTGAAATTGGGCCAGATTTAGCCAATGAGAGTCCCATCAAGTTGGCTCCTGTGTCCTTCCGACATGCCCCATCTTTTTTTCTTTTTTAATCACTCCTTATTTTGTGGCATAAGGTACCCCACGCTCACGGACCTACACTGTCTTAGCCCTGAAATCAGCCATTTCTTGGAGGAGTCCTGGCTCCTTTGGGTGGGAAATAGTATTTAACACCAAGGTCTGGGTACAAGGTGTTCATTGCCACCGAGGTGTACTTGCTTCTAGTCTTTCAGTGGACACAGCACTCAACAATGTCTTGAGTGACTGAACAAATGAGTGCATTTCTATCATGGGGGTGTCCTTTCCAAGGTCAGCTTTTATTGGAACCAGCATTATATAACACGGTTCTTCCTATGTTCTCTCCCAGGAACAAAGAGGCCTAGAGTTCAGGCTAAGAGGAAAAAATCAATAAGGACACCGTGATAAAGGACTGGGCTCCCAGTGCAAAAGGGCACCACTCTGGGCCGGAACTACTGGGACCGAGAGCCCCACTCAGGACGGGGCTTTCAAAATCTGATCCCCGGCACTGGTCACTGGATTTGAACCTTTCTCGTGACTTTGGACAGCAAGCCACCAGGTTATTTTAACTAGAAAACAGAGCAGTGAACTTTCTGGGATACTCGTGGAAATCACAGGGAGTTCCTTGAACCCCTCACCTGCCATCATGTCGATGAAATGAATTCCAGGATGCCCAGACTCTGGGGCAGTGCCAGCACCAAAGAGCACGTGGCCCATGTCCTTTTTTTTTGCGGTACGCGGGCCTCTCACTGCTGTGGCCTCTCCCGTTGCGGAGCACAGGCTCCGGACGCGCAGGCTCAGCGGCCATGGCTCACGGGCCCAGCCGCTCCACGGCATGTGGGATCTTCCCGGACCGGGGCACGAACCCGCGTCCCCTGCATCGGCAGGTGGACTCTCAACCACTGCGCCACCAGGGAAGCCCTACCCCATGTCCTCTTTTTAAACCATGGTATTATAAACAATTTCAAACACACGCAATCGTGAAAGAACCTGTGTGGCCTCACCCACCATTCTTAGTTCATCCACACCCCTTCCTCCCCCATACATTTTGGCAAAACGATTTTAAAGCAAATCGTAAACATACTTCAATATGCATCTCCAACAGTTAAGGACAACACCATTATCATCTGCAACAAAATATAAAGCAATAACCTCATTATCTAATATCTAATAGTACCCAGTCCATGCTTAATTTTCTCCAATTATCTCAAAAATGTCTTTTTATACTTGGTTTAAATTAAGATATAAACAAACAATGCCCATACATTCAACGTGATGGATCTCTTAAGAGTATTTTAACCCATAATAGTGCTCCCTCTTTTTTAATCCCATTTACTTGTTGAAGAAACAGGGTTCTTAACAGAATTTCCCACATCCTGGACGTGGCTGATTGTCAAATTAGCTCTTAATATATGAGGAATGTTTAGCTCAGGAGAAATTATCCAGTGACCCAGTGAGTGGTAAACCCAGTGGCTGATGTGGTGATAAGAAGTATGAGAGAAAGGGTATGTTTCTGGGGTCCATTGAGCAGGTGACAAAAGCCCAAAGGAAGGGACAGAAAGAAAGAGGCATTTCTAACTAAGGCAAATGCCTCTAGGAATTTGACACGGGTTCAGCTGAAAGAAGGCGGCCCCCGCAGGTAGTTGATAGCTGGGCATCAACGAACCGGTGCACATTGATCACAGGAAAACCCAAGTCCTCTTTTCCAAAGCTGTGGAAGGAGCATCTTCCACAGGCTTCCACCGTGTGGCTGCCAGAGTGCATTTCTGATAAACTGCTCTCTCTGTGGTGGTTCGTATTACAGACAGCATCGCATTACCATCATTCTTAGCACGAACAAACAAAAACATACTAGTTTTACAGCCTTTCAAACAAAACAAAGCACTCCTTAAAACTGCCTTTTAATGTTCATTCTTATCTAATTGACACCTTTTCTTTAATCTTTTTTGTCTGTTTAAATATCTGGATTTGTTATGAGGCCAAGATCCACGGGTACAGAGAGACGCAATGACCGGTTATCATGCGGGAAAATGAGGGCTGTTCAGATCCTCCTAACCAGCCGTCTCAAATAGGGCACATCCCGATTTCTCCCCCGATTTAGTCTCCTGGGGCTGTCATAACAAGAGGCCACAAACCAGGTGGCTTAAAACAACAGAAATTGATTCTCCCGCAGCTCTGGAGGCCAGAAGTCCAAAACCAAGGTGTTGGCAGGGAAGGGAGAAGCCTTCCTGCCTCTCCCAGCTTCTGGTGGCTGCTGGCAGCCTTTGTCATTCCTGAGCTTTGGCTGCATCCCTCTTTTTCTCTCCCTTCATCAGCACAAGGCGTTCTCCCGCTGCACCTGTCTCCATGTGGCCGTCTTCTTATAAGGACACCAGTCATTGGATTAGGGTCCACCCAGCTCTAGTAGACCTCACCTTATCACACATGCAACCATCCTATTTCTGAATGAAGTCACATCCTCAGGTACTAGGGCTTTGGACTTCAACATGTCCTTTTTCGGGAGACGTAGTTCAACCTATAATGTTCCTCTCTCACATATGATTTCAATATAAATAAGCACACAGGTGTAGCTCCAAATACAGTACAGATTATCAACCTCCCCAGAACTTAAAATCATATGTCTGCCTTATCCAGACCGACATGTGAAATTCTACAGGCCACCGATACCTGGAGGTCTTATACAATGCTGCTATCCTAAAAACCAGGGCATCAACATTCCTTTACCTGTAAAGAATAAATGTAGGAGCTCCTACAAACCAGGCTGGAGGAAAGCTTGCCAGGGAGGACCATAGAGATGCCGGGCACCAGAGGCGAAAAGGATGCAGAAAGCAGGGCCGGGACCAGAAGGCTGCACCTGTGTGAAGCCGGAACGAAGAGGTAAGACTCAGAGACGTGTAGGCCCTCCGAGCCGAGCAACCTTCTGCAAGTCACCGAGCTTTGCTGAATTTCAGTTTCCTTCTCTGTAAACTAACTGTGCTTGCAGGGTTGTTGTGAGGGTGGAGTGAAATGATGGATGCCCAATGCTTAGCACGCAGTGGTCGGGAAACGGTAGGTATGGCCACCTGCTTCCATCAGGCACAGACAGCACAGAAGAAACGCTGGAACCCGATCCAAGGACTTGCATTCCCGGGAGGAATGTCTGTGCTCCCACCTCCTCCCACTTCAGAGGCAGGCTCAGTGGGGACGTCATCCCTGCAGGGGGCCGAGGGGACACTTGGCAGGGCAGCCTTGTCATGGTAGCCTGAGGCTTAGAGAGCCATCGTGGGTGGTTTGAACCTCAGACCAACAGAAAGGAAGCTTGCGGTTCACCCAAGCAGCACCTTGACCAGGTGTTCATGGACTAAACTTTGACATTTAAACTCCGCTCCGTGGAGAGATGTGGAAAAAACAAAGATGACCAAAGGGTATGTCTGGGGCATTCGTGAGAAGGTGAGATGACCAGCCAGGGATATTCCTGCAGGCGAAGTGCCTCGTCAGCTGGCGTAAAGAGGTAGAGGAGACTCACAACCCTCCTTGTGTGGATGACACAACTAGGGTGTGTGGCTGTCCACTGGTGCACACGGACGGAGGTCGCTATAAAGGGAAATGGTTCTCGATTCGGGCACTGACGTACATTGTTCCATAGAATCATTGCCCCAGACACAGGCAGAAATGAGCAAGAAGGCTCTGGGGACTGCAAGTGTGAGAACGCTGTGCAGTAAAGGGACTGAGTTCTGCACCAGATGCTTCCTGGGCTATTCCCCAGTCCAACAAATTGCACCCACTCCGAACCGGAGGTAATGATCATGCGTGACCAAGGACTGTATCAAAGGTCTAGATGACGCAGCAGGAACCAAGAGCAAATAAACGCCATACTGATAAGACAGAGCAAAAAGCAAACAGGTGTGCAGTGCCTACCAAAGGCTTTCGACAACCCTGCTTAACTGTAATGCACTCAGTGCATGCCGAGTCTTCCTCAGCTGAACTCTTAAAGGGGCTCACCCCCGACTCCACACCTGTGACTTCCACCCTGCATTCATTGTGGTGCATGTATCAACAGATTCATTACTTCAGTGTACATTCTGGGGGAAGTGTCTCCCCAAAACGCTATAGGTTGTTCCAAGTTAGGGGTCAACATGTGAAACATGAGAAAAGATGTATCATTCTTTGGAATCAAATAATTTATATTCATATGTAGGAGACGTGTGAGTTATAGGTTCTCAATGCTATCAGACCCCATATTCACCCTTTTAAAACTAAGATTTTCTAATGCCACCTTAATCTGAAATAAGATCCCCAGACGATATCACTTATACACACTTTTGAAAAAAATCATCATAACAACCTAAATCTAATATAAAGAGAAAATAAAATGAAAGCTGTTCGTAATCAAATAATAATATATATTTTAATACATAAACGTTAGAGGGCAGTTTTGCTAGAAGACAAAAGTGGTCCCACGTTTCCAAAACACCCCCCCAGGAGCAAGTACCACTGTCACCGGGAAGCACTAGGGTTGCACACTGTGACCAGGGCCACCCATTGGACCATGGAGATCCCCCGACCCAGGAGGGCTCATCCATGGGGTGCAGAAGACTCTAGCCAATAGTTAGCAGCCAAAAATGTCCTCCCAGCATCTGTACTAGAGACTGCAAAGCAAATTGGCCACCAGAAGTAAAGAGAAGGGCTGGGGACAAATTCAGTGGGCAAATAATGGTACAAAAAGAGAGAATGCGGGCTTCCCTGATGGCGCAGTGGTTGAGAGTCCGCCTGCCAATGCAGGGGACATGGGTTCGTGCCCCGGTCTGGGAGTTTCCCACATGCCGTGGAGCGGCTGGGCCCGTGAGCCATGGCCACTGGGCCTGCGCGTCCGGAGCCTGTGCTCCGCAACAGGAGAGGCCACAACAGTGAAAGGCCCGCGCACCGCCCAAAAAAAAAAAAAAAAAAAAAAGACAGAATGCACCAGAAATAGAGAGGAAGCCACTTGACCCTGGAGACGGCTCTGACCCTGCTGGCTCCCAGCTCCAGCTCCATCCCATACACTCACTCTCCTACCTTCTCTTTCAGATGGCTTGACTCAACTTCTGCACCCTAAAATCAACATGGTCAAAATTTTGGAGTGAAAAGGAAGTTTTGACGAGGTTTGTTTGTTTGTTTGTTTTAATCTACTCCTGTGCTGGCTTGAGAAGTGATTTAATGGCGAGGTGAGCACCCGCGGTGAGGAGTTCTAATTTCTAATACTTTGTCAGTCACGAACTCAATACAGAGCTTGAGGCAAAAATACATAACATCATATCCATTGCAAACACCCCTTCCTCCCAGGTAAAGACTGAAAATCTGATTCATTTGACTACTAGTGACCTTGAGATTGGAGTTGCTTGACACGCACCTGTACTACACCTGCTCAGAGCAGGTGTGTCCACAGGCTTGCCTGGGTCTGCCCATGAGCCTTGTAGCGCCTTTCAGCCAAGCTCTTCTCCCAGTGGGTGCTGAGTCATCTGCAGGGAACTGCCAAGCAGGGAAGAGGTTGCCAGCTGAGAAGGGACAGCGGAGCCTGGGGAGACCACCTGTGGCCCAAACCATCCATGATGAAAAGATGGAACAGCGTAGACGTGTGGGATTTTATTCTGAGCTCCATTCTGTTAACCAAAATTTTAGAAACTGATTAAATTTAGAAAATTTAGAAACCTGATTAGAGACCTGATTAGGTTGTTATGATGATTCTTTTCCAAAAAGTATGTATAAGGGATAGCATCTAGGGATCTTATTTCAGATTAAGGTGGCATTACAAAATCTTAGTTTTAAAAGGGTGAATACGGGGTGAAATTAAAAGGTGTTTATTTGGAGTTTGTTAGGACTGCAGCCCTGGATACACAGATTCAAGAAGCACTTGAATTGTGTTCTGCCAGACTAAAAAAAGGGGCGTTTATAAAGGTAAAAACCACAAGATTACAGTTGGTTACATGAGTTGTTTATCAAGAAATATCACTGGAGCTGGCAAGAAATGGGGGTGCTTGTTAAGTCAGGGTTGGCTGGGGACTGAAATGGTTGTACAGTTACAAGGGAAGGCCTTGAGACCATAAGGTGACAGCTGGCAGGTGTTGCTGGTGGTGTCCTTGGTACCGTTCACAGGCAGTTCAGATTCTCAGTGGTGCACAGATGTGCCTGCGACCACATCCTCAGTGGCCATCCAACTCCATTTTTGCATGCCTGAGCTGTGATTACTTTATTATAACCTCCCTTTGTCATCACTGCCAAGTCCTGGTGCTTCGCAATTTGCAAAACACACGGCGGCACACCTGCGTGCTTTGGAGCCATGTTCTCCGTCGCAGCTGAGGTCTGTTTCACATGCTGCACCTTCTACCTGCCTTGCTCTCAGCTCACCTGGGTTTTGTGAGGTCTCCTAGGACCAGACGGAGCCCAAAGAGCTGGGTGACCTGCAGAACCACCAGCCCTTAAACAGCGCTATACATGCTCCTCCACAGAAGACGTCCCAACCAGACGGCTTTGGGCAGCACCCCCTGCATGAGCGGGCACTAGAGTGCTGTCACAATGCCACTTTCCCAGGACAGGCATGCCAGCCTGAATCTAGTAGCTATTTCATTTTCATTGCTTTTCTTTCCCTTTATGAGAGGTGTAACCAATTTCTGGCACAGTACTTTTCTGCTTTAAAAATTAATTTTTAAAAAATGGGCCCTGGGTCACATTTTCCCTGAAAATCTGGCCCAATATTAGGTTTACTCATGGTTAGGGGTTGAATTGTTTCTCCCCAAATTCATATGTTGAAGTCCTAACTCCCAATGTGAATTTATTTGGAAATAGGGTGATTGCAGATGTGATTAGTCAAGATGAGGTTATACTGGAATAGGGTGGGCCCTAATCCAACATGACTGGTGTCCTCATCAGATGGCCTGTGAAGACAGACACACAGAAGGAAAACACCATGTGAACATGAAGGCAGACAGCAGGGTAATGATTCCACAAACCAAGAACACCAGAGTGCCAGCAAGCCACCGGAAGCCGGGAGAAAGACATATAACATTTATATATGTAACATAAATCTTGTTTATTATTTTCTCCTTTGGCTATACCTAAGACCAGCCCTTAAAGTCAGGCACACTGGGCATTAAATACATCATTTTTCTTCTCTCCTGCCCACAGGACAATCAAAGTCAGCTTAAAGCAGTGCAAAGGAAGGAGCTGGTTCCGCCTTTAGCCTCTAAGGGGAAGAGATTAAATTGAGAATACTCATCTCATCTGAATATCAAACAGTGCTGCAATTCTGAGGAATCAGTCTCCACATGGGGAAGGTGAATGCTAAGAGATACTGAGAATCTGACTCTCACTTTAATAGTGCAATTCTTTGTTTCCACTCCTTAGGCATAAGGTGGATGGATTTTTAAAATATATTTATTTTATTTTTTAAAAAATGTGTGGCTGCATCCGGTCTTCGTTGTGGCATGCAGGATGTTTTTGTTGTGGCACGTGGGCTTCTCTCTAGGTTGTGGCACGTGGGCTTCTCTCTAGTTGTGGCGTACGGGTTTTCTCTCTCTAGCTGAGGTGCATGGACTCAGTAGTTGTGGCGTGTGGGCTTAGTTGCTCTGCGGCACGTGGGATTGTAGTTCCCTGACAAGGGACTGAACTCGCGTCCCCTGCATGGGAGGGTGGATTCTCTACCACTGGACCACCAGGGAAGTCCCAAGGTGGATGGGTTTTAATAGTCCCCCGATCGTCAGCCTTGGCAATGCAAGAGATTGCCTAACAGTATGTGTACCAACAAGTTAAGCTGTCCCCTGTGGGTTTTGGCTCAGTAAGGGGCATGTGCACTTTTTTTTTTGAGAAAGAGTTTGGAAACAGACAAACTGATGTCATCGACAGCAAGGCAACCATCTTCGACTAATGAACAGAGCTAATTAAACCTCCCTGACTTGAGAAAAGAACCATGAAACCACAAAATCAGAGAACCTTTGATTTGAAAGGTTTGGGCTCTGAGGCTTTGTCAGCAATGTGTTTCACCACATCGTTGTGCTCAAGTTACTCCTGGTTGAGTGGGAAAGCAAGAAGTGCTAGAGGCCTCCACTAACCTTTGCTGGACTAAGAAAAGCCAATGATTTGCCTTCTTTGGCTTACGAAGCAAGCGTTGTCCCTCCTGGAGACCAGCTCCTACCCCAGCAAGGGGCAGGGGGACAGGAGGTGAAGAGGCCCAGGGCACAGCTCCCAGCAAGGTGGCCCTACCTGCCCAGACTCCTGCTGGCTCCGTCAGGAGAAGTGAGTCAAACAGACATCTTATGGAGGAAGAGCATGTCTGCAAACACTGACTTAGGATTCCTCTTCCCTCACATGAGCAAATGACTGCTACCTGATAAAATATGTTGGGTTGATACTAATGAACTATGGTTTCAAGTGCAGCTGGAAGCTTATTGAGCACCACGGGCAGGAAAAATCCACTGCCTAAAGCGTGCATACTCTAACCTAGAAAAACTTCCTTCAGTCCGCAAAACTGGCATCGGTCGGACTTACCTCGCCACACCAAAATCCCTTCTGGCTATTCCCAAATATTCACTTTGAGTTAAAAATTCAGACATCTGCAGGCACCTGGAGGTCCCACCATCCATCCTCAACACATTTATGGAAGGAACTTGTTTTCAGACACACTGATGTTTAAGAGGAGGGAACATTCACAGCAGAGCCTGTGACTCTCAAAGAGAGGTGTCTGTCTTCCTCACCCTCTGAGCCTGCGGACATTCCCCAGACGCAGGGGGACTCCTGTGCGTGAACTCACTCTGACTGGCTGCGCTGAGCTGGGATTTGCTCCAAATCATAATCCTCCCGGGCTGGGGCTCATGGAAACCTGGGGTCGGTTAAGCCAAGCCCGCCCCACATCTGTGTCCCTTGGGCATCATCAGAGCGGCCGTGGCCATCGCTGCTACAGCAGCAAACTGACGCATCTCTTGTACTGGCCAGGTGTGAGCAGCAAGAGGAACCGGTGGCAGCAATGGCACCACAGAGACGTCCTGGAGCAGTCAGCACCCAGGGTTTAGGGGTGAGCTTCTCCTTCTCTGGGCATGGTTCTGAGTTCCAGCTTGTCTTAGCAACAACTCACCTCAAACTGACTTAGACAGTCAAGGGGGTTTATGAATGTTGACTCGCAGGTTGAACCAAAAGAAACTGCCATTCTTATAAGTCAACATTTGTAAATTTATCAGCAGTATTAGAGGCTTCCGACCTGAAAAAATGCCCCATGATCTGGAAGAGAGGCATGATCCAGCAGCTTGGTCAGTGTCTCCAAGAACTCAGATTTTCCCAGCCCTTCCAATCTGCCTTTCACGAGGACAGGCTCATCCCCAGACCTCGTGAGTCCCCACTCCAGTAGGACCCAAAATACCTCATGATGCCAAAGTGGCTGCGGCAGTCCCTGACATACATCTTTACACCCTATCATCCAGGAGAGGAGAGATGGTCTCTTCTGACAGCACACACGGAGGAGGGAAGGTGTTTCACTTTCCTGTAAGCGCTGGCAAACAGCTCTTCTGCCTCCTTGGTTCTGACAGAGCAACATATCTTCCCACTATGGCCAAGAGATAGAATTTTTTAGCTCAAGCATATCTGGGTTCACCCTGGATTTAGGAGTGGGGTCAATCCTACCCATATCACATCGCTGAGAATGATGAGGCTGGTCTCCTAAGGGTCAGATCTGTGTCGTGTTACCAGAAGCACTTGAACTGTGTTCCCCAGGGCTATAGTCCTCAGCTTGGCTCAAATAAATCTTTCTTCTATTCATTATTATTATTCCTTTTTCTCCTCCACCACCTCCCTCTGTCTCTCAGATGACTTCAGGAAAACAGAAGACAAGAGGTATGGAATTCCAATTTCCCTATCTCCCATCCTGGCCTCCTTGGCCGTTTCACAGTGGAAAGCCCTCCTCCAGGGCTGAGCTTGCCCAGGGACCTGTGGCCACCAGTCAGCCCTTTTCTCACCTTCTGCCTACACGCAGCTCCCAGCATTTAAACATGTGTTCATATCTCCCACTTCTAAGTTAAAATAAAGCAAAAAGCCCCCCACCCCCTGCAGCTAATACCCCCTCCCTGTCCTCTCACAGCCAAGTTTCTGGACAAGCAGTCTCTCCCTTCCATCTGTGACCCGCTCCCACCCCTCCTTCTCCAGGGAGCTGCTCCCCACAAGGCCTGCCACGACTGTTCTGGTGCTGTTCTAGGGGAAGTCTTCAGTCTCAATCTTGGCACACTGGTTCAGAGCACGGGCCTCAGGGCCAGCGTTGCAGGAGTTGGGTCCCGGCTTTGTCACATGTTGGTGGCCTTGGGAGAGTCTCTCTCTGCCTCTGTTGCTTCATCTTTAACCCAGAGATATAGCAGGTTTCTACCTCCTGTGTGTGTTACAGGATTAGGTGAGGTCATAAATGTAGCACCCTTCAAAGGGTGCCTGGCCTGTGGCAAACCCTACACAGGTGTTAGTAGGGCAGCGCCTGCTATTATCCGTGACCCCCAGGGGACACTGGTGACGCTGAACACTCTGCACGCCTGTGTCCTGCCCTCTCCCGGCCTCCCTCCCGCTCGGCCTCCTCCCAGGCCTCCCCTGTCCTCACACGGGCCCCATCTTTTCACTCCCCACGTTCTTCCCAGATGATCCCAAGCAACCAGTGGCTTCAGCGACCATCTGTAGTGATGGCTCAGCCCGTGTCTCCAACCTGACTGGAGAGCATGGCCACCACCCAGATGCCCAAGCCAGCCCCTTGGAACTCCTCCCACTTGTTCAGATGTCTTGATCATTTTGTACCCTTGGGGTTTCCTACAAAAACTGACATATGGAAACTTCTCAATATGCTGGAGATGGATGGGTGGTTTCTGGTTAAGAGATACAGAATGAAAGTGTAGCGTCATAAGATTATTCTTAAGTCATAACAACAGTTGACTTCCTCTGAGCAGCATGAATAGAGAAGAGCAGATGGCACAAGATAGGGCCTTAGGGAGGACCCATTCAGGTGGCAGGGGAGGGCTATTCCTCTGCAGGCCTCTTGGTCAACCCCACCGAGGCCAGTGCCTCTCCATCTTTCAGGTGGGGCTCGAGATTCTGCATTTAACAAACTCATTGATGCTGCTGCTGATGCTGGTCCACAGAACACACATTGAGAAGCCAGGGTGCAGGCCTGGCTAATTTCCCTTAAAAATTAATACATGTATATTTTACCACAATAAAAATAATAACAGTACAAAACGGATCACATTCAATAATGAGGAAGACAAAAAAGTGACTAGAAGAAAGACAGAAGACAAAAGAAAAAAAATGATGAGGAAGCCTTTTGCTTTTTGATACGGACAGAGTTCTGCAATTTACTGTTGAGTGAAAAAAATCTTTCCACTGTGATTCCACTTATCTAAAGGAATGTGAGAAATAATTCTGGAAGAATATATATATTGAAATGCTAATCACAGGTATGTTCAGGTGGCCATCGATTAAAATTTTCTTTTTATAGATTTCTGATTTATGTCATTTCATTTTTCTATTAATATATATAAAATACTATAATTTTAAAATTCCCATTTTGAAAAATTTAAATACATAAAAATGTATTCATAAACACATGTATTTATTCTTAGGCTTAGGCACCTGCTCTTGGCCACCCATATAATCGCCAGATGGATCCCTCTAAACGTAAATCAGATCATGTGTGTTGAAGCCAGGCTGGCCGCCTCGTTCTTCTTCAAATATCAGGCACCCTGCTGCCTCAGGGCCTTTGCACTTGCTATCCCTGATCTTGGGGATGCTTTTCGTGAGAAATTTGCATGGCTCATTCCCTCACTTCGTTCATCTGGGTCTCCACCCAGATGTCTCCAATTCACAGAGGATTTCCTAATCACCTAATTAAAATCACACTCCTCTTCCGTTTAAAGGGCCCGCTTTACTCTTTTCATAATACTTTTCACTGATGTTCCACACATGTCTCTTTATTTACCCATTATTTGCACACCTCCCACCAGAATGAAGCTTCCAGAGGGCGGGGACTGTGGCGTCCTGGTCAGGGCTGGGTCCCCAGGCCCAGATGGTTCTGGCTCATAACAAGAGCTCAATGCATAGTTGGGGGATGGATTTTAGGCAACAGTTTTAAAATGAAGAGGAGCACTTTTTCCTTCATTCTTACACTTATGTAATGAGTGGCCCTTGAGCCCTGGGGAATAACAGACCCCTTAAGAATTTAAGAAAACTTACTAATACCCTTCTCAGAAAAACATGCACACGAACAGGACATTTCATGTAATTTCTGGTTGCGGAGCACAGGCTCCAGACGCGCAGGCTCAGCGGCCATGGCTCACAGGCCCAGCCACTCCGCGGCATGTGGGATCTTCCCGGACCGGGGCACGAACCCGCGTTCCCTGCATCGGCAGGCGGACTCTCAACCACTGCGCCACCAGGGAAGCCCTGGAGCTGCTTTTTAAAGTCGAAATCTGCTGCCCCAAACTTCAAGTGCCACTCATTTAAGCCTAATTGCTATTCAGCTGGGCCAGAAGTTACTAGAAAGCTCCTTCCTTTGGGTTTCTCCCACTGACAGATAACTACTGCTGTCACAGGATGGCAGTTGATTATGAGAATGCACATAACACCAACACACATTATAAATGAAAATTTACAATTTGAGCTTGAGATGGGTGAGGATCAATAGACTAGATTTAGCAGTATAAATTATAGTAGGAGCTCTATCAACCTATCTCTACTGAATCTAGTCACCAGATTGTCGCTTTCCGCATCCTTTGAAATACTTAACCAACGCCCATGACACACTGATACGCTCAACTGAGTCTGCCTTCCTGAGTGCCTGCACATCCCAACTCTAACCAGTTAAATGTAGGTTTATCAGTTGTGCTAGTTCCCAGTCTGCTTATCGTAGCTCTGTCTATAATTGCAATGACAATATTTAATTGAATGTAATGGGCCTGTTCTCAAACAAAAGCACTGGACAAGAGAATGAACATTTGAATGAACTTAAAAAAAAATGATGTTCCACTTTACCCAACTTAGAGTAATCAATCATCTAACCCTACAGTTAAAGGGGCTTCGACTACATTCTAAAAACAGGAAGAGGAGACAGGCAACCCAAAAGCATAAAGGGAAGAAAGGAAATCCTATGAGCATTATGGAGTTAATTTTTATAAAGATGTAATGCATCAGAGCTGTTTTGTTTTTCCCCTGGCGTGACTCAGCAAACTGAGGAAGAATAGGTCCTCTGTAATCCCTCAGGGGGTGAGAGCTTTAAACAGAAGAGGGGCACAGGTGAAAAGGGCCACACACTGGCTCTGGAGGGAACAGGTTCATGAGAAGAGAAATGAAAGGGTGATGGAATCCAGTTTGAACTTGAAGAATAGAGAACCAACCAAGAAGGGGCATAATACCCAGGAGAGATGATTCTGAAAAATAACAAGCAGTGAAGAGCATTGGAGATAAAGGCAATGATCAACCCCATGATTTCCCTGAAAGGACTTTGTTCTAATATATGAAAACTTTAGCCAAAAACACTGAGAGATGCTCCTAGCTGTATCTGCTGGGAGTTCTCCTATGAGTTGGTTAGTGCTTCAGTGTCTCGGGGCAAATCAGTGAGCAAGCTCACACCAAGAGAAAAGAGAAACATGCTTTCTCTAGTCACTGTTGGCCTCAGTGGTAAGTCTTGAATATGCTGAAATGATCACTATGTTCCCAGGAGAAGAGTGCCACTTGGGGCCCCAAAGCCTATAGGATTTAGTGAAAACGAAGGCTTTTAGGGACTGGGCTTACTGCCAAGTAAACTTCACCAGCCTGGAAGAGTCTACGGGCTCAGGGCTGCGGCAGGTTTGCTGCAGTCATGAGATACTGCAGCTCGGCCGAGATAAAGAGTAACTAGCAGAAGTTAATCAGACTCAGATCCGAGAGCACAGAACTTTCCTGACCTCTGGGTGTGTAACCAGCCTTGCCCTCCTTCCTGTTTGCAACTGATAACCTTCCACCCTCCCTCGCCCTCCATTTTTGGACAGGCTCCAAGGTCTAGGTACTAACCTAGCCTCACCAGCTAAGAGGATCCGACATGCTAATATCAGGGGCTTGTCAGATAACGTCTTTCTCCGCCTCTTGCCACTTCTGAGAAACTACTAGACTCTAAACACACCTGTGCTCCAATATACAAAGCTGGGAGCCAGCCTCCTGGCTGCAGTTCTTAAAGCTCAACATCCTTCCAGGCTGAGGAGCAGTTTGCCAAGTGCTTTCAGCACCGCCTTGGACGTGGCGCTATCGCCAAGGCTTTTGGGCAAGAGTGATATCAAAGTGGCATCTCAGTAAAAATAATCCGATAATGGGAATAAGAGATTAGAAATAGAGATGTGAGGTGGGAGACCAGCTAAGGGACATCAGTCATTTTTTAGTTATTCAGTTAACAAATAGACACCTCCTATGTCCCAGGAATTGGACAAGCTTTAAAAGGTACACCATGGAACAGAAATAACAGATCCAGATGGGAAAAGCCAGGGAGGATTTGTAGCAAAAATTCAGAAGAGCTGAAGGCCTGAACTAAGGCAGTGACACTGCAGGTGGAGAAGGGAGATGGGTTTGGGTAGAGAGGAGACAGACCATTAGAGCTATTTCTTATTTTTAATTGCAAAATTCATATATTTTCATTCAGATAATATATAAGAGGACAAAATATAAAGTAAAAAAGCAAGAGTCCCTTCTCTAGCTTCACATCCCACATCTTACAGGAGGCCACTTTTAACAGAGTGCTGACTTCAGGAAGTGATGCTGTGGGTGGGCGGGATGTGAGGAACTCCCGCTGCTGGCATGAACTGGGCAGATGCTTCTAAGACAACGAACACGGGAGAAGACCAATTTCTTGGGGGTAGGGGATGTTTACTTTGTGCTGAATTCTTTAAATAACTGCTTTATTGAACTATATTATAATCCCACACCATACAAGGTCGCCCATTTAAAATTGCACAATTCAATGTTTTTTAGTACATTCACGGATATGGGCAACCATCACCATAATCAATTTTAGAACATTTTCATCACCACCAAAAGAAACCCCATACACATTAGCAGTCACTCCCCATTTCTCCCCAACCCCAGGCAACCACTGCCTACTCTGAGCATTTCATATAAATGGAATCATACAATATGTGGTCTTTTGGGACTACTTTTGAAACAGAGCAGGAGCCTATGGTCCTTGTCCCCCGACCATGTCCTCAGCCTGCCTTTTGTCTGTGGAAAAACTTTAGCCAAAGAATAAGTTTAATCAGAGAAGTGAGAAAATGCAGAAACAAAGGAAAACAGTTAAAGGAGACCAGACAATAATAGTCTAAACATTAAGCACAGTCAAGGACCTTTAGTTCCTCCTTAAAGGCTGAGGATGATATTCTGAGCCATCTCTTGTGAGCTGTTTTGCAGATATTGAAGCCCCCACCAGGGGGAGGATGACTACATGATGACCAAACTGAATCCATGACATAAGCTGCCACAATCACGAGAACTGGCCTCAAAGAAATAGGAACAAACCCTGGAACTAAAGATTAACTGTACTTAAAACAACCAAGGTGACGCTGATCAGACCACCACATTACTGGTTTCAAGATGACTGTCGGAACAGACTGTGCTGTTCCGCTCCCTACCTCCCCCTGAAACTCCCCTTTAAAAGCCCCTGTCCCCTGAGCAGCCATCCGGAGTTGGTTCTCCGACAGGAGTCCACCCTCTCCCCGGGCTGCCGGCCTCCGAAATAAAGCAACCTTTCCTTTCCTACCAACACTTGTCTCTCAAGAATTGGCTTCCGAGCCTTGAGCAACTGGACCTGGGTTCGGTAACACTTTCACTTTGCATACGTTTCCAAGGTTCATCCATGTTGTATCACGCATAGTACTTTTTGTTCTCAAATAATTCAACACTGCATGAATATAACACATCTTTTATCCATTCATCTGTTGATGAACAAATACTTGGGTTGTTTCCACTTTCTGGCTATTATGAATGCTGCTGCGGTGAACATTCATACACAGGTTTTTGTATCAGTACCTGTTTTCAATTTTCTTGAGCATATCGAATATTGGGGTCATAGGTAACTCTGTTTAACTTTTTTTTCATTGGAGTTGATTAACAATGGTATGTTAGTTTCTGCTGTACAGCAAAGTGATTCAGTTATACACATACATGTAAAAAATACTCTTTTCCATTATGGTTTATCATAGGAATGTTTTTTTAAGGAACTGCCATGATGTTTTCCACAGTGGCTGTACCATTTTACATTCCCACCAGCAATGCACAAGGGTTCCAATCTCTCCACATCTTTGTCAACGCGTGCTATCACCAGATTTCTGTATTATGGCCTTCTTAGTGGGTGTGAAGTGCTATCTCATTGTGGTTTTGACTTTCATTTCCTAATGACTCATGCTGTTGGACATCAATTCATTTATGTGCTCATTGGCTTTGAATATCTTCTTTGGAGAAGTGTACAATCAGATCTTTTGCCAATTTTTCAAATGGGTTATTATTTTTTATTGAGTTGTAAGAGCTCTTTAAAAGTTCCTCATTAAATATGATACGTAAATATTTTCTCCCATTCTGTGTGTTGTCTTTTCACTTGCTTGATGGGGTCCATTTCTTCTTTTGCAGTTCGTGCTTCTGGTATCATTATCAAGAAAACATTGCCTACTCCAAAATCGTAAAGAACTATGCCTATGTTTTCTTCCAAGACAATTATGAATCTTTTGTTGTTCTTGAACTGGTTAACTGAGAAAACGAATGTGAAAGTAATGCAATTACTTATGTATTAAGTATTTCCATCTGACAATTCTCAAATGACTTCTTCCTGAAGAGCTATTGACATGACAAGCATAATCATAAAGGTGAAATAAATTCAGTTTATCAATAAAATATTAGGACAATGAAACAAGAGTTTTAAAAGTTGTTGAATGCTCACCACAAGATAAATGTTACTTAAAAGTATCGGGTAAATTCTTTCTACCAGAACTTCTAATTGTTCAGTTATTTCTAGAATTCCCCCATGGCTCCAAGAATGTTAAAACAAACAGAATTTTCTTATCTAAAAATGACATGTCACTTTAATGGTTTCTTAAATTAATTTGGATGGAAGGTAAAATTTTTGCAATTGCACCTTTTGCATCGTTTTTCTGGAGGACCTACGCTGCAGACACAAGCAAATTTGTTTCACTTGCTTCTTTCTTCTTTAAAGGGAATGATGAAGGTGGAGTCAACCCACAGCCGCACCCCTGGAAGTATAACTGTTTCAAGGCCAACCTGAAACCTTGAGTCAACTTCAGCTTGGTCCTCGAGATGCCAAATACCACCAGATGTGGAGAGACCACCCGTGAGATCAGAAAGACCCGCTGCCCACCCACCCTCCTTAAAACAACTAGCCTTTATTTAAGAAATCCTACTTCCAAACTTCACAAGGGCTTTGTTTGGTTCATAGTGAATTTCATGACTTATGGGATTCTTTGCGTCATGTGCCTTAGTAGGAAAAAGGAGTGACTAGGTAGAGTTAACCGGGCATGAGGCAACAGTAGAGAGAAGCAGGAATACAAGGGTTACCTATTTCTCCATTTTTTAGGACTTTCCCTGTAGGTTTCCACCTACAACTTGGGCTTCATTTTCTATCTTGATGGAAATGTTCACATCTGACAGTCAAAAAACATGTAAGACTGTGATTTAGTTTTAGAACTTACATAATGATTTCGTGATCAATGAAATTCTCAAACATCTGTTGATCTTTTACAAAATGTGCCTCCAGATGAACCCTCTGCCCCTCCCCGACTCACTACGGGAATCCCTTGTTATCTTTTTCTACTGTTTCTGAGGCTGATGCCAAGCTTCCTGCATAAACATCTTCCTCTCCTGTTGCCCCTCCCCCAGCCTGCCCAGCCTTTGAGCAGCTGGACACAGCAGACATAGAAGTCCAGCACGATCCCCACCATTACGTCTTCTCTTCCATGCCTGCTCCTCCCAGGAGCTTGGTAAGGCCCACTGAGAGCAGGGACAATGTGAAAGCTTGTCTTTGCTGATGCCGATGGCATAGGAGTGGACCCTGGTCCCTAAGAGCAATGCTGGACTATCCCAAGTACCAGAGCTCCCCACCCTGATATGGAGCCAAACCAAACTGGGCCTCCAGATAAGGTGACAGTGAACACACATGAAGCCAGAGAAGAGCAGAAAGGAGTCTGGAGGCAGGGTCGACCCAGACTCACAGAGATTTCTGCACACAGACAGGACATGGCTTTTAACTGTAAATATCGCAATTATTGTACGATTTGCTTTGTTCAAATTTCACACACCAAGTATCTCATCCAAATTTAAAGCAAGCTCTTCTGTAAGAGATCCAGATGGGGGACATGCAAACATTCACTGCACGTGTGGGCCAGGCAGAGGAGTGCAAGCTTGGTGGTCATTTCATTCCAAGCTTCACAGGAACCAGCCCCTATCTATGGCACAGTGGGGTGGGGGAGTGGGAGAGGGCAGATGCAGAAACCTCATCAGGGCACTAATTTCTTGTCTTAATCCCTTTGGTTATACTGTTTATTTCCAGACACACCCTTCATAATGATGCTGAAAACCACGCCCGGAGCAGTGAACCGACTGCTCTCCTATCTTAGAGGAAGAACTGTGGAACTCATCAAAAAGCAGAGTGAAGGTCCAACAGTCATTTTTTTTTTTTTTTTTTTTGTGGTATGCGGGCCTCTCACCATTGTGGCCTCTCCCGTTGCGGAGCACAGGCTCCAGACACACAGGCCCAGTGGCCATGCCTCACGGGCCCAGGTGCTCCGCGGCATGTGGGATCTTCCCAGACCGGGGCACGAACCCGTGTCCCCTGCATCGGCAGGCGGACTCTCAACCGCTGCGCCACCAGGGAAGCCCATCCAACAGTCATTTTTATTTAGCTACTGACCTATCCATGATTACACAGTCACGACAGCACGTTACAGCAGAGCCTGCTGACTCGTCTGTCGATGTATCAAAACGCAGAGGGATGTGTTGGGCACTTCAAGTTCATTACAAGAGGCATGATTTTGTTCCAGGCTTGTGTTTATTAAAATCTAAACAAAGGATTCCTCTGCAAGGCATTTTCCCATGTGATAGAGACAGCTGCCCCACTGCCCTCCTACATTCGCTCTAACTTCCAGTGACAAAAAAGGCAGAGGGTAATACATGTCATTGATTATAAAAATCTATGCTCTGTAATTTAAACAAATTCCTTTCCAATGTGTTTAGTTATTTCTGAAGAACTCCATGGCTCGTCAGTCGGCGAGCAGGCCAATGAACAATCATTGCTAACTACAAAGTACTTCGAGTCTATAAATTCAACTCTCAAGTTTCGACATTTAAAGAAAAAAGCACTGGGCAGAGCAAAATAAACAAAGATGGGATGACTGAATCAGTCCACTCCATCAGTCCACACCAGAGTTCTTCATGGCCCATCACCAGAGCTAAATTTCTTCAAAAATCAGATTCCAAATATCCCACAATCTCTTTCAAATGTGTGTTTTTACAAATTAGGGAATCAACATTTCTTTACAGGAGCATGTAAACAGTTTTCACCTTTGCAGAAGGAGTCTGTAAAACCTGAGAACCTGTATAACTGAGAATCTCTTCGAAACGACATTTTTAAGCTGAGAGAATGGACAGTGGTAATGTTCTCTCATGGTTCACAGTCTTTTGTTGATGTTGCTGGTGTTTTTAATCAAAGAAAAGACGGAGTATCTTTTCTAGGTCTTGCAGGCCACTTTCTCTTTTTATCATCTATATGATTGTTCAAGTAGAACAATTATTAGAAATCTTTAAGCTATTATTTCTGGGCCTTCCTTAATTTCTTTTAAAAAAAAACTACACTGGAAACATTCAATACCTGATTATTCAATTAGATGAAGCAGCACAAGAAGAGATCCAAGGACACCCCTGCTCACATCAGACAGACAACTTGGATCTGAAAGATGAGCAAATTAAATGACCGCCAAATAATCAGATTCCAAACATTAAAGACAATTACATATCAGACAGACAGCCAAACATGGTGGTATGTTTTAAAAGATTGTGCCCACAATAAGCAAATGACATAGTGATGGAACATCAAAACAAAGCTGATGAATAAAAAGGCACACTCTAAAAGTTCAGGAGTAGAAAGAACAATTGTTTTCGTTTGTTTTGTGTCTAACGTAGGAGGAAAGGCAAACAGGTGTATTCAAATCATGTTCAGGTGCGGGGTTCTGTCAGCTGATGAAGTTAACGGTGGCTTCTTTCTCCCCAGACCTAAGCAGTCTTTCCTTCCATTGGCTTCTGATAACGTGTTTAGTGTTCCGACGTGTAGAAGTGATACATCAGGGCTACAACCAGTGCTGAGATGGCTGGGATCACCCAATTGGTCCACCAGCTGGAAAGAAACAGCAGTGACGCTTGCATGGTGTTCGAAGGAGGGCACTCAAAACTGTGCTCCTTCTCTGTACCATGAAAGTCACCATGGCATGTTTTTATTACCTCTCTTTTTTGGATGAAAAGGTAACTGAATTGCTGAAAGTGCAGTGAGTACAACACATGTCCTGGTATACTGGCAACTGGTCTGTCCTTCCAGTCTTATAAGAAAACTAATGTCCTCCCAGTTCCATTTAGATCTGTTTCTATGTACTTATACAAAGAGCTATGAATCACTCCCCCAACAGATGCCACCTAGAACTAGTGACTTATCGAAAAGACATCAACTCTGGGTTACATATCACACGAAAGTGAATATTCCTAGCAGGTTTTATTCTAGTTACATCTGTAAGTGAAGAACTGAAAATGGCACTGAACTGAGAACCAGAAGACCAAGGTTCTCATTTCAAGAGAGCCATCAGCAAGCTCTATAGCCAAGAGCAAATCACGTCCCCTGAGCATAAAGTTAAGGAGTTTGAAGCATGGGATACTACGGTTGCTACTAGCACCACAGCTCAACATTCTGTGATTTTGTTTTAAAAATCTACTCTTTACATGTGTGTAGTAGGTTTAACATGTTAATAAACAACATGCCCAAATTACTTAATCTGTGGTCCATAGGTGTCAATTCACAAAAATCCCTAATTTACACATTGTTCAGTCCTGATGCATAGAATTTTTGATCTACTATAAATGACAGATGATATCAGGGGCAGAGTCAGGAAGATCTTCAATACAGATTTGAACCTATAATTTCTTAGAAAACAGAAATTAATGTATAGGTTTTAGAATCTGAATAAAGAGCCGGTAACAGCTACGTATACATATATTTTCTGTCATAAACTTTCTACCCTTTAATATTCTTCACATATCAACCCATTCAAAGATCAAGTTCAAAATAAAGATTTAAATTGCAAAAGGATTATAAGTGTAATTTCGTAGGTTTTCAGTTTCCATTTAGGAGACTGACATTTCAGGGGAAAGCAAGAGGAAATAAGGAAATACTGCAGGGAATGTACCAGAACACTGACAGCCTGGAGGCAGCAAAATTTGACAGGGCGAAACTAATAAGCAGGACTGTGTAGCTTTGAGCTTGAGTCCCCCAAAAATGTATATAATGGCAATTAAACAAGTCAGGATAGTAGAGCTGCCAAAAATGTCATTATGATCTTAAACTATAATAAAACAGTCTAGTCCCTAGAACAAGTGATTCATGCTACACTGGATTACTGCGTTCGATTTTAAGACCAACCTAAAAAAGGGACAAGGGAAAACTGAGCCATGCTTAGGGAGGTATAATCATGACAACTTAAGAAACTGACCACATGTCAAATGAGGAAGGAAATGAGGAATGTCCGCCTGGAGATTAAAAGATTGCCCAGGTCACAGGACTGCCATGGGGGAACAGGAGACTACATTTGTTCTGTTCCTTAAAGTAGATGCAGCTGGAGGGTGAGATCTGGGGTCGCTCTAAAGTGTCCACGGTCGGAGCTGTCAGACAGTTGAGGAGGGAAGGGCCTGGGTAGTCCGGGTGCTAAGTGGAGATGGCCCCTGGCCTGTCCACTGAGAGGCACATGGCAGGAGCCAGAGCAACAGAGGAGTCTCGGATGAGGGGAGAGGCCCCCAGTCCAACTCTGATTTTAGGAGCCTTCTGATCACAATAATGCTTTTAAAGAAAACTACCACATACCTGGAATTAGAATCAATAGTAGTAATAAGAGTTTCCTGAAACACAAGAGAAAAAAGTAAAGTAAGTTAAGGGGAACATCTAAACATTTATTGAATTGACTAAAACCTGTTTTAAAACAAGATCACAGGGCTTCCCTGGCGGCGCAGTGGTTGAGAGTCTGCCTGCCGATGCAGGGGACGCAGGTTCGTGCCCCGGTCCGGGAAGACGCCACGTGCCGCGGAGAGGCTGGGCCCGTGAGCCATGGCCGCTGAGCCTGCGCGTCCGGAGCCTGTGCTCCGCAGCGGGAGAGGCCACGACAGTGAGAGGCCCACATACCACAAAAAAAAAAAAAAAACAAAAAAACAAGATCACAATAGTTTATTCAATTCATTCTTCTTATTCAGTGCATTCTTCAAAAAAAGTTGAAAGGGAAAATTATATCATAAACTTCTCACCTGAATACCTAATTTCACCATTTTTTCAGAAGAAGAAAAATTAGATAATTTGAAAGAAAATGTTAAAAATTAATAGGCTACCTAAAATATTCTGCACATCTAAATACTTTAACATAGAAACCGAACACAGGTATCATTTATACATATACAGAACCTATCATTATCTTTAAAGTTTCATTATCTTTAAGTTTCATTCTTCAAAAGCATGAATAATGATGTTCAATAAAAACATCAGTTATTTCATCAAATCTCATATGAAGTAAAAGTGTACGCAGATTATATAAGAAGACGTGTCAACCAAAAAGAAAAAATGAGAAGTATCACTTAAATTACAACAGTCTGGGCCACCTTTCCTGGCCTTCTTTAACTCTGTCAAGAAGGCTCTAAAAAGGCACTGGAGGCATCACAGGCTGACTTCACACTGTCACCCACCAAGAAACCTTCAAATGCCGCGTTCTTTCAGTTGCAGCCTGTATTACTTTCCAGCACTTTCTGAGAGGGGTCCTTCCTGTCAGTACCATGAAAATGAACTATGGATGGCTCTAGGAAGGTGCATACTTCCCCAAACAGTGGGGTAACTAAGGCCTAGTGAAATGTAAGCTTTTTCGGTCTTAAAAACTTGTTAAGAAGCATTCTTTTGAAGCGCCACACCAGCAAAAGCATTAGTGCCTCAAAGAAAGGTTGCCAGAAATAAGGCAGCTTCACAGAGAGTTCTATCTCTGTAGTTTCCCAAAACACAAGATAAAAAACCATTAGCAAAACAATCAGTGATTAGCAGTGAGGCAAAGCTACACACAGCAAGGCGAGTTAAAAGACATTCCCGTGGAAAAGCAGAAACCTTCCAGGAAGAGCAAGCAAAGCAGTTATGAGACCCACCAACCTGGTAACATGGCCTTTAAGATTCCTGACACAGGAGGAGGGAAAAAAATAGTCATTTAAAAGAAAACTTCACAGTTATTATCTTTTTAAGCAATATTAAATCTTAGAGACTACAAAATGTATTCATAACTACTGCAAGATTAGGTTTCAAATTTTGCATAGATGAATAAAATTAATAAGGATTACTAGAAGTAACTGGACAATGAGAAAATATTATTTAGCTATTAGAGACATATAAAGAAAGACATAATCAGTTCTGAAACAAATGCAACAGTTCATTTAAGGTAAAATGTTATTGTCACACTAGAAAGCTAAGCCTGAAATAGTAAACAGAAGGCAAACACGGATCTGTTATTTTGTTATACTGAGCACATGCATTTCACCAAACACGCTGACAACTCGGCATGGAAACTTGGCTGGCTTGCCTTCCACTACTAGTGCATCGTCTCCACCAGCAACAACAATGATCCTCTAAAGAGCTGAACTGTAAAAGATAATACGCATTTTTGATTGCTTATTATCTGTTAGGCTCTTAACCCAGGGATGCTTAAGAGTTAAGGCAAGTTTGAATTACCACTTAGCACTTGGGCCACAGTTGGGTTTTGGTATGTAACTAACAAATTTGTCAGAACAGGGAAAAGAGACTCTGGTCTTTATTACAGGCTGTGCCTCCTGTTCACTCCGTGACCCTGAGGGGTTCAATTTCAAACAGGAAAAGGTTAACAATGAAATCAGTACATGATAAGCTCTCAATAAAAGCATGCAAAGCCCATCGAGCTTTTGTAAATCAAAGTCACCTCATTTATAACTTCATCTCACTTAGCCTATTTCTTCACTGGAAGGCTTTCCTAAAAATACTGCTGATGGAGTGATGCCTTTTATGCAAAGGCTAGAGCCTACGGGGGCATGAGAGACTTGCAACTGCCAAGCCTTAAATGGGTGCTAGCAGTGGTTCTGCAATGTGTGACCTTGAACAAGGTCAAAGCTTGGAACAAGGTTGAGTTTCATCGCCTTCACCTTCCCTAGAAGGTCCAGGGATTCCCCCATGATATCATGAGAACCAAATCAATTCACTAACATAGCAATGTTTTGAAAACTGCAACCACAAAATCCTATCAGTAGGTATTGCCACTAATGATATCATCCATGTCAAATTGATAGATCTGGATTTGCTTACTTAAAAATGCATCTCTGTGTCTACAAATATCTTAACTTGGCAACGTCACCTATTTCCCTTTGGGCAGGTTCAAGCTAATAATCTTTGGTGCAGCTTATTTCACAATTTGAATATCTTCAGCAGGCAAAATTTCAAAAATTCAGACCACAGTGTACATTTATCAGACTGGAGATAGATGGAATGGTTATAAGACACACCCAACAAGGAACACTCTATTCTGATAAACTCGAAGCACAGAAAAGATAAATCTAGGAAAGTGGTCATGTATTTTCTTTCACTGTGTTTGCTTATGGCCTCTAAGAAAAACAGCAAGTTCCTGTCCCATATTCCTCCAGTTCTGCTCTAAAGTCAGCAAAGTCACATATCTTCTAAAGGAAGAGTCTGTCTTTCAGAAGTAAAACAGTTATGTAGGAGATCTTAGCTCTAATTGGTGCTTGCTTTCTGCTGGTAGGAATCGTGGTTCAGGACATGGTTGGACCTACATTAGCTCCAAGTTCAGGTAACAAGCCTTAGCAAATCCTTGTTTTACTACAGCTGAATTATATACACCAAGCTTACTAACATACTGAACACCTAATGGGAAAAATTACACTTTTTCCCTGACAGACTTTAGAGAAAAAGCAAAAAACTTCATGTATCACAGAATTTCAACAGTCCAAAAAGGAGCCTCAAAAAAGGTACTAAGTCATCTAAGTGAGGTGATCAGTTCAGAGAGAAGGGCTAGTGAACCAGGGCATAAAAGTAGCACTACTAGAATTATTTTCCTTCCTTAAGGAAAAATACATCAAAATGTTCTTTAATTAGCATTAAATTCAACCAACAAATATTTACTGAACACCTACTATGTCCCAGAGACGTGAAGATGAAGAAGACATAGGTAGTGTCCTTAAAGGTTTAAGTATTAAGACCTCTGCTCAGATTTTAAGTTCTCTGAAAAGAATGCTTATGTCAAATCTTTCAGATCAGAAGCACAATGCTACTTATAAAAAGTAACTCTTCAAAAGGTATCTGTTGATAATTATGGTGAAAAAGTTATTTTAAGTATTGAGAGTCTTGTGACGAGAATACACAAGCTATCCTAATGAAATATACTGAGCAGCCTAAACAAACAAAAAATTTTGCTGAGACAACAGGGTACATATTTATCTAACCTAGAAAGACCTATGCTGGCCTCAGGTAAATAAATGCCCTCCAGTTTGACAGGTATGAAATACAGTGCAGATAACTATAGCTGAGATACTGGAGATGGTCACACTTACCGAAGGCTTGGTTATTTTTGACCTGTCATCCTGCAATTAAGAAAAAAAAAGTAAGGTCCATTATGAAAGGAAAAACATCTGTAAAACTATCATTTCCAAAGTACTCACTTTTACTGAGATTTAAAAAAAAAATTATTATTCAGTAATTAGCATTTTAGGTTCCATCTAGGTTATCAAATACACAGTTTGATCCATCTGACTGCAAAAATTAATAGCAGATTAAGTGCCTAGATTTACTTCGATCTAGCATTCCAAAGTTTAAAATAGCATCCATGATAGTCATATTTATATTATATATTTATGAGACACGGATTCTGATCTGTAATTCAGGGAGCAGCTGAGACCTACTTAGATTCTTCCCTTCTATCCTCTGAAATTCACTTTGAGGTGGGGTGGGATAGGGTGTGTGTGTGTGTGTGTGTGTGTGTGTGTGTGTGTGTGTGTGTGTGTGTGTGT
>NW_006775077.1:2803015-2878439 GCF_000442215.2 Lipotes vexillifer | reverse complement strand
GTGTGTGTGTGTGTGTGTGTGTGTGTGTGTGTGTGTGTGTGTGTGTGTGTGTGTGTGTGTGTGTGTGATAGGGTGTGTGTGTGTGTGTGTGAGTGATAGGGTGTGTGTGTGTGTGTGTGTGTGTGTGAGATTTGTGTGGTATCCTCAGTGAATTCCTGCAGTCTCCCAATTATAGGGTTATAATCTACTCTCTAAAGGGTGATCACAGGTGAGGCAGAAATGCTGCAGTCACAGCCTGAAATCCCACCTGCTCTACCCTCACAAGCTTTGGAATGGAAAGAATAAGGACAGGATGGAACATTTTAAGGGAAGGCCTTTCCAATTACCATACAACTATTTCGCTTTGGTGACATATGAAGATAAAGATGAAAATATGTGGATGAATAAACCTTCCTGATAAATGAAGCTTCCTTTCTCAAAGTACCATCTCCCACCACCAAAAACACCACGTCCCACTCAACGGAAACTGCTCTGAAACAGATTTCCTACCTTCAGGCTTCCCCAAAGAGCCTACTTCAACCTTTCCTTTATTCACAGTCACTACAAGAAGCATCAATCAGACGCAACAAAACTTTTTGTATGGCTGTTTTTCATATGGTTTCTAGGTGTGCTCACTGGGGTTGAGGCTATTTGCTGTTCTTTTCTTGTTGGAGCCCGCTTCTAGGAGCACCTCCACCCCTTCAGGTTGGCCACTGGTAACGTGCCCAGAGCTGGGGGAGGAGAAAGGAAGGCACTGGCTCGGAGGAGAGGTTCAGGCTCTCTCTAGAGGTGAGAGGGATCTACCGGTCTGCTCCAGATTCCAAGTTTGCACATCTCCAAGGTTGCAGCTATATTCCTGATAACTTTGGTTGACAGATGAGTGAAGTTATAAATGTACATTTTAAAATGCTGCAGAAGGGTCTAAATTCCTATTACAGCCCCGGATTTACATAAAAGCCAAAACAAGCCTACGTTTTTGCAAAATCAGTCCATGGATTGCCACCAAAGATGATGTTCTCAAAGGTCTCAGGTAGAGTGAGGAAGGTTGAGGACCATGTGTGGGTTTCACAGAAGGCAGAGTTTATTCATTTAACATAGCTGATTTTTTTTAAATTTCTAAGTCATTTTTTAGAATTTAAATATACTCAAACTAATGAAAGTAGAAAGGAGTTTCTTAAGAAAAATATTCTGGTCCAAGAAGAAAGAAACACAAAATAACCCTACTCTGGGTCAATACCCCCACCTTCTAAAATCTGCTGCTCAGGGAAACTTCAGAGTCTGAGACGCACCGTCCCCAGGACGTGACCCTGGAGTGAGAGGATTCTAAGTGCTGGTGAAAAGTGCAACCAGGGAAATACAAAGAAATTTCTGGTCAATTTATTTCTAAAGTCAGGAGGAACTGTTTTTTGCTTTTTTCCTTTTTAAATTTTGTAATATGCAAGTCTATAGATTTGAGTAAGGTCAACCCACAGCCTTAAAGAGAAACAAGGCCCCCAAAAGGTGCTTACGGGATGCAGCTCTCCAATGATAAACGTTTTGGACAATTCTCGAGCATCCGTAGAGTGTCCGACATCCTCAAAGTTTTCAGTAGCATCACCTCCAGCTTGTTCCCTTAAGACTTCTTCCCCACCAGGGTGCTGTTTGAAGGACAGACAGAAAAATGAGTATGTTTTCCAGGCACATGAGTTAAAAGGCAGTGGCCAGTTTACTTAACCAACTAGGCTACTCCAGAAGCCACAGATGACAATGTGGCAAATATAAACCATTCATAGCCTGGGTGAAAACAATTCCTTTGTATTCAATTTCCTACTTGAAAGTGCAGACAAACTTTCTCCAATAGTAAGACATTTATTTCCCGGTTATTCACATGACAATAAAACCATCAGGCACACATTTTTCATCCTTTGGGAATGTCCTCTTTGCTTTTCCATAAAGGTCTCAAAATCTCAAAAAGCTTTTCTCAGTCTTTACCCAATCTACATCTTGAACGCATTTCCACACTTATTTAAAAGCCTTCCACTGGAGCACAGAATATGAGTCCACTTAAACATGGGAAGCTGCCCTGGAGGTACAGGCTGTTGACTGGTTCACTCTGGAAGCCAGCGTGAAGCTTCCTGATGCATCTCCAAGGCCATGGCAATGACAAATGTGGTTTGTTAATTCTTGAACAGTCTGTTTATTCTTAGGCACAGCCTGACAGGCACAGAAGCAACAATGTGGGAGACAAAAAATGACTAACTTATGCAGCACCCACAAATTATGCAAATTCACAGATTGTTGTTTCTTCTGTGTGGGTGGCTTCATTCATGAGTTCCTTAACTTTCGGGTCCTGTTAAAGATATGTGACCATAGACAAGTCTCCCAAATTAAATCATTATTTTCCAGTTACAGCCTATCTTCAAAGGAAAATTTCAAATGAGGTTAAAAACATAGATTGGGGCTTCCCTGGTGGCGCAGTGGTTGAGAATCCACCTGCCGATGCAGGGGACACGGGTTCATGCCCCGGTCTGGGAAGATCCCACATGCCGCGGAGCGGCTGGGCCCGTCCGTGAGGCATGGCCGCTGAGCCTGCACGTCCGGAGCCTGTGCTCTGCAACGGGAGAGGCCACAGCAGTGAGAGGCCCGCGTACCGCCAAAAAAAAAAAAAAAAAACACAGATTGGCCTTTTGTAAACAATCAGAAAACTATACAAGTTTTAAAAATATAGAATTTTGGGACTTGCTTGGCGGCGCAGTGGTTAAGAATCCGCCTGCCAATGCAGGGGACATGGGTTCGAGCCCTGTTCCAGGAAGATCCCACATGCCGCGGAGCATCTAAGACCGTGCGCCACAACTACTGAGCCTGCGCCCTAGAGCCTGCACGCCACAACTACTGAAGCCTGCGCGCCTAGAGCCCGTGCTCTGCAACAAGAGAAGCCACCGCAATGAGAAGCCCCGCACACCGCAATGAAGAGTAGCCCCCGCTCGCCGCAACTAGACAAAGCCTGCACGCAGCAATGAAGACCCAACACAGCCAAAAATAAATAAATAAAATTAATTTATTAAAAAAATATATATATATATAGAATTTTATCTTTAAAGTGCTAAAATGAAGAAAGTAAACATTCTACTTCATAGACCGTAACACAATAGTCTTCACCTAAAACAAAAAGACAACTTCTCAATTTCTCATCAAGCACAGGAAACAAGTATGTGTCTACATGCATTGCATGTGCAAGTGTGTATACATTATGCATATGTGTATGCATGCACATATGTAACCGTTTATGATTCAGACCCTGCCTAAACCATTTATAAGGCAGTTTTCTTTTTTTTTTTATAAGGCAGTTTTCTAAGGAAAAAATAGAGAATGAGAGAAACATCTTGGGTTATATTGGTTTGAATGACCACTGTTTAGGAAAAATATAGAATAAATGAATTGATGCTAAAATACATTTGCTCTACTTTTTTAGATTTTTTTGGATTTTTTAAACAATTAGTAAGGAAACAAAGCCTAAAAATTGGTTTTTGGAAAAAAATAATTCAAGTCTTGGTAAGACAATAAATATGGGACTGGCTTGTTATGTGCAGGGAGAGGCAAACAGAGAGAGACACTGCCAAGGAAATCAAGTCTAAATCATGATGGTGTGGAACTCCGCAATTCACCTTGTCACTGTCCTCACTCCTGTGACTAAGTTCATGCTGCCGTTTTAATAAGCAACCATCACATTTGAAGACTAAAAGAAATGCTCTTCCTTACCTGCTGGCGCCCAAAAGTGACAAAGAAAGAAAACTGGGAACGCTGGTGTTGGCACCGTCTTGGTTATTCCCAGAGATGGTCTATGTATCCCATTTCTTTCCAGAAGCTCTCAGAGAACATACTACTATCTTTGGGGCAGGTTATAGAATTTGGGGTAGCCCAAAGAAAAGGCAAGGCTTTGAAAAAGGAAAGTGATATAAGAACAGGCATGCAAAGCAAAATTATCTGAGGATTTTCTAAAAGATTAAGGTAAAGACCAAAATGCCTAGTTACAGGCAGGCAAGATTAGAGGTAACAGAAAAGAGTCTGACATGGCTTCGCTGGTGGCGCAGTGGTTGAGAATCCGCCTGCCGATGCAGGGGATACAGGTTCGTGCCCCGGTATGGGAAGACTCCACATGCCGCGGAGCGGCTGGGCCCGTGAGCCGTGGCCGCTGAGCCTGCGCGTCCGGAGCCTCTGCTCCGCAACTGTAGAGGCCACAACAGTGAGAGGCCCGCGTACCGCAAAAAAAAAAAAAAAAAAAAAAAAAAGGGTCTGAGACAAATTTTGGTGAAGTCTGTATCAGAAATCTGTCCTGGTAAAGGGTCACTCGCTAGGACCTCCACTCATCCCACCGTGTGCAGGCAGTCAGCCGCTGTAGAGCCCAGAGAGAGAGAAAGACGGGAGGGAACGTCAGTGATGATGGTAGGAGGACCCAGGAAGGACAGAACCGGCGGCAGCCGTGGCAAAACAAGCCATTCCCACTGGAATTGTCCTTCTAACAAAAAATCTCCCATTTTTCCAGAGGAAGATTCCATTTTCCATGTGCATAATTCCCTGTCTGCTTCTGTGAAATCTCTACTTATTATAAGGTCCCCAAGTACCACCTTGCGCTGATAACATATGAGAAATCTCCAGATACAAACTAGGGAATACCAATAAAATAACTGGAAATAGCTTTCATTTTATACATCTTTTTGTATATAAGGGTTATTTGCAAGCAAATAAACAGGAAATAGATTTTAAAAGATGAAACACTGGCATAATCCATAATTCAGAAGACATCAACTGTCACAATCTCTACCCATTCCTAAGAACATTTTCAGAAAGACGTGGTAAATTCTTGTGGTATAAAGAGAATGGTGACTACCAGGTCCTGAAATTACAACTGGCTTTCTACTGCTCACAGCATAAATGCTTTCAGCAATGCTGGCACAGTGGATCTCTGCTTGAAATGTTTTCTTCACATGGCTTCCAGTACAACAGGCTCTCCTAGTTTCCCTTCAACTTTATTTCCCCTCCTGATCCTCTCCAAGTCTCAACCCCAGCGCTCAGTCCTTGGCGCTCTCCCATTCCACCTGTACTAGCTCTCCTGGGGATCTTACCTGGTCTCCGACCCAGAATATCACCTGTTCTCTAGCAAGTGCAGTTCATTAGGCTTCCTTTGAGCTCCAGACTTCTCCCACATGCAACAGCCCACTTACTTACCTGCTCACCCAATGTCTAATGAGCATCCTGAACATAACATAACCAAAACCGAACATTTTACTTTGCACCCAGATACACTCCTTCCCAGTCTTTCTATTCTCAGTGAATGCTGCCACCATGCATACAGTTGCTGCAGCGAAAAACTAGAAATCAAACTTCATTCCTCTTTCCTTCTCACTGCCATCCATCAGCAAATCCAGCTGGCTATCCTCACAACATATTCAGAAGCTAACCACCTCTCCCCACTTCCAATGCTACCACCTTAGACCAAACCAGCATCTCCTGAATGGACAACCACAACTGACCCCTAATGGGTCTCCTGCTTCTCCCCCATCCTTCCCACAATCGACTGTGCTTTTACTCCATCATGCCTGTTACCTGTTTACCTGTTACCTCTCTCGCTTCCACTATGACCAGCTACCCTGGACTAAGCTAACATCTGAGGATTTTCAGATGTTAGCTTAGTCCAGGGTAGCTGGTCATAGTGGAAGCGAGAGGTAACAGGTAAAATCGAAAAGCAAGACAGACACACTTCAGTGACAAGTCTTCTGACAGGCCCTCAGACTTGCCAAACTAGCTCCCCATCTCAGAACCCCTACATTTGCCTCTGTGTGGAATGCTCTTCTCCCAAAGCTTGATGAGATTTCACCTGTCCCCTCGTTTATCCCTGCTCACATGTCAGCTTTTCAGAGCCCTTCGCTGAGTTGCCCATCCAGAAGGGCCTACCCCGTCCTCACACCACGGTCTCTATCCCCTCCCTGCTCTTTCCTTCACAGCACCTAGCACTCCTGAAGCTCTATCTTGTCAATAATTTGTAAGATTCATGAGGACAGAGGCCTTTGTCTGTCTTACTCATCCCTGCTGCCCAATACCTAGTTCAATGCCTGGCACGTGGCAAATACAAAGAAATATTTGTAAGTGAGTCTGGATAAATAAAGGAGATGTGCACGGCTGATTACACATTGGTCTTAGAAGTAGTGTATACAACTGGTTAAGTGACTGACAACAACTTTCCCATTCCAAATATTCTAGTTCACACCCCTTTCCTTCTCCTGAACTATAATAGTTCTTACCATTCAGGAACCATATAATTTCATATTCAATTTTGTTTAATTCATTTAATCCAAATATTTATGCATACTATGTGCAAAGCATCACCTGGGACACACAAAAGTACATGAAAAATAGACATGATTTGATCCTGAAAAAGCATACAATTTGAGGTTAAAGAAGAAAAACACAGATATAGCCTCATAGTTTTGACTATTCATGTGTGACCCATGGCAGTGATTGCCACCATTCTATCTTCCAGGTCACCGACCCATTCTTCTGCCTCAGTTATTCTGCTACTGATTCCTTATAGTGTATTTTTCATTTCACTTATTGTATTGTTCATCTCTGTTGGTCTGTTAATTCTTCCAGGTCTTTGTTAAACATTTCTTGCATATTCTCGATTTTTGCCTCCATTCTTTTTCCAAGGTCCTGGATCATCTTCGCTATCATTACTCTGCATTCTTTTTCTGGAAGGTTGCCTATCTCCACTTCATTTAGTTGTTTTTCTGGGGTTTTACCTTGTTCCTTCATCTGGGACATAATCCTCTGCCTTTTCATTTTGTCTATCTCTCTGTGATTGTGTCTGCCCCCTGGTGGATGAGGCTATCTAAGAGGCTTGTGCAAGCTTCCTGATGGGAGGGACTGGTGGTGGGTAGAGCTGAAATATGCATGGCATACTTGGGGCAAGTGAAGAGATGAGTGTGAATAAAGTAAAATATGTGAGGCTGTGTGATGGCTTACTTTACATGCCAACTTGAGGTGAAACTTGATTTCTGGGAGGTGTTTCTAGATGAGATTAGCATTTGGATCAGTGGACTCAGTGGAGGAGATGGCCTTGCCCAATGTGGGTGGGCACTATCCAATCCATTCAGAGCTTGAATAGAACAAAAGGTGGAGCAAGGAAGAATTCACCTGTTTTCCTGTATCATTATTTGAGTTGGGATATCTCATCTCTCCTTCCCCTGCCCTCAGCCTCCCATTGACTCCTCTGGTTCTCAGGCCTTCAGACTCAGACAATCACTCCACCAGCTCTCCTGGGTCTCCAGCTTGCAGATGGCAGACTGGGGGACTTCTCACCCTCCATAATCATGGGAGTCAATTCCTTATAATAAATCTCTTCATACATAAATATATATATGAAGTATGTATGAGTATCTCCTATTGGTTCTATTTCTCTGGAGAATCCTAACACAGGCTGGATGGTTAGAAGGACCAAACCATTAGGGCCCTGAGAGCCAGTGTGAAGTGGAAGACACTAAGGACCACTGTGGGTTCCTGAAGAGCAGAGCAACCATGACAAAATGCCAGATGGACCTGTCATGGTTAGAACAGAGAGGCTCAAAATCCAGACAGGGAGAGCACCACTGCAGACATGCAGCAATCTGACCAGCATAGCAGCACAACCCCCTCTCTTCCCCTCTACCGGCCCACAGGCGCCAGCCTTAATAAGAAGCCCCTCTCGGCTTCCTGAAAGTCGGCTGCCCTCCACCTCACCTGTGAGCACAGCATCAGAAGCATAAAACTCAACTGGAGATCTTAACTCAAAAGGCTAGGCTACATGTTAAAACCCCAGTTCAGAGCTTAAAAGAACCTTCAGAGACCCAACATCCTTAAATTCACGGATGGATAACCGGGGATCCAGAGAGATTAAGCCCAACATCGCACTGACAGTTCATGGAGTAGCAGGACGGGAGCGCTGGGGTCTGACTTACAGTCCAACCTCCCCTCTCTTTTTTGAATGGGCAAATTAACTGGCCATTTTCATGTTTCTGAACAAAGTGACTTTAGATGCCTTAAAAATAAAGTTTCTTTGTACATTTCTCTTTGGGGACTTTGTTGGGGGATCTCTCTCACTTTTAGACCCCAAGAAATATTGTCATTTGCCCTGCCTTCCTGGGCCTTAATAACTAAGGACAATTCAAAAGATAGACATGCTTCTGTCTCAGGGCTCTGTCTGGCTACGAGGCTGTCCCAATACTCCCAGAAGGGTATGCAGAACCACACTGCAGTATCCCAATACTCATCAGGTCAAAGCCATTCACTTCGAGGGCTTGCTTAACTAAGCAAAAACAAATGATAATAACAGAAAAACCCTTTCCACGTAAATGTAATGTTATATGGACCCAAAGTCCACCAGTTCTGGAGTTTTAAATAGGATCTTTCAATCCAAACACTTAACACTGCCAAAAAACAAGACTGTGCATAAACAATGACTAGGCAAAACAAATTTATCTAAAGAGATTATCTTCAATAGTTAAGCCAAAAATGAAAACAGTTATTTGGAGTGCAATCAATTTATATAAAATTTAGAAAAAAATAACAAGATAGCCAAATGTTTCCTATCATTTCTAGACACTGTTTCTGATAAGGCAAAGGGTGATGGCCTTGAAGCTCGTTGGGTTCCCCAGACTTCTGTTCTGCTCTGCCCCCCTGTGGACTGGGTGAAGGGGCTGGCACCTGCGTCTGCACCGCCTCGGGGCTTTCTGCGCACCTTCTCACTGAACCCTCAAAGCTTAGGGACCAGAGGCTCACGGGCGTCATCTGAATTACTTCTCCTCATTTCACTCTGAAAATGATGCAATGAAACATGAAACAAGGCCCATCTTTGCATTCCCGCTGCTGGCTTATGAGACCCACCCGCTCACTCAAACATCTGCCAAGTGCCATGCCAAGCTCTGTTGTTTCCAAGGTGGGCAAGTCATGGCCCTGCCCTCAGGGAGTTACACTCCACTGACATGCAGACAAGTAAGAGCTAAACATAGTAAGCCCCAGGTGCAGAGCCACGGCACAACAGAGGGAGGGATGAGCTCTCCCAGAGCTGGAGGTGAGAAGCGGTCAGGGAGGGGTCGCTAAGGAGGGGGTGCTTGGACTCCGGTGTGAAAGGTACACTGGTGTTTACACAGGTAAAAAGGGGTGGGGAAGGGAGTGTTCTATGCAAAGAAAATAGAGAACACAAAGGCCTGGAGGCAGAGACACAATGGCACCCTGGAGGAACTGCAGGCACTGTAAATAACCGGATTTCACATGGATAAAAATGCACCGTTGATCATTTTTTTATTTGTTTCTGTTTGGGGGAGGCAATGAGAAAACAGAATCAAGCACATGTCACCTCCCAATTGCTATCAATAACCCTTCCCCATATCACTCGACAAAATGTTAAAGCACACCCCTCAGTCGTCACGTATTTGGCCACAGCCCCTGCACCTTTGTTGCAGTTTGGTCTCCAGCTGTCTTGGCCTCCACGTCCAGGCAGTACTGTGTTACGGAAGAAGCCCAGGTTTGGAAGCAAAGGAAGCTGAATTCAAGATCCGGCTCTGCCACGTCTTAGCAGAGCAGCCCAGGAAGGTAGCAGCTCTTCCTGAGCTTCCATTTCTCCATCATTAGATACCTCTCCCACTTAAACTACAGAGACTAGTGATATAACTAGTACAATACCTGGCATGTAATAGGTGTTCCATCAATATCAATTTCGTTCCCTTTGTTATTCAATACTGCCAGAAAGAACCTTGCACAGAACCTCACACAGCGCCTGGTCCCTGTAAACTGCTGAGGCCAAGTCCAGCACCAAACCCCAAACCCCAAGGGACCCCTTCTTTCCACCCTGCCCTCCATCTTCAAGAGATTTCTGTGGATTTAATCAACTGGTTTGATCCTACTAAGCCACAGACCCAATGACAAGAGTTAATAGAAACAACATACCATAAGGACAAAGAACATTCGCTACATGAAATCATTCTTAAAGGTCATTAGGATGAGAACAGATAAGCAATGCAGCTGTGAGCTGGTAACTATCCTGCAGAGTGCTGTTACAGTGTTCTCTCCTTGAAAAGAAAGAGAAGAAAAATCATTCATGGTTACTTTCATTTTATTTTATTTTTTTATTTTAATTTTTTATAAATTTATTTATTTTTTTGGCTGTTGGGTCTTCGTTTCTGTGCGAGGGCTTCCTCTAGTTGCGGCGAGCGGGGTGCCCCTCTTCATCACGGTGGGCGGGCCTCTCAGTGTTGCGGCCTCTCTTGTTGCAGAGCACAGGCTCCAGACGCGCAGGCTCAGTAGCTGTGGCTCATGGGCCCAGTTGCTCCGCGGCATGTGGGATCTTCCCAGACCAGGGCTTGAACCCGTGTCCCCTGAATTGGCAGGCAGATTCTCAACCACTGCACCACCAGGGAAGCCCCATGGTTACTTTTAGAGTTGAGACAGTAAATGTTTGGCCCCAAATTTACCATGAATCAAAGATAATTTTGCATTTAGTCAGTGTGCCCTGACCAATATTTTTAATTCTACCATCACTAAACTTATATCATTAGGTAAAATAAGTGAGTTCACTGGAGACGTAACAACTCCTGGGATCTCTGAAGGGAAGCGTAAGTCCCAGACTGAGAAGTAATGACCCTGGGGTAGAGGAAGGGGCAGGGACAGGTCTGCCTCCGAGGGACAAGAGCAGGGGACACCGAGGCCAGGAGAGTTAGAACACACACCGCTTGCCTTGTGACGCAGCTCAACCCAACGCTCCTCATAAGAACAAGCAAAGCCACCAAAATTGAGGGCCCAGTGGAAGACGGGTTATGATCTAAGAGGGACTATTCCTCTATCTACGCTAGGATCCATCTTGAGCTGGAATGGCCACAAGATGAGAGGACAGGATGGGCTACAATTGAGACTGAAAAGGAGGATTGAGGGTGGAACCAGTCCTCCTCAATACCAAATCATTCGGCCTATTTTTCCTTTTATATCTAGTATTAAGAATTTAAAAAATTGGCTAAAACAGGCAACTGGAGGCAGGAGAGAAATAAAACAAGCTGTCAGGAAATTATCCACGCTGGTCCAACAGCCATTCTGCATCGATTTTCTAATATTTTACACTCGTAAACTTTCACTCATTCATTCAATAAATAACTATTTATTGAGTCTTTTCTATGTGCCAGCATTGTTCCAGCTGCTGGGATACACCGGGGAATAAAGCAGAAACAAATTCCTGCATTCGAGAGTCTACATTCCAGTGGAGGGAGACAGATAAGCAGTAAACATGAGAAATAGGTTACACGGCATGTTAGAAGGTGACATGTGCTACAGGAAAAAGAAACACCAGAGCAGGGTGGTGGGGTCCAGAATGCAGGGGCTGGGGGGATGGTGACCAGTTGTAAATGGGGTTCAGGAGAGGCCTCGTTGAGAAAGTGAAGAAGTGAGCGTGCTGCTATCTGGGGGATAACCTTCCAGAGCAAAGGGTTATGGTGGAAGGGTTGCTGGCACGTTCTTAGAAGAGCAAGGGCATCAGTATGCATGACGCAGGACGTTCCAGAAGGCGGTGGGACCTTGTAGCTGCCTTACAGGCTTGGCTTTAACCACGAAAGAGAGGGAGCTGATGAATGTGTTTTTTGTTTTAACTCTTTATATTGAAAATAGCTGCAGAGAGGTGCCATGTGCCCATCATTCAGATTCCTTCAATGGGCAACATTTTCCATAACTGTAATGCATCGTCAAAACCAGCAAGTATCTTAAATAGGAGTCACTAGACTGACTTAGAGTTGTTGCGTGCACTTGTGTGTCTGTCTGGTATATCTCTGTGTCCTGGTCTGTGGCACTTTGCCACATGTGGATTCACAGAACACAGGACCATTCTGCCACCACAAAGGCACTCCCCCTCCTGCCCCTTTGCAGTCCCCCTCCCCCGCCACCTATCATCTGTTCTTCACTTCTGTGACCTTGTCATTCTGAGAATGTCACGGAAATGGAAGCACACTGTGTGCAATCTTTTGAGACTGTCTTTTTTCACTTAGCGTAATACCCTTGACACCCAGTCAGGTTGCTTTATTCCCTTTTTACTGCTGAGTTGTCTTCCCTCTACGCATGTACCAGTCTAACCAGGGACCCACTGAGGAACATGTTGAGTTGTCTCCAGTTTGGGGCTTTACAAATAAAGCTGCCAGCCCAACAGCCACTCTGTATCAATTGTCTGATATTGTTTACAAACTTTTATTCATTCAATCAATCAATATTGAGTCCTCTCTCTGTGCCAGCACTGTTCTAGTTGCTGGGATTTGCGTACAGGCTTTTATGTGGACATAAATTTTCATTTCTCTAGGACAAATGTCAAGGAGTGCTACTGCTGGGTCATACAGTAAGTCTATGTTTAGCTTTTTAAAACAGGTAGATTGATTTCCAGAGTGTCTGTACCATTCTGCATTCTCACCAGCAATGCATGACCAATTCAGCATTTCTACATTCTCACCAGAATTTGGGTTACCAGTATTTTTTATTCTAACAAGTATGTTATAGTATCTCACTGTGGTTTTAATTTGCACTTCCTTAGCAGCTAATGATGTTGGACATCTTTTCATGTATTCATTTGCCATTCATATACCTTCTTGGAGGAAATGTCTATTCAAGTCTTTTTCCCATTTTCTATTTGGATTATTTGTTTCCTTATTGTTGAGATTAGAAAATTCTTTATATATTCTGGATATAAGTCCTATTGTCAGATATGAGATTAGAAAAAGTTTTCTCCTAGTTAATGGCCCCGTCATTTCATTCTATTAACAGGATCTTTTAAAGAACAGAGTTTTTAATTTTTATGAAGTCCAATTTATCCACTTTTTCTTATATGGATCATGCTTTTGCTGTTGTGTCTAAGAACTTTGCCTAATCCTAAGTCTCTTCAAAATTTTAAAATTTTATATTTAGATCTATGATCTACTTGGGGTTAATTTTTTTTTAATTAATTAATTTATTTCTGGCTGCGTTGGGTCTTCGTTTCTGTGCGAGGGCTTTCTCCAGTTGCGGTGAGCGGGGACCACTCTTCATCGCGGTGCGCAGGCCTCTCACTGTCACGGCCTCTCCCGTTGCGGAGCACAGGCTCGAGATGCGCAGGCTCAGTAGCTGTGGCTCACGGGCTTAGTTGCTCCGCGGCACGTGGGATCTTCCCAGACCAGGGCTCGAACCCGTGTCCCCTGCATTGGCAGGCAGGTTCTTAACCACTGCGCCACCAGGGAAGCCCACTGGGGTTAATTTTTATATAAAGTGTGAGGTTTGGGTCAAGATTTATATTTTTGACTACTGTTGTCCAATTGTTCCAGAACCATTTGTTGAAAAGGCTGTCCTTCCTCCATCAAATTGCTTCTGCATCTCTGTCAAAGGTCAGAAGTATTTGCATGGGTCTATTTCTGGTTTCTCTACTCTGTTCCACTGATCTACATATATGTTTCTTTGCCAGGACCACGCTTTCTTGATTACTGCAGCTATATCCAAAGTCTTAAATTGGGTGGTGTCATTAGCCACTGAAGGGTTTGAACAGGAAAGTGATAGGATCTGACATCTTAAAATAGCACTCTACTACCAAAAGTACACAGTCAGGGCTGAGGGCCACCAGGCTGGAGGTGATGGTGCTTGGAGCAGGGAGCCAGCGTAGAGGGGGAAAGATTAGTTGGATTCTGACTCCTTTATAAAAGTTGAGCCCACAGAATGTTCTGGGGGATTCAGTGTGGGTGTGAGAGAGAGAGAAGGATCAGACATGACCCCAGGGTTTTCGACCTGAGGAAATGGATGGAAGTGTCACCACTGAGATAGGGAAGGTGGCAGCAAGATGTGTGAGGGAAGGTCAGTTCAGTCTTTAACACGTTGTGTCCGAGAGGCATGTTAGAGACCTGAGTGGAGATGCGAAGTGAGTTGCAGATACAAGAATCCTGAGTGTAGGAGAGACATCTTTGTGACCTGGAGATAGAAATCCAGGAGCTGTCAGCACATTTAAAGTCGTGACACTGGATGAGACGGCTGAGGGAAAGTGGAAAACACTGGGCCCCGGGGCCTCCGACACTGCAGGATGAGACAAAACATCCCCCTTTCTGGTAAAAGACATTGGGCAGCGACCTGAAGAGGGTGGTGAAAGGAGGGCACACCAGGCAGAAGGAAAACTGCACAAAGGTCTTAAGGCAGAAACAAGCCCGACTTGTTAGGGACACAGAAAGGTGTGGAGGGCAAGGCGACAGTGTTACCAGCTGAGGTGGGAGAGGAAGGAAGGGGCCAGATCACGCAGAGTTTGTTACACCAGGAGAGAGATGGCATTTTATTCTAAATACATTGGGAAGCCATGGAAAGGGACTAAGCAGAGAAATGACAGCCTGTTTCTACAAAATGAAGTTTTTTATGTTCTTCTAGAAATTACATTCTTTAACACAATAACAACATACGTTACCTGAACTGAAAACTCATAAATCAACAACCAATGTGATGGAACCCTGAAATCCTGAAGACTGTCAGGACATGAGCTCTGAAGAGGAAGACAGTCTAACAACTAGAGCCACAAGAAAGGAAGGTGAAGACGGATGACGATGTGAAGGAAGGAGGGAGAGACCCTTCCTGAGGCCCCCAGGAACCACGTGTAAGTGAGACGGGGACGTTGGCAGACAAGCAAACACAGTACCACCCACAACTCAGAGGGCAGGACCGAGATCAGCGAGGGGGTGGGAAGGAGAGGGCAGAGGATTAGCTAAATCCACAGAAGGATTTTATCAGAGCAGTAACCTCATCAGATTTCCATTCAGAACAAGCCCTTCCAGGCCAGTTATTTAAGCGGCCTTTAGAAAACAACATTTAACCTCTGCACGCACGCCCAACAATCTCTTTCTTGAATGAAATAATACAGATTCTTAAAATCATCCAGATGTCATCTGTGTTACGAACAAATGGCATCCTTGAAGACTCCTTCAGAACTTTCTCTACTTAAAAACTCCCCATGGGCAACTGGAATGGCTGTTTTCTCCACCTTCTAGAAGGCAACACAGTAAAACGACAGCAGATGGAAAGAAAAGCACATTTTAGCCCTTTGGCCTTCCAAAGGTTTTCTTTTTATTCTTTCACAACTTCCCTTTGCTTTCTCCCTGGTTCCTATGGAGAATCCTGGATATGGGGGTTGGGGGTAATCTCAAGGCAAATAACAGCAGCTGTGTACCAACTGGATGCCTGTTTTCTTTTAAAGCTGTACTAGTTATCTTAGGTCCCCTGCCCTAGTCACAGAGTTAGTGTTTTCCACTTTCCCTCGGCCATCTCATCCAGTGTCACAACTTTAAATGTGCTCACAGCTCTTGGATTTCTTCAACATATAAATTCTCACATTCACCACTGTGAGATGAGGCTCTGATGCCTATTTACCCAAGATGCCTGAACCACCTTTACCACCAAGGATCCCTTTATATTTTCCTCCTGTGGATTTCATATTTTCTGAGGTTTATTTACCAAACTATGTATGTTAAATAATAATAACTTTTCCATTTCACACTCATCAAAGACATATCTGCAACTGCAGCTTTATAGTAGTGTAAGATTCAGGATATTATCAAACTTCCTTGAAAAAAGCAAAGGCACTTGGGATTTTAGCACTAAATATGACAGTCCTACCTACAGTAAAGATGCGGGGTCCTCTGTGCTCTTCACAGTTAAGGACACGGAGTTTCAAGCACCCACACTCTCCTCCTGGCTCCCCAGGGCACTGAGGTCCCCCAGGCTTGGAACCACTCATCTCTGCAAATCAGGCAGCCATGTTCAAGGAAAGCAACAAAAAGTCAGTCCCTGAAATAAAACCTGCTATAGAGAATACTGCCTAAGACTCAAAAGGCAAAAGTGAGTCAGAAGCCAACAGCTTTGTAAGGCAGAATGCTGTTAAAGAACATCTAAGATGCAGATACAGAGCATCAGAATCCCAAGATCAACAGAAAAAGTTCTACAGAAACAAGTTTCCATTTTGATCATGCAAAGGAGGAGGACAACTTGACACAAAATATTATGCTTTATAATATTTTTCAGGAAGGTGTCTATTTCACAAATTAAACACGCAAAGACTTGAACTGAAAGCAAGTTAATATTACTGCCATCAATTATGTGATATTTTCATCTCATGTTCCACAGCACTCATAAAACCTGAATAAATGCTACTGCCCAAATCACAGAAAGGGAAAAGCAAACCATTTTTCTCCCTGGCCCCAAATGCCTGCATTTTCATTCAAAGTTCTACAGTCATTAACCTTGCTAATGATATAATCAGAAATGACAAGACTCAAATTCACAAATATAAGTTCAAAAATTATAAGTCAGAATTGAAAAACAAAACCCACCTACTTCAGAATACGTAGGCAGGGACTTCCCTGGTGGCACAGTGGTTAAGAATCCGCCTTCCAATGCAGGGGAAACAGGTTCAATCCCCGGTCCGGGAAGATCCCACATGCCACAGGGCAACTAAGCCCGTGTGCCACAATTAGTGAGCCTGCACTCTAGAGCCCACGAGCCACAACTGAGCCCACATGCCACAACTACTGAAGCCCACGTGCCTAGAGCCCGTGCTCCACAACAAGAGAAGCCACCGCAATGAAAAGCCCGCGCAGCACAATGAAGAGTAGCCCCCCCTTGCCACAACTAGAGAAAGCCTGCATGCAGCAACAAAGACCCAACGCAGCCAAAAATAAATAAATAAAATAAATAAATTTTCAAAAAATACGTAGGCAACAAGGCTCATAATCTCATAGATCAGTATCAGATAGTAACTGAACACCTGCTGCTATTGAGATTGCCAGCAATAAGGAGCCAATCTTCCCTCTCAGGTGTCTACCCTTCTCTGGAAAACAAAACAGCTTTATAAGGCTATTATTTCAGGAGATGGAGCTCACTGCACAACTTAGAAACTTCACTTGTGTTCTTGCCCAGAGGGTATAATTTTTATAATGCCCTCCTGTTTCAACATCACCGGCCAGATTTTCACCTTCACCTAAAATCTCATGTTAGCACTCAGCTGCATATGATGCTACAGAAAGAAAGCCACACCCCACGCTGACCTGTACAGGTATAGGAGTTTGCATTTACTGTAAAGACCATACACCTGCCATTGTGTTATATGTTTAACCAGCATTATTTTGTTTCTTATCATAACCCCTCCAAGTTGGCACTATTGTCATCCTCCCATTTTACGTTAAATAAGGCATATGAGGCATAGAGAGCGTAGGCACAGACTAGAACCCCCTTCCATCCATCACAGTATATACTGTCTCAACATGAATACAGACATGCATATAGATCTATGATACATACGGAGATCTAGGCCATAATGAAAGTTCACTATTTAGAGGCAGGAAGGCAAAAAACAAACAAAAAACTTCTTTCATATTTGGGTAAGTTAGGGAAAGTAGAATCTTCTTTAGTTACCACGCAAAGGCTTCATGAATTTCTGGAGCTTTTAAATGATGGAAGAAAGGGGGCAGGGCAAGGGGGGAGAAACAGATCTTCTGGGCTCCTTTCTCTGTTTCAAAAGAAGGGATGAGTTAAATAGCACTGCCCTAACAACGGAACAGGAGGAATCTAGGAAGAAGTGAAAATTCTGGCAGAGCGCCCTGCAGGTCTCTGAAGGAGATGTGTGTTGAAGATGCAGGAAGCCACTGGCAGGGAATCCTAGGATGGCTAAGCTGGGGCAGGAAGCCAAAGCCTAGGACACTGCATTAATCAGAGATGGTCAAAAAAAGTGAAAACAGATAGTGAAAACAGTAAATAGAACATATGTCCCCTAAAAGTAGAATCAGATGCTCTGGGAAGGCTGGCACCGCCGATGACCAGCTAGAACAGGCTGCGGGAGCCTCCTCCTCGCTGCATACCGTCATCCTTCTGATCGGTCCCATTTCACAATGTCAGCCACTGTCCTGTTCTGCCTTAATCCAGACCAGCTCTGGGAGCCGGTCTGTCACCGCTGATGTTAGGCCCTACTCACCAGAGTCGATGCCTGACGCCTCACACGGCCACTCCGGGTCCACTCCCCCCCCCCCCCCCCCCCGCGGGTCCCCCCCCCCCCCCCCCCCCCCGCTGAACTAGACTCTGGCTGATACAGCACAGCTTTGTGTGTAATCCCTGCCCATGCATTGTTTTCTGTGTTATTCCTGCTTCCTCAAACGGAAACTTCTGAGAATAGAACTGATATCTCTTCCTCTCGAGTTCCACAGTCTCCACTATAAGAACTCAGCAGATACAGGATCACTGATCAAAAGGAAGGGCGTGAGTGAGTACCAGAGAGCAGTGGTGTCACAGATATGCTATTCTGGGGAGTTTCTACCAAGAAGCAATTAAGAAAAGTTTAGTTTATAGGAACCGCTGTAAACTTGTTTTTATGTATCTCACTATAAACAGTAGTTTTGAGTTATCTTGCTATAAGTATTAGTTATCAAATATTAGCGATAAACTCGACTCATCGCATTTTTCTTGAGAGATGTTCTCCCCAAGCTACTTTTAAAGAAAGAGTATTGAAAACTGAGTGAAAAATAAAGGAATTTGCTGTCAGCTAATTCACCCATTGAACAGCTGGTTTGCATCTCTTCCCGTTTTGCTTAGAAAACCTTGTGCAATTCCTTTTCTGCCTCATAAGAATGAAATGTAAATGGTTTATTGTAAAGCTTAATCATCTTCTCTTCCTTATCTCCTGAGAAATGTACCCATAAAAGTCATGCAAAATATATCTTAGGGCAGTGATTCTTGACTAGCAGTGACTTTGTTGTCCCCCAGGGGATATTTGGCAATAGTTGGAGACATTTTTGGTTGTCACAACGGGGGGAGGGGGTGATACTGGCATCTGGTAGGGGGAGACCATGGAGGCCCCCTGTACAACACAATGAATAGGACAGACCCCACAAAAAAGAAAGAAAAAAATGGCAAAGCTTCATAACATAAAATATCCTATTATTTTATAAATGCTATTCTTTTTTATAGACACAAATAAAGCACACAATGGATCTTAAAATTCTACAATTACATATACCATGGGAAGGAAGGAACAGTTTTAAGCAGACATCTGGTATCAATTAGACCTGATGTTATGATGCAGGATTACTAGTTCAAGAATCTCTAATAGCAAATAAGCTCTGTAGCTCAGCAGAAGGAACAAGACAGATCAGATCTGACCCCCTACTATAAACCACTCTTAACCAGATCAGGACACTATTTTATCTTCTGGCACATCACCTGAGGACAATTTAACAGTAATATATCCTACTAATAACCATCAATTTCAATCTTTAAAAAAATTTTTTTGAAACATTCTCTACAAAACCAATGTCCTTTCATATAAATTGTGATCCCGCTCAGACCAGGCCTCTATCTTCATTTTCCTCACAAACTATGTAGAAAATTCCCATCACTAAGCATTCCTGTCTATTGTCTGGGGAAATGAGAGTAAGTGTTACATGAAGATTTATGACTGAAACTCCCCCACAGTGATATAACACAGCCAGAGGCAACAAAGAAAAACTCCTTAGAAATTACTGCAAAAATTATAATCAACGCAAAGAATCTCATCAAAGGAATGTTTTCCTCAAAGTTAAGCAAAGCCACTTTACAATTCCCAAAGCTGCTTAAGGATGAAGTCGCACTGGCATTTTTCACTTCTCTGTCCCTCCCCCTTGCTCCTCATCAAAGCCACACACATACCCCCACGCTCACTCGCAGGAGTCCACTACTGTACCTCACCGAAGTCATCACTGGATACCTTAAATATCACTGGGCGCCCTCTAGGTGAAGAGCGGGTGGGTGGGCGTGGATGATGGGGTGGGCTTGTGGATGTCAGGGGGAGAGCCGGCGCAGACCACACCTGGACCTCCTAACTCAAGGTCCCCTCTTGTGGGATCCCACAGCTCGCAAGGTGGGTGGTCTCCAACCGGCTCCAATTAGGAATCCACTCCAGGAATAATAAGTGGGACGACCCCTGTCCTAGATGAAGACCTGGTCTATGCACACTCAAGGATAAAAAGGATCTTCAAAAATCCTTCCGTAGTTGCGCTCTCTTAGGAAGACAGCTCCAGATGAGATTTTGTTTCCCACGAAGTGCGAAGTGCTGCTCTCCTACATGCCCGCGAAGGGTCTCGGGAGACAGTTTCTGCCCTACAAGGGCTGCTAAACTGGTTCACCTGGTCGCGGCAGTGACTTATGCACCTCCAGGTGTGAACACGCGGGCGCGCAGCCTCAGGTGTACAAACTCGGGGTCCGCTCCCAGGTGTACAGACTCAGGGGGTGCACACACAAGTATGCAGACGCGGGGAGCAGCTCCCAGGTGTGCAAAGCCGGGTGCGCAAGCACTGGTTAACACACTCAGGTGCGCACATAGAGCCGGGCAGGTCAACCCCACCACGCTGCGAACGACAAGTCTCGACAGGGAACCCCCAAACTCCAGTCGGCATCCTGCCTCCACCAACTCACCTCCTCCAAAAATTTGGTCAAATCGTACACCTTGTAATGCAGGATCAACCAGGTGCTCTTGCTGTGGTTGTGCTTCTGGATCTCTTCCAGTGTATAGTACTTCACGGCTTTGTCGGACTCCTCTGCCATTTCGGAACGCGGCGAGCCTCAGTCCCTAGAACGAGCAGCGCAGCCGGGCGGAGTTCAACCGGCGTCTCCGCGAACTTGCCCCGGGACATTCCCCACGGCGCTGCTCAGCGCCTGGGCAGGGAGGCAGGCACTGGGGTGGGGGTGGAGGGGAGGCCGAAGGAAGGCCTCCGACGATTGGCCAAAGTTCGTGTCACTCAAGGGTCCCGCCCTCGGCAGACACTCCACCAACTCCAACGGGCCGCGCCCAGTTCGCGAGTGTTGATTGGCTGCAGAAGGTGCCCTTCACAGTCACAGCTGTAGGAGCACGCGGAGGGCGGGGCTCCCTTTGTGTCTGCGCAGAAGGCGGTGGCGCGGAGATCGGCGCCAGGGCCTGAGCACTCGGGTGTGGGTGTTCCTGGCGGACAAGGCGAGGTGGCCGACGAGGGAGGGTCCGACGGGGCGGGCGTAGAGTCCATCTTGTGCAGGGCAGCGACCCCACATCAAAATCGCCGCGATTTCCCAATCAGGTCAGATCAGGCAGAGCTGGGCGTTAATTTGTAACAAAGTCGTTCCGCTGCGAGTGTCGAGGTGGACTGTTAGTGTGAGAGGAGATGGAAATGAGCCTCGTGGACGGTAAAAGACGCAGTTACCTCATGTAGCCTCGACAAAACAAGTGTGTTGCCCAGAACAGTGCTCTGTAATTTCCCGACCCATCCCCAGAACTGCCCCAGAACTGCCCCATTCTCACAGGATAAACAAACCCAGGGAAATTGTTCTATAAAAGCAAAAACGTCCTAACGTGCGTAGGACATATGTCGCTCTGAAGTTATTCGCTGTTGACCCTGACTAGGCGAGTACTTGTATTAGTGTCTCCTGTCTATTCTCAACAGTATATTGTTTAAGGTAAATCCTAAATAATTGATTGCTCTTGGAATAGAGTCTGGAACAGTATCTCCCCAGCTGGGCACCGATAGGAAGATTTACAAATGTTCTATTTTAAAAAGGCGGGGGAGAGAATTCCACCATATTAAAAAGTCGTCTGATATTTATTAAGGTCTTTTTCGGCAATGGTATTTAATTCCAAAAAGAACTACACAATAGGTTACACGTGTACGTCATCCTCCCAGAAACTAAGCACAGTTCTTCCACACTAGTTGCTGATGAATGTTAGCTTCCTGTCCCCCTGCTTACCTCTTCCATAGGAATGCAAGGCCATGGAAGACATTTTTCCAAACATTCCAAATAGTCTTTAGCCTTTTCATATGATGGAATACATTGATTTTCAAATACTGCACTAGCTTTGCATCTCTGAAATAAACCCCACTTGCTTACGATGTATAATTTTTTTATTTGCTTTTTTAAAAAATTGAAGTATAGTTAATATACAATGTTGTATTCGTTTCTGATGTACAGCAAAGTGATTTAGTTATACATACATATATATGTTTTTTCATATTCTTTTCTGTTATAGTGTATTACAAGATATTGAATATAGTTCCCTGTGTTATACAGTAGGACCTTGTTGTTTATCTATTTTATATATATATAGTTTGTATCTGCTAATCCCAAACTCCTAATTTATCCCACCCCCTTTCCCCTTTGGTAACCATAAATTTGTTTCCTATGTCTGTGAGTCTGCTTCTGTTTTGTGAATATGTTCATTTGTATCATATTTTAGAGTCCATATATAGATGATATCATATGATATTTGTCTTTCTCTGACTTACTTCATTTAGTATGTTAATCTCTAGGTCCATCCATATTGCTGTGTCATAATTTCATTCTATTTTACAGCTGAGTAGTATTCCATTGTACATATGTGTGAGTATATATATATACACACATATACCACATCTTCTTTGTTCATTCATCTGTCAATGGACATTTAGGTTGATTCCATGTCTTGGCTATTGTAAATAGTGCTGCTATGAATATTGATTGGGGTGTATGTCTCTTTTTGAATTAGAGTTTTCTCTGGATATATGCCCAGCAGGACTACAAGATCATATGGTAACTCTAGTTTTTTTAAGGAACCTCCATACTGTTCTCCATAGTGGCTGCATCAATTTACATTCCCATGGTGTAGGAGGGTTCCATTTTCTCCACATCCTCTCCAGCATTTATTATTTGTAGACTTATTTGTATTGTTTCTGACCTGTGTGAGGTGATAGGTCATTGTAGTTTTGATTTGCATTTCTCTAATAATTAGAAATGTTAAGCATCTTTTCATGTGCTTATTATCCATCTCTATGTTGCAGAAATATCTATTTAGGTCTTCTGCCCATTTTTTGATTGGGTTGTTTGCTTTTTTGTTACTGAGTTGTATGAGCTGTTTGTATACTTTGGAAATTAATCCCTTGCTGGTCACACTGTTTGCAAATATTTTCTCCCATTCTGTGGGTTGTCTTTTCATTTTATTTATGGTTTCCTTTGCTATGCAAAAGTTTATAAGTTTGATTAGGTCCCATTTGTTTATTTTTGCTTTTATTTCTGTTGCCTTGGGAGACTAACCTAAGAAAACATTGCTACAATTTATATCAGAGAATGTTTTGCCTATGTTCCCTTCTAGGAGGTTTATGATGTCATGGTTTATATTCAAGTCTTTAAGCCATTTTGAGTTCAATTTTGTGTATGGTGTGAGGGAATATTCTAACTGCATTGCTTTACATGCGGCTGTCCAGCTTTCCCAACACCACCTGCTGAAAAGATATGTAATTCTTTTTATGTATTGCTGAATTATATTTTATTAAGAGATTTTCTATCCATATATGTGAGAGATATTGGTGTGTAATTTTCATTTTATGCATTGTATTTGTCTGGCTTGGCTATCAGAGTAATACTGGCCTCACAGAATGAGTTGTGAAGTATTCCCTTTTCCTCTATTTTTCTGGAAAAGAACGTGTAGAATTGGTGTTACTCTTCTTTAAAAACTTGATAGAATTCTCCAGTGAAATCATATGGGCTGGCAGATGTATTTTTCAGGAAGTTTTAAACTATGAGTTTAATTTCCATAACAGTTATAAGACTATTCAGGTCTGTTTAATACTGGGTGAATTGTGGTAGTCTGTACTTTTCGAGGAATTGGTCCACTTCATCTTAATTGTCAAATCTATGTATAGAGTTGTTCATAGTTGTCCCTTATTATCTTTTGATGTTTGCAACGTCTGCAGTGATATCCTCTGTTTAATTCCTGGAAGTAGTAATTTGACCACTCTTCTTGTTGTTATTGTTGTCAACCTTGCTAGAGGTTTGTCAGTTTTATTGATTTTTTTCAAAGAGCTAGCTTTCTGTCTCTGATTTTCTCTATTGTTTTTCCTTTTTTTTTTTTTTTTTTTTAAATATCACTGATTTCTGCTCTTTATTGAGTCCTTTCTGCTTGCTTTGGGTTTCTTTCTTTTTTTTTTCTCCCTAGTCTCTTGGGGTGAGAGTTTAGATTATTGAATTGAGACTTCTCCTCTTTCCAAATGCATGCATTTAGTGTTATAACTTGCTTAAATGCTTTAAAAATAGTAAACCAGGCACTTCCCTGGTGGTCCAGTGGTAAAGAATCCGCCTTCCAATGCAGGGGATGCAGGTTCAATCCCTGGTCGGGGAACTAAGATCCCACATGCCACGGGGCAACTAAGCCCTTGCGCCACAACTAGAGAGAGAAAAACCCACATGCCACAACTAGAGAGAAGCCCTAGTGCCACAACAAAAGATCCTGCATGCCGCAATGAAGATCCCGCATGCTGCAACTAAGGGCCAATGCAGCCAAATAAATAAATAGGTCTGCTGAACCTCCCCGTGAGTCTGGCAGAGCAATGAGTCTCTAGAGTGTGTGGCTACCTCTATAATCCAGTGTCAAGACTGATTCAGGTTTCAGTCCCAGTTCCAAATAACTCCATAAGTGGTTAAAACAAAACTTTGGTGCCAGTGACCTGATCCTATCCCTGGATTAGTAACTTATCAAATGCATGACTATGACCTAATCCGTTAACTCATCTAAGCCACTGCTTATAAAATGCTTAGCACAGCGTCTGGCACATAGAGAGCAATCAATAGATTTTAGCAAGTGCTATTATCAATCAAGACTTCCTTATTCTAAAACATAGGTATAAGGAAACATCCTACGTGGAAGGTGCTCCAAGGTGAAGTAAATTTAGGCAAATTTAGAAACAAACAAACCTGAGAAATTAAAGGAACATAAGAATTTATAAACTCTTCCTGACCTCCCCTCCAGCAAAGAAATTTTAATAAACATTTAGAAAACCAACTCTACTCGTAAAGTAGAGTTACATTTTTTATTCCTTTTCTAATTCTTTCTGCCACTAATGCACAAGAAACACTTCATCAGCTCTTTCCTTCCCGTTGACAAATCATTATATTTGCCATAACCATAGAGAGCAGGTTCCCTCTTAACAAGTGGGCACTCTTAAAAGATGGACTCCAAATTATCTACATGGATAACTTGTATTAAATCCATGTCTTTTAAATATGTTAGCATAGGTTAACTTTTCCCTTCTAAAAATATCTGTATCTCTAGTATGTATACCCTATTTAGTTGATTTCCAAACAATTCCCCATCTATTAGCAATAAGATCCAAAATTTTCTAAGTTTTTAAAATTTTCATTCATCTTAAATAAAGCATTTATGTCTTGAAGTTTTTTTAATCCATGCATATTTATAACACACCAGAATGTCAGTTAATAATCTCTAATCAGTTGAATAGCAAAGGCAGAAATGAGCAGAAAATAATAGATACCTGATCACAAAGCCAATACAAAGGTCTTAAGTTCATTGCTGAGGTAGGGCAACTTTCCTCAGTAACTTCAGACAAAGACAAGTTAATTATATGTAGGACATCTTATTGTAAATAGGTTCTTAGGCACATTTTCCTTGTATGTCCATCTTTAAGTAGGAGCAGGTAAATAAAAATATTAGATGTTTGATTGTACATGGTTGCAATATTAAACTTCTTTTTAAAAATCTTTTTGTCTCCAGCACAAGTAAACAGAACAAGAGTAAAATGGTATAGATAAGGAAAGTTCCAGATATCCTATTTAACTCTGTAAAGGCTTCAGGTTCTAGACAGTTCTATGAAATACAGCTGATAGTGTTATCATCATCAGGTCACCCAAGTCAGAAGCTTGGGAATCATGCAGGTCAGTCTCTCCTCTTTATCCCTACTACCACTGCCCCAGATTTGCCTTTCATGATTACCTGCCTATCTGCTTACAATAACTTCCTAACAGGCTTTTTGCCTCTAGTCTTGAACTCCTCAGACCCATCTTCCATGAGTAATGGATCCAAAATTAAAATCTGATCATATCATTATTTGCCTAAGACATTCCAATGTTTCCCAATAACTAAAGTTCAAATTCCTTACCAGAACATCTAAGATCATTCAAAATCTGTCTCTCTCTCTAGCTTCATCCTTTGTCATTCCCCCCTCAAGCCTTATAGCCTAGCAACAGTGAGCTATTTTTAGATCTCCAACACACTGCATTCTTTCCTCACTTCCATACCCTTGCTCAAGCCCTGTCCTTTGCCTCTTACCTTAAGTTTACCTCTTACCTCTTACTCTCCTTACCTCCTTTCTCCTACTTCCTTTATCCTGGCCAAGGACTCAGGATCCTTTTTGACTCAGCTTAGGAGTCAACTGTGGAGGAAGCATGTGCTGACCACATCCTTCCCCTCCAAGTAGCACCCTCTCTGCTCCTTTATTCCCCAATCATGGCTATCATGCACTCACTACATCATCGGTCAACATGTCCGTCTTTCTCACTGGACCAAGAGTTCCTAAAGGACAGGAATGGTTAGTCACATCTGTATCTTCAGAACCTAGCACAGTGCCTGGCACTCAGCACGTGCTCCATAAATGTTTTTGAATGAATAAGGGTATAAATGTGATATAGGAGATGGCAGATGAATACTTGGAAAAATCATAATTACACTATAATCATACTGAGAAATGTGGATTCATTTATCTGACACTAGCAAGAGTATTAGCCAAGTTTTTAACTTTTCCCAGGACACCTACTGAAATGGGGGGGGGCGGGTAATCATCAGTTAGATCCATTATACCTGTAACTTGCCCTCACTGACCAAGCTTGCTTTAACTGTTTTTACAAAAACTTGCATGTACTCCAAGTGTCACACAGCCCAAATAATAAGAGATGTTTGCCCAAGCTGTTTATTGGGAACTTGGAGTCAGCTGTGTCCAGTTCAAGCTCCAGACAGTTAAGACTGGTTAAGATGGCGAAAATGTCTCATGTCAGAAGGCCAAAAACTCCACCCTCAGAACATGCTAATGCCAACATTTTCTAAGCACGTGTCCCAAGAAGCCTGTAGCTTAGCTGTACAACGATGATTACCTCACCTTTTTCTTGTCTCTAATTACCTTTCCTCACACTCCCCGTGCTCCTGACACCCCAGCTTTATTCCATAAATATCCCAAGTCCCTTGCCTTTGGGGAAGTGGATTTGAGATTTGTTCTCCCATCTCCTCACTTGGTGGCCTCGAGAATAAACCCTTTCTCTGCTGCAAACCTCAGGGTCTCAGCGTTTGGCTTGCATGTCAGACAAACAAACCTGGCTCGGTAACACTACAAAAAGTAAAACTGTTTTATTTCTTTCCCAGTTTAGGAAACTGGGGAAAAGAAGCTAAATGCAGCAACAGCATGAAAATAGTTTAAAATGAATGAGTGTGTGGACCTAACACCAGTCCAAGGTTCTCAATGCAGCCACGTAAGCGTACAAGTAACATGAATGATGGAGAGGGCAGTGGAGTTCTCGAAAGCTGGGAGCCCCGTATCAGAAACACAGCTACCTACCTAAATAAAAATACCATCTAGGACCTCTAAGGCTGACGCTAGAAGGAAGTAAATGTTTCTTCTTTCTAGGTATGCAACTGCATCCCTCCATATCCTTCCTTCCCTGATCCTCTCACTGATTACTGATACCACTCCCCACCGCCTACCACTACGCTACTCTCCTTGACACTCTGGCACAAGTGTGGATAAAGAGCCCTTTCTTTGCCTTCTTACAGCAGAGCCAGAATATTCAAATGAACTTTGCTAAAGGATAACCTAAAAGAATTTTCCACCATGAGAGCCTGACATAGTTCATTCACCTTTAATAAATGAAGCAGTGATGCCAATTTAAAGTCTGTCTGATTGTCAAATCTCAGGTGACTGTGAGGCACACACCCAGTGAGGACCCTTTTTAGGGACCCTTCCTTCTAAGTCCCAGTCTCCCTCTGTATGTTTGAGGGCAGATGATTATACTCTACCCATATATACACTCTCAGACATCCCAGTTCTTTGAATTCCAGGCCAAGGTGCATGCTGAACCCAGCCGTAACGCCCATCTAGGTCTTGTCATCTTAGTTCCACTTTCCAGTCTAAAGATCTGACTCTTCCCCAGGTAGTTCTTCTGAGAAGTGACCTTCATTTTCATGTGGTACTTGGCTACCCACAAAGTATGGCCTAATCTTTGCATGTCCTAACGGTTTAAACATGATTTAACATAATGCAAGAATCTTAATCTTTATAAAAGATACATACAGGTAACTAGTGGGTGGAATCCTTAAGAGCATTCCTTCCCATCTTGAATGCCTGTGAGTGAGATAAAGGGAAACTTAAGTAACTCATATACTTGGAAAATTGAATAAGCTTGCCCACAAGCTTGTCATCAAAATGTATCCTGTGAGGAAAATTTTTCCCTGGATGAAAATTCTTGCTGGCCCTATAATATTCTGTGGTTTTTTGTTAATTAAAAATTATGATGTAATGTTTTATACATATAAATGGATGTGCATATATATTTTGAAGCATAGTACTATAAATGAACACCAATGAACCCTTCACTTGACTTGGGGACAGTGGGCTCCTCCCATATCCCATTCTTCTGCCTCCCCAAAATCATTATTATCCTGAATTGTGTTCATGATGTCCTTGCCTATTAAAAAAATTAGTTTTGCACATATGGATATATCAACAAACAATTTATTCAGCTTTCCTGGAGAACTATTGAGCTTTATAAAAATAGAATTATACTGTATGTAGTCTTCTGGAACTTTCTTCTCCATTCAAAATTATGTTTTAAAAATTCATCCATATTGAATAGAAGGAAATACAAAACAAAAGAACAAGAATGGTCTTAGCAGCATTCTTCATAATAATTCTAAGCTGGAAGCACTCAAATTGTCCTTCAACGTCAGGAAGGATAAATATATACACACAATGGAGCCCTATCCAGCAATGAAAATGAATAAAATACTGCTGCCCTCAACAATATGGATGAATCTTATGAATATAATATTTACAAAAGAAGCTATACACAAGAGAGTTTGTGTTGTATGATTCCATTAACTTTTCAAAGCAAGCAAAATTAACATATGGTGTTAGCAGTTGGGACAGTAGTTACCTTAGAGGAAGTGGGTAAGTGGCTGGGAGAGGGCATGAGGAGCACTTCCTGGATACAGGTAATGTTCTATCTTTAGATCTGGGTGGTAGGTATATAAGGGTGGTCATTTTCTAAAAAAATTCGAAAAACTGTCTAAGTGTCTACAGTAAGTCCCCTACACACAAACCTTCAAGTTGCGAACTTTCAAAGATGTGAACGTGCATTCACGTGTCCAGTCACGTAAGTTAGTTCACGTGTCTGGCGTACATTGTCACGTGTGTGCATCCTCTACAAGTGGTTGTGCTTTTGTGTACTTTACTGTACAGAACTGCTGCTGTGCAACACAAGGAGCTTACTAACGAAGACCTGATGGAACTGGAGGCCGAGAGAAAGGACGAAGAGAGACAATAGGAAGAAGAAGTAACTGAAGAACCGAAGAGATTCACGACGCAGGAAAAGGCAAGGGGATTTTCTTTATTTGAGGAGGCAACGTTAGTTTATGAGGCACAGGACCCAAACGTAGAATGGTAAACGAAGGTTGCAACAGCCATTCAGAATGCAATCCAGTATTACTGTCACCTATGACGAGAAAAAAAGAGCTACTACCCAGACATCACTGGATCGTTCTTTCAAGAAGGTAGATAGAATTGAACCCAGCAAGGAACCAGAACCTGTGCCATCACCGTGAGGCGTGAGTGAAATGGCAGCTTGCCCTCCATCTCCTGTTGCTGACGATCCTTCAGCTCTACCATCTCCCACCTCCTCTCCCTCCTCCAGTCTGTAACTCTTCCTGCCTGTTCACTCGATGCCAGCCCCGTATGCCAGCTGCTGTACTATACTACTGTACTTTTCAAGGTACTGTACTGTAAGATTTTAAATGTTTTCTTTATTTTTTGTTTTATGTATTAATTGTGTGAAAAGTATTATAAACCTATTACAGTACAGTACTATATAGCCGACTGTGTTAGTCGGGTACCTAGGCTAACTTTGTTGGATTTACAAACAAATTGGACTTACAAACGTGCTCGTGGAACAGAACTTGTTCCTATGTAGAGGATCTTCTGTACTTATGTTCACGTTTTAATTTTGAAAGTTTTATCCATATTGTTGTATATAAATGTAGTTCATTTTTTTCTTTGCTGTATAATATCCAATTTTGTAAATATAATTCAATTTATCTATCTGTTCCCCTGTCCCTGAACATTTGGGATTTTGTTTGTTTTTGCATTTACTTATTTTATTCAACAAACAATGCTGCTACAAACATATTTCTTGGTGCACATATTTAAGAGTCTCTTAAGGGGAAGTGTATATAAGGAATTTCTAAGTCTAAGGGTATGTTAATATTCAACTTCAGAAGATTACATCACATTGTTTTCAAATTTACATTCCTACATTCCAACAGTGTATGGAGATCTTATTCTGCATCCTTACTAACCCTTAAAATTTTGCCAATACTATGGTATTTCGTTGTGGTCTTATTTAGATTTAATAATTAATGAGGTTGAATATCTTTTCATAGGCTTATAAGCCATCCTTTTTCTTCCTTCTGCAAAATACCTGTTCATGACCTTAGTGCTTTTTTCTATGACTGACTGTCTTACTCTAATTGATTTGTGAGAGTTCTTCATATAATCTGGAAACTAATCACTTGTGGGTTACTTTTATGAAAATATCTTCTCCCAACTTGTGGCCTGTCTCTTCACTTTATTTTACTTTTGAAAAACAAAAGTTTTTAAAAGCTTTTTATTATAGAAAAGTTCAAACACACCACAAAAGTGGAGAAGATAGTAAAATACATAAAAGCACAGATAATAATAGGAACCTTCACTCATTTTCAACAATTATCAAAACATGGCCAATTCTGTTACCTCTTTGTCACCACCCTCATCTCCCACGGGATCATTCTAAAGCAAATCCCAGATATGTCATTTCATCCATAAATACTTCTATACGTCTGTGAAATAAGGATCTTATAAGTATTATCTTTAGATGTTACTTTGCCATCTAGAAAATAATTCCTTAGTACAATTAAATATACAGAGTATGCAAATTTCTGACTTTCATAAATAGTTTTTATAGTTTATTGAAATCAAGATCCAAATAAAAGCCATACATTTCACCTTTTATGTAAAGAGAACTGGACTATTTAGTACGTGGATGTTTGATGTAAACTGTCATAGGAGGCTGATTTTACTCACCAACCTTTACTACAATCTCACGGTTGTGGTTATAAGTAACCAAGCAATATGTAAGTATTGAGCACTTCGTTACCAAGTTAGGATATCTAAAAGCATTTCTCTTTGCCAAAACTCATTTTTCGAATAAAATAAGTAAATTACTCTAATACATCAAACATTAAACACAATACAAAACCTCATTCTTTCACAGTATAACTTCTCGAACCTGGTAAGATGTGAGGTTGAAAAGTGGCAAATCTTCTCTTACTTGATAAAAATCTCCTGACATTCCACCCATGAGCTTCCTCCTCCTCATCTCCCTGAACTTATACAGGAGTCTCCCGGGATTCAGTGTGAGGACTTCTTTCCTTCTACCCTTTCACTCTCTTCCAGATCTGTTCTTGTCTCATGATTTTAAATACCATCTATTACATACAGATCTTTCCCCAGAACTCCTCCTCTTCACTTCTCAAAGTTAACGTGTCCCAAAACTGACATCCTCTTATTTTCATCCACAAACTTTCTCCTCCCAGTCTTCCCCTTAAGTTAATGGCAACCGCATCCTCCCAAGTCGGTACAAAGACCCTGCAGCTATGCTTAACTCTCAGACTCCACATCAATCCATATCCACAGCCTATTAGATCTAACTTCAAAGGATCTTCACAGTGCAATCCCATCTCATCACCTCCACTACCTCTGCCCTGATCCCAGCCGCATCTTCCCTCTCCTGGACCACTGCCATTGCCTCCTAGCTGCTCTCCTTTCTGTCCCTCTGTTCCCTTCAGTCCATTCTCAGCACAGCGCCTGGGTGCGCCCGTTACAATACACACGGCTTATCAAGCCTAACACTGTCTGGCCCGCTTTAACCTCCCGGTCTCGCGTCCCTACCTCTCCTTCCAGCTCCACTGCAGCCAGCTGGTCACCCTCCCGCCTGCCTCAGGCGTTCTGCTTGTACTCGCGATTCCCTCCCTTACAACGTCCTCCCCCGACATGCGTGTGGCCGCCCACTCCCATCTCCTTTCTGTCCTACATGTCACCTTCTCCTTGAGGCCTCGCGACCTCCGAAAGGGCCTCTCCCGGCACTCCGTCTCCCTGTCCCAGCGCACCTATCACCATTTCCAGACCGACATTTTGCGCACTTATCATATTAACCTACCCCCCAACCCTCAAGAAAAATGTAAGCTCCAGGAGGGCAGGGAACGCTCTTAGTTCAATGTTCCATCAGTGACTCCTAGGAAAGCTCCGGGCACACAGCAGGCGCTTAATAAATACCTAGGAACTAGCCCTTGCGCCGGGCTTCCGCTCCACGCCACGCCACGCTGCAGGGCGCCCCACTCAGAAAGTTCCACCGCCGGACATTCAGCGGATCCAAGGGCTGCCCTGCGCATGAGGCCGGAGAGCCCGTCAGTGCGGCGAGCACGGGGCTCGGCACCTGTGGCTCCCCAGCGGCCATACCGCGCGGATGCATCCTACCTCTCTCTGCAAGACAGCAAGGGCCTCGAAACGGGCCACACCAGCGCCAACGCCGGCTCTTCTCTCGAGGAACCACGAGCGCCGGCAGAACAGCGTAGGCAGTCAAAAGCTTTGGCGGGAAAAAGTGGGGCGCGCGGGGCATTCTGGGAGCGCTCGGGGTTACGCTTGGGGGCGCGGGGGGCGCGGGGCATTCTGGGAGCGGTACCTCAGAGACTCCGGGAAGACGCCGAGGAGCGCGGGCCGCGGCCTGGGAGACTGAGGTGAGGAGGCCGTGACCCGGGAGACCAACTTCTTGTCTGAGCCAGAGACTGAGAGGGCGAGCGGGGGAGTTCGCTGCAGGCCGGGCCGCCTCACCGCGAAGCTCGTGCGTTCGCGTCAGGGGGCGACGGCTCTGAGGGCGTTGCTTTGACAGGACGCGCGTGCTGAAGAGCTGGTTCTAGCTTGTGAAAAGGGAAAAGGAAAGGAACAAAGAGTCGTTCTTTCACGAAGGCCCACAGGTTCCAAAAGTAGGGCACCTTATTTAATCGGTAACTTATAGAACCGCCATTTAAATAAGGTGCTTAAGCTAAATAAAGACCTTGGAGATGTTTCCACCAGTTCCATGCTGTGCGTTAAGAAGATGGGGCCCGGTGGGGCGGGGCGGGGGGAACTGGCCTGTTGACCTTGGAAGCCATCGGTGGGCCCGCAGGAAGCCGAACCGCAGGGAGGGCGGGCAAGCAGGAATCCGACCTGCAGGCAGGCTTTTTCCCACCGAGGGCCCCAACAGAGGGAGAGACTGCAGCTCCAGAGGGGCCGAAAGTTGCGTAGACCTCACAGCCTGGGCGTGCACAGCGAGTTTGGTTCTCCTGGGGTTTTTGAGTCATCCCATGGAGAATCTTGTAGGTACCTGTTCCTTACTGGTAACACTTCACCAGGGCAGAAATGTGGTCAAAATTTTATTTTGGAGTCAGCAAGTTTTCCATTTGTCAGCTTGGACGTGAAAGATGCTAGTCTCTGATCAGTATGTTAACTAACAGTTTATCCGTATATGTTATATATAGTATATCCGAGTTTCGAGCCTTAACATTACAGTTCGTATACAATCTAGGGAAAAAACCCAAACTTTTAATTTGTAAGTTTTGCCAATTATGAACTGAAAAAAAAATTGTTTTAATGTAGTTCTAAATAGTAAAATTAAATAAATTCTCCCCTGTTCCTGAACAGGTCAGTGTTGTTTACATACAATTTTCCGAGCACTCTTGGAAGATTGACAAGAGAAGGGGAGGACCACTCGCAGGAATTTCTCGGTGACTTTGATGGAAGATATTTAAAGGAAAAGTGAGGCAGAAAGTAGTTTTAGTGGGAAATGTATTTTAGAAATGGAAGTAACAAATCTCTAACTTTCGCCCATGTCTTTGACCTATTTCCATTCAAATATGCACAGTTGTACCTCTGGGCCCAAGCCATAATCAGTTCTTTGTTTTATATTTTACTTTATATATTATTGATGCCCTTTACTAAAACGCTTCAGAGGAAGTGAATTTTAGCAGAATTGTGAAGTAGGTTGTGTTGGCCTTGGAACTTTGTACTTCATTTTTATTTTATTTATTTATAATTTTGGCTGCACTGGGTCTTCGTTGCTGCGCGCGGGCTTTCTCTAGTTGCGGCGAGCAGGGGCTACTCTTCGTTGTGGTGCGCGGGCTTCTCATTGCGGTGGCTTCTCTTGTTGTGGAGCATGGGCTCTAGGCATATGGGTTCAGTAGTTGTGGCTCGTGGGCGCCAGAGCGCAGGCTCAGTAGTTGTGGCGCACGGGCTTAGTTGCTCCACGGCATGTGGGATCTTCCCGGACCAGGGCTCGAACCCGTGTCCCCTGCATTGGCAGGCAGATTATTAACCACTGCGCCACCAGGGAAGCCCTGTACTTCATTTTTTTAAAAAAATTTCACAATAGTAAGCATTTACGTAGAAGAGTAGAAAAGCAGAGAGAAGGAAGGACTGTTTCTATTTTTAATATCAGAAATCATCTTGATTAGGTATTTAACACCTTGTGTGACTTTGTGTTAATCATTTCCAAGAATACTTCCACTTTTAAAAGAATCTAAGTGATCTTTAATGATGAAAATTTCAAGCACTGTGGTACTTGAGTGAGAAAGACGTGTGGGGAGCAGAAGGGCATTGCCACTGTTCCTCGAATGGCACCACAGAGACATTTGGCTACTGAGATCAGACCTAAGGCTGGTCACACTCCAGGTTCCAAGACTGATATGTTACTACTTTTCTTCTTAAAGAGAGAAAATATGTAGGTGTTTAAAGGTTTGAAGTACTAGAATACCAGTTACCTTCCCTGGATGTATTTGTGTGCCCTAGAGAAATTGAGCTTAAATTATATGCTTTATTTTTACATTGCAGTCTTCTTTTCTGTTGTACATAAGATAGACTCCAAAGGTATGCCGTGTGAATTATCAACTGTAAAATGTGTCCCACATAGAAGTTTGAAAGCCAGATAATTAGTGGAAAAGGAAACTAGATAAAAGTTTAGAGATCTCAGTAAACATTTTCTTTCGTGTAAAATAATGAAAATATATTCTTCAACTTTGAAGTGCTTTATAGAGATAACCTGAAACAGCAGAAGACTTTGCTATACATTTTTATTTTTTTTAATTATTCTTGTCATAGGAAAGATTTCATTTTCCTGAAAAGAAAATGAAACTTAAGAATAGCCAGAAACTTTAGAAGGAATTTGTTAAATAAAAACAATATAGTAGGGCTTCCCTGGTGGCGCAATGGTTGAGAGTCCTCCTGCCGATGCAGGGGACATGGGTTCATGGCCCGGTCCGGGAAGATCCCACGTGCCGTGGAGCGGCTGGGCCCGTGAGCCATGGCCGCTGGGCCTGCACATCTGGAGCCTGTGCTCCGCAACGGGAGAGGCCACAACAGTGAGAGGCCCGCGTACCACCAAAAAACAAAAAATATATAGTAGAAAGATATCTAGTACCCAGAACAGAGTAGACATTTAATACACATTGCTGGGGGGGGGGGGTTATATTATTTGTATTCAAATTATTCTATTTGTTGTGTAGAGCTGCAGGTTTAAAATTCTACCTTATATTTTTGGGGTGACAAAAGTGTTCTAAAATGTATCGTGATGGTTGCAACTCTGTGCGTATAATAAAAACTATTTAATTGTACACTTTAAATAGGTGAATTGTTATGTTATATGAATTACATCCTTATAAAACTTGTACCCCCCCAAATTCTAGATTATCGTTAGAAAACCTCAAAGGTAAAATGTGAATGATATTTAACTGCTGATGTTTGCTAACTTGTTTTTATCATCTTAATACTAACACAATATCAAATATTCTGTAATGAATTGGTATTGAAACCCTATTGGTAAAATAGTTTGCTACCCTTTTATTGTTGTTTATTTTTAAAGGCCTGATTACTGAGACATTCAGTCAACAAGAAAGTATGAATGACTCTAGGCAGCAGTCACTGTTCTTCATCACACTTCCAGATTTACACAAACTCTGTGCTGTCAGGATAATATTGAGTAGTGGAGTGGCAGATACCGAGATGAGGAGTACACAGCTGAAGATATGCAGGTAAAAAAACACATCTTATAACTAAGACTTTATAAACTTTTTGAGACCTATAAGAGCTGTTTTAGCAGTATCTCCTTTAAAGCAAAATACTCATTTACTCAATCTGTTTATATAATTTTGAAATAAAGGAATTCAATTTTGTTCTAATCAGGTATATTGAATTACATTTAGGGGAGGACTTGAAATACTTGAGATAGACTATCACACTGTTGAGTTTTTATATTTGTGGCTTCTTTTCTGATATTTTAATTTAAATATTTTATAGACATTGATGAATTAAATCAGGGTCCCAAAACATAGAGATAGTAATAAATATATATGAAGTACCTACTGTTTATGAAGTACTTTAGGAGATACTGTAAACATTTTAGATTAATATAATTTTTAAATTTTCAGGTTGATATAAGAGTATTTCTGAAGAGTATTTCTCCAAGAACTATCTTGAAATATCTGACCCAAGATAGTCTTCGAAAAACAGCTTAGTTGAAGCCTAAAGTATAACACTGTGATTACTGAGGTCCCACCATGTATTAGTCCCTTAAATTGTTTGAGACATTCAAAAAAGAACTCTTAGAATACGTAAAAATATTGTATCTGTAAATGAATTTCTTGGAGAGGAACAAACACGTATAAGATTGATAGGGGCCAGAAATAAGACACTCTTGGGGTGTCCTCCATTTTGCTCTTATTTATAAAACTTTTCTCCTGCCCACTGTATATTTTCCCATTCAGGTGCAGCCAGGAGTCTGTACCCTTCCTGCTAAGGTACAATTTGATACCCATTGAGCATTCACTTGTGACCCCTTTGGGAAACAAATAATTAGAAAACCTTAAGAGAGATTTTTTGCTGTTCACCCTCATGTGGGTCATGCCCATAGAGAGGGGTGTTTTGACTCATCGTTCCAATCACTGACAAAGAGGCTGGAACAGAGAGAGCAGAGACATGGTTGTGTCAGACAAAGGCAGGCCTTGCAAAAGCACATACCTGCTGCACCACAGTTCCAACAAAGATGAGGCCACCAGAAACAGAATGACCCATCCCACTTTTTGATGTAATCCCATACACACACACTCCTGGTTTTTAAAATTTGTTTCCTTGATGATTAATAATTTTGAAAATTTTTACATTTCCACCTCTATTCCCTTTTATGTTTTTTCATTTTTTCCAACAAAATTATTGATGGTAATTTGAATTGTAATGATTGTTGTTGTAAGTTCATTTGGCTTTTGAATACTGAACTAAAACTGCTACCCCACTTCATTCTGGCTTGGAAAAAAATTCCTTTTTGAAGAAAAAGCATCTAGTCAATAGTTCTCACACTAAAGTAGTTGATAACTTCACTGATGGGTGAATCCTTAGACTCTTTCCTCAAGTGCTTCTGACCACTACTTTAAAAAAAAAAAAAAAAAAAGGAAAATGGAAGAAACAGGAATTTAAAAAGCTGGATTCTTCACAGTGGTTAGACTTTTTCAGGTCTATACTTAAGATAAATTGGAGTTGGTTTTTTTTTGCGGTACGCGGGCCTCTCACTGTTGTGGCCTCTCCCGTTGCAGAGCATAGGCTCTGGACGCGCAGGCTCAGCGGCTGTGGCTCACGAACCTAGCCGCTCCGCGGTATGTGGGATCTTCCCGGACCGGGGCACGAACCTGTGTCCCCTGCGTCAGCAGGCGGACTCTCAACCACTGCGCCACCAGGGAAGCCCGAACTAAGCAATTTTTAAATGTTCTGGTAAAGTAAAAACAGAGAGTGGGCAGTCCACTTTAAAATTAATACATTTCATCTCCACAGGCAATTGCTGTTTTTGCACCAAGATATCCTGACATCACCTGTGCCTGAAATATTTACCCAAATTTGGGTGGTGATGACGGTTAGTATTTTAACATTTTATAAAGTATTATTACTAATTATTGGGAGCAATATTGATAAACATTAATTCAGGTATTAATTAAAACTCAAATTGAACATGGTTTATGAAGACAAATTACGTTGTGTTGTAGATTGATCAAACCATTAACAGACTTTAACTTTGATAGACCTGATGTTTAAGATCCATTTTTGTGGCTCTAAATTCATATTTAGTTTTCCCTGTCATTAATGTTAAGATAAAGATGATCAATGAATAAAATACGTTACAGCATAATTTCAAGATAGCACAGACTTAATCCTTTTCTTATATTTTATTCTTTAGAATTACATTTAATATAAAAGAAGAAGTTTCTTGTTCTAGCAAGTCTCCAATTGTTTTTAAAGAACTTAGGTCAATAGGTTTTTTTTTTCTTTTGAATTTTATTTAATTTATTTTTTTATACAGCAGGTTCTTATTAGTTATCCATTTTATACATAGTAGTGTATATATGTCAATCCCAGTCTCCCAATTCATCATACCACCACATGCTCAATAGTTTTTTTTAATTTGGAAATTTCATTAAAATTTTTGTCTTAGTAAAATTAGAACAAGAAATATATTTCCAGTGCTGTATATAACTGGGAATGATAAATGAAGTACCAAGAATCTTTATAAAAATTATATTATCCTGAGCTTTTTGTCAAAAATCTTTCTGAAAATCCTCTTATTCTGAGATTTTAATTCCCCAGAATCCAGTGAAATCAATATTTAATAACAATGCTGATAGACCATTCAAAATCTTCTTCAGGTCTTTCATTTCTCTTCTGGGTTTTATGGTTGTATGTCCATCTTTTATCTTTTCATCCTTAATATAGCTTTTAAGAAAGACAAGCTGTTTGGTGAACAAGTAGACAGTAAAGTCTCTTATTTGTGTTCTTTTCTACCTGAAAAAATTATGAAACAAGGAGGACATTGTTTTAGAGTTCTCGTAAATTCTAGTATCCTAATCTTAGCAAGAATAGTAAGAGGAAAATTGCCATCTAAAAATATGTTTTACTTTCTTACAAAGATATTACACGCTGTAAAAATTTTTACAAAAATAGAAAATGGGATTATTATACATACTATTTTGAAACTTACCTTTTATTTCCGCATTAGCAGCCTGGGAATTGTTCTGTGTCAGTACATATATTTTACTCATTTTTAAGGATGTGAAATATTTCATTGTGTGGGTGTATAATAATTTAATTATTACCTTCTAATACTCATCTGAGTTTCTAGTCTTGTGCTATTATAAACAATGCTTCAGAAAGTGGAAATTATATCATTTTTATTTATTTGGTAGTTTCTGTGGGTTAAATTCTTAGATGTTGGATTGCAGTACATTTTAAACTATAATCTACATGCTGCTAAATTGTGCTCTGAAGAGCTTGTACTAGATTACATTTAATAAATAGTGTATGAGAGAACCTATATTTCGACATCCTCACAAGCACTAAATATTAGCAGTCTTTTCATATCTGCCAATTTGTTAGGTTAAAAATATCAATAATATCTTCTTTTAATTTGTGTTTCATTGGTTAGTTGGAACACCTTGGCTTTTTGAACTTTCTCATGATCTTCCACTTGTGTCCATTTTCCTTATTCATGTTTAATAAATTATTGTTTATTAAGAAAGGTATTAAATATTTATTATATGAAATTTATTGGCCTTTTCACTTATATGGTTTCTGGATTCGGGTCACTCCCAGAAAGGCTTTCTAACTTTGGAATGTACCCGCAGATTCTATTTCAGGAAGAGAATGATTATTACCTGCTTCTTTCTCCTGGGCATAGAAACTGTTAAGATGATGGCCCTCTGCTTTGCTCTGCTGTATAATGTTTAAATTCTTTATGTAGTGCATTATTTAATAATATATTTATGTTAAGTCCTTCTTATCAATGTGGATTTTTTTAATAGATACCATTTTATAAAGCTGGAAAACTTAATGCCTATATTGAAAAATATGGAGCTAAGGTAAGTTTTAAAAAGGATAATAATTCCAGACGTTGTTTATATTGATTTTGTATTCACCTTCTTTTGTCAGTAAACAAAAATTGGAGTATCTTTCTCATAAGTTATTGCTATGCATGTGAAAGAACCCAACATTTTTTTTCCCCCAGAACAATTATTTTGTGCATATTTAGTAGAGAAAGAGGGGAAGAGTCTTAATTTTGTTGGGTACTTTCTTGCAGGCATTTTATGTGGCATAATTTCACTTATCATCTGTATCTTCCAAGAAGTAAATATCCCCATTTTTACAGGTGAAGAAAATGAAACCCAGAGAGGTGAAAATATTGTCCACAATCATATAGCTAATAAGTAGGGGAACAAAACAGTATAGATTGTATTTCCCGTGGTGGTGAGTGTCTGGATCTTAGCAAGAAAGAAAAATGAATATGTGGAGTTGAGCACCTGTCATGTCTCAGTTACTCAGGCCGTGGAGACTTTGCTGGAGCTCCCTTCATGTCTCTGCATTGATCTCTGAGGCACTGTATTCTTGGTTATTCTAGCAGCCCATCCAGGCATCGCTGCTGGCCTCTGTTCCTAGACCTAGTGGGGTTCGGGTTAATGAGGTTTTCGGTCATCTCCAAGATGAGATGCTTTCCTTAAGTTCTAGGATGATAAGATCTCAACAATACCCGGAGATTGTTTGCAGTTCCCTGAGAAATGTTTGAATAACCTGAAAGCTGGTTTTAGCCATCATTTACAATCTGTGGGAAGGCAGTATTCTTTCCCACCCTTGTGGAGCCTTCATGATTATGCTCAGTTTTTCTTTACGTAGATATTTTCTACATGATAGTAATCACAGCAGATATCTATAATATACTGAGCACTTTACTTGTTTCTGGAGATAAAGCTGTGAACCAGATAAACTTCCAGCCTTCAGGAATCTTAAAGTAGGAAGTAATTCCCTCCTTTTTACTTATTGGGTGACAGTTACTTTGGCTCGCTCACTTTTCTACATGCTAGCAAAGGCAATGGCAGTGTTTTCTTCTGGGCTACATTTGTAAGGATGTTTGTATAGCAAACAGCCCTGAGAAGTTTCCTCATATGCATGTGCTATTCCATATGTAACTGAATACTCAAGGAGGGACTCCGCTGATCTCAAGAGTTTCTCTCTATGCAGCTCTCTTCTCTCAATACTTAACCCCCAAACTGTACCTTCTTTGGCCTCCCTGGACTCTCAGTTCTGTCTGCTCAACCCACAGAGCCCACTGCCTCTTCCAGGATTCCTCCTCCCTGCACTGCAGCCTGGAAACCCTCTTTAATCAATATGCTGGGGGTACTCATGAATTTCCCATATGATCATTAAAAATTCTGTACAAGTAGAGATACTCTGCTGGTTGCATGTGTGCCCATGTAAATATTTAATTGTTTTGTGATATTGAACTAGAGTGAACCATAATGAGAAATATTACAGTATAGTTCTGGACTTGTTTCCTTTGTGTACAGCAAAATACAAAGTAAAGTTTAAGGTCCTAGCACCGGAGCTCCAAAAATTTAGGCTTATTGAGCCAGGATAAGCAGGTAGAATTTGCCCATTATAGTCATAGTTTCAAAATGAATATATTTTAACACTTCTTTAACTTTAGAACCAGATAGGATTAGCTGTAGTGATGACTATAACTTATATTCAGGATAGCCCAGTTTGTTAGGTGGTGATCTAAACACACAGACATTTTTCTCTGAGTTTATAGGGACATAACAATTGCTGTGAACTTGCCCATATTTTGTGCTTTAATATTTTAGGTGGAGGCTCCACAACGAGTAATTCCTGTAATTCTTCAAAACTGCCTTTCATATTCACTCACAGCTAGACTTGCTCCAGCCTGGAATAAAGCTGGCCATCTCTTGGTGCAAGGTGACTTTATCTCTTTCAGTCATTGGGGCTTTCTGAACTAGCTTACTGCTATTATGTACATGTGTTTTTAATTTTAAGATATATTATTTTTAGGGAATGGTTTTTAAAGCATAGCGCCAACCAAGGATTCTCAAGCAAGCCCACATCAACATAAGTGTCATCTCCTTACTTTGGGATTATATCCAGAGGGCTCCTAGTGTTTCTTTGAAAAAAAATGTTTTTATCATAGAATACTTGACGTTTAAAGAGGAATAAGTATAAGTTGTGGAGCATTATAATAAAATGAACACAAATTACCAGTATTGTTGGAACCAAAAGTCTGTTCGAATTTTTTGTTGAGATCTGTTTTCTAAATATTTTATACCAGGAATAAATATTTGAGGGAAGAACTGGGTATTTCTGTCCTTTTAATTGAAGAGATACTTTTTGAATGATTATATTTTTTCTCTGAATTGTCATTAGATATTCATATAAAACTTCATTTTATTTATTTATTCATTTATTTATTTTGGCTGTGTTGGGTCTTCATTGCTCCATGGGCTTTCTCTAGTTGCGGCGAGAGGGGGCTACTCTTCGTTGCGGAGCACGGGCTCTAGGCACACGGGCTTCAGTAGTTGTGGCACACAGGCTCAGTAGTTGTGGCTCACGGGCTCTAGAGCGCAGGCTCAATAGTTGTGGCGCATGGACTTAGTTGCTCCGCGGCATGTGGGATCTTCCCAGACCAGGGATCGAACCCGTGTCCCCTGCATTGGCAGGTGGATTCTTAACCACTGCACCACCAGGGAAGTCCCTAAAATTGTATTTTAAAGCATTTTTCATAGCTTTGATAATTTTACATAAAAAGGTTATATTAAGCATGATTTATAAGTTTTAATAATATGGCATATCCTATGAATTTTTTAAGGAAGAGAATTTCTTTCTCAGATGGGAAAGCAAAGTGCTGTTGGTAAGTAAAAATATGTAAGTTAATAGTTAAAACATTGATATAATAACAGTTTAAAGAATGGTACAGATGGTTAGGTTGTTAAAATCTTGATGATTAGGTTATATCAGAATTTAATCATATATTGTTATAATCACAGTTTTACTCAGGAAATCACCTCTGGTTCAAAATATACGTTCTACTTACATAAGAAAAAAAATTCACTTCTCTTAATTGGAATAAAAGCTATATTTTTAATTTCTCTACTTAAAGAAAACTGTGACCAAAAAGGAGTTTAATTCTGCAGGCATTTATAAAGTATAGTTTCCAGAGCCATATCATAAGAATTCTTTAGTACTGTTGTAAGTAAAAACTTTCTTTTGAGTACATGATTCTTTTTCTTCTTAAAAAAAAAGATTGTCTAAAGAGACACAGATGATCTAAAACACACAGTTTACAATATGGTTTAATCTAATTCTTTCATTGATGTGCATGGTTGTATTGCAGGTAGACATGTTCCTAAATAGTAGTCCAGAGATAGCAGATGGGGGAAATCCTGAGCCACGTAGACATTATTGTCAGTCATGGTAGCTTTTACCACCATTTGGCCATATCCTTAAGTCTCAGACTAGCACCTATAATCCACAGAGTATTTGCTCTGAGTTGACTTTCAAGCTGAAGCCTATTTGCCCTCCTTGCTCTGGTTTTATGTTTAAGTTGGACAGTGGCAGTCACTGTGTATTAGCTCTGGATGAACGGGTTCATTACCTAAATTTAGTTCCATCCCCAAACACTGTCAGGAGACTACAGCTGTCAGAGGTTAAAGATAACAGCTTAGGAGAGCAAAATTCCTCACTCATGTGTTAGAATTTTTTCTTCTAATTTTACTGAATGTAATATTCTATGGCAAAACTGACAAACTGTAGATGTGTAGCACTACCAGTACACCAGAAGCCCCCTCGTGCTTTATTCCAGGTACCACTATCTGACTTGTATAAGTAATTTTAATCACAAGAAAGCAAGATAGAAGCCTTGGGGCCCTGAACGATCTGGAATATATCTGCCAGTATATTTGAGGACATTTGTTAGTAAGACTAGTGAAGTCAAAAGCATGGCCTGGTACCTCTTCTAATTTAAGAAGAGTCTTCATCTTTCACATATAATAGATGTCAAACTTCTAAAAAGTATTTGTTGAGTTTTCCTCTCAATTGTGGAATGTCTCATTTTTCTTATTGTAACCCTACCCTACACATACATACCCACATAGGCTTTTGTCTTCTTTTAGATGTCTCATCTATAGACCATCAAATATTATATGGTGATTATTTGAATTTTACCATGTGTGAAAAAAATCCGTTCTTAACTGAGTTTCCAACTTGAATAAATTGAGTTAAATTAATTTCTTTTGTTACTAAAATACTTAATTTGATACGATGGAGTCATAATTCCGGAAAGTTCACGGTTAATAATTTTATTTTCAGTATTAGACATCAATGTAACAGAAACTCAAGTTTGTCTAAGCATAGAAGCTTACACAATCAGACTGCCACCACCTCAGGTACCACATATTTTGATTTCTATAATTAACCTTACTATACTTACTATATAATTAATATATTTATTATTATTACTGATATGCTAGGAGGTTTTAATTTTTAACAAGAAGAGTGATAAGAAAGTTTTTATTATCAAAATCCATATTATTAAATGCTTGCTATATTGATATTGTCCTAAATCTGTTTACCAGAGAAAACACGATTCTGTCAGTTTAACACAGATCTAATTATACTACTCCCTTGATCAAAAATCTTTTTAGGTGGCATTCAAGACTCCACAACCCTGCCCTGCCTCAGCACCCACTTCGTGCCTCTTCTTTCATCTCCAAATATTAAAAATGCTATTTCAGCTCATACTAAATGTAATAACCCCCCATTGACATTATTAGAGCTTTTTTTTCCTCATCTATTTTTTACACATAACAGTTTTTTCCTTCTTAGTGGAAGGATGTGTCTTTTATTTTGCTGACTCTCATAACACCCAGCATAGACTCTTACACATTAATGGTAACTCAGTAAATGTTATTTTCCTTCTTCTATGACAGTGGTTCTCAACAGAGAAGGGTGGAGGGCAAAATTAGTGTTTTTGTTCCCCGTGAGACATTTGTAATGTCTGGAGAAAACTTGGCTATCACAAAGTGGGAGGGGTGTGTTGCTACTGGCATTTAGTGGATAGAGGCCAGGATGCTGCTAAATATTCTACAGTACACAGGACAGCAACCCCACTCCCATCCCCACAAAGAGTTTTCCAGCCCAAACTGTCAGTAGTGTCCAGATTGAGAATCCCCACTCATAGCACAGATGACTCTTCCTTTGCTTAGAGTGCCCCTCTGATTGGCTATACATTATGCTTATTCTTTAAGAGCCAGCTCAAATGCTACTTTATTCATTTCTCTATAATTGTTTGATTACCTGTTATGTTGAGGCAATAGACAAGTCAAAAATGAATAGGATCTACTTTCTGGCCTTCAAGAGTTATGTAAGGCAGTAGGAAAGCTGACCTGAATATAAATAATTGGAATCGTTACTGAGTCAAAGCTCGTACTGCCCTCTGCACAACAGTCCAGTAAATTGAAAGATGAGGTGTTGGGGCAAGGAGTAGTCACTTGCCAGCAGACCGAGACTGTGGTGGGCTAGTATCCCAGAGACCCATTTTACCTGAGTTAGAGTTCAGACTTCTTTTATACTAAAAAGGGAGGGGTGTGGCTAGTTGTTGCAAACTTCTCCGTGCCGAATCCTTTGTTCTTGCAGCTGTCCATGTAGGTCAGGTCACAATGTTCCTGTAAACCTCCAACAAGACAAATGTTATTCTCTGTTCCACAACTTTTTATCTCTATATGAACGAAAAGTGTTATACCTTTAAAGGTCAAACCTGGGAGGCAGAGCCTTGAGAATGGGCCATCGTGTATGTTTCAGGTTTGTTCTTCTCTGTTACAGACTGGGCGGCATAACATGAATATCTGGTACTGATGAGGAACCTTGCCAAGGCTCCAAACCCACTGTGATCTCTCAGCCTCTTTTAAACCTTCACACTACTCTTCACCATGCTCACATACTTATTTGTATTTTTATTTATTTATTTACTTTAATATTATTTATTTATTTGGCTGTGCCAGGTCTTAGTTGCGACACGTGGGATCTTTGTTGGGGCATGCGGGATGTTTAGTTGCAGCATGCAAACTCTTAGTTGCGGCATGTAGGATCTTGTTCCCTGACCAGGGATTGAACCCGGGCCCCCTGCATTGGGAGCACGGAGTCTTAGCCACTGGACCACCAGGGAGGTCCCCCTATTTGTATTTTTAGAGTTATACTCATTTCTGTATCTCCAACTTGCGTTATAATTAGCTTCTTAGGGACCAATATTGTATTTTACTGCCCTTTGAATTTCCTACAGATGATACTTCTGTTTTATATATCTGAGATTTGAACCAATTAGAGAATGACAAAGAAGAGTATGACATATAGAGATCAGAACACCACCTTTATTACTAGGATGAGAATATAATTTATCATCCAAAATGAACACTTTTGAGAGTGAAAGGGGCACTAGCTAGCCTAATGGGATACTGGCCCAATGTGTATGAACTGGGATATGTTAAAAATTAAAATCAGATCAATCAAAATTGTATTTATTAAGAATTTATTGTGCATAAAGCTATAGTTTGTGAACTGGGAGTCTTCAAACCAACAGTGCAATGAAGCTCAGAGGTGTGTTGTTATAGGATGGCTTATATAGCAAAAATGTGGAAGCTGTTTAATCTTTATAATGATTGGTTATAGCAGTGGGGTTTCCAAATGACAGGGGATTGGTTAAAAGTTATTGTAGCATACCACTTTGGAAAACAGTGTGGTTCATTTATGATTTTCGGAGGCATTTACAAGAAATAATCTAAGTTAAATTTTGGTTGTGTTGCAGAATAAGCTAAATTAGGTTTTGCCTTTGTAGCTTAACTGGTATTGTCTGCCTAAGGAATTTTCAAGTTTGGTCTCCATTTTAATTATTTTAACAGATATACGGTCACACTGTTTATTACTGAAAAAGAAAAACAGCTACTGGAGAATGTGACCTGTCTGAACCCTAGAATTAGGTAGATTGACCCACGGACTTATGGCAGTAACAGAAACCCACAGATTCACTTGGGAGATCAGGCACCATTCCAGGTGTGACTGAGAGAATACAGAGCACCAGTCTTTGCCAGCAGGCCAGCTCCCAAGAGGACGAGGCAGGAGTTGTCCCAATTTTACCAACCAGATGAGCCATCCCATCTGCCCTGGGAGGGGTGAGCGAAGGAGGAGAGTGACGTCATGAGTGTGTTAGTACATCGTTCTCGACACGGAAGCACGCAGCAGAAATGGGGGCGATACGCTCCTCTCTTCTGTTCAGCACTTACACTCAACAGATGCTTGTTCAGTTTATTTAAATTGATCCCCTAAATTATAATTCCTCATCAGTTCCTCTAAGTCTCACTTTACTTATACTTTTGATATGTCATTGTTTACCTCCAGACTGCTATAAAAATTAGTTTCATACATGTCTGTGTTCCTACTAAGTTGTAATTTCTTTGAGAGTCTGGGTCCTGCCTTATTTACCTTTGTTCCCAATAAACTAAAAGATAATTGGATTGAATTTTCATTTTATCAAAATCTAGTATTGGTTATAGGTCCGGAGGGGGGAATAAAGGTGAGGAGGAGGATATTTACCATCTCTCTCCTTTCCAGTTCATCATCTACACTTTCATTCTCCTTATTAAAAATCTACCATGGCTTCTATTATCAATAAGATGAAATCTCAGCTCTTTAGTATAATATACCAGTTGACCCAAATTCATCTCCCCCATCATTGCTCTCCAAGTAGCCAAACTACTAATTGTTTCTCAAAGATAACATGGTCTTTCATACTTACATGTGTTTGCTCATACTGTTCTCCAAGCTTGTCGTGTCCATTCTCTGGCTCATCTTCCCACTCGTCTTTCAAGGCTTATTTCAGATATCACCCCTCTGTGAAGACTTACACAGCTTCCAAGACTCATCTCTCTCTGTGCTCCCCTGGCCATGTGTATCACATATTCTTGTCCACGTAACTATCTCATTAAACTTAGAAGTCTTAGAAGGAAGGGCCTGTGTCTTAATTGATTTTTCTATCATCAGAGCCTACCATAGTACCTGTCACTCCAGTAAATATTTGTGGAATGAGTGGAAGGTTGAGTGGAGTGGAAGACTAATTTATATGTTGAACTAAGTGACTGGGCTACAAATTAGTAGTTTTCTAAATTCTGATCTTTGATCCTACCTAGGCAAATTTTAAGACAGTTTATCATAATTCATTATGAGAAATGGGATTTTAGCCTTTATCTTTAGAGTTCAAATGGATTCAAGAAGTATTTGAAACAATAATTTACTCATTTATCGAATTTTAGACTATTTTAAACTTTAAAATAATGCATTCCTGACAGTTAAGTGTTTAAAAAGAAGTTTATATGCATAAACTGCCGTTTTACTAGTTGATGCTTTACGATTATAATTGAATCCACAGTTACATGAGGAATATATTCCAGAATAGCATTATGTAATCTTAAGCTATTTGCCTTGATCATTTAATTATATGGAAAATTTGGGAAATGGGCACCTGGAAACAAATTTGTATTTACTCCATAGACAACTATTTATTGGTTGTCATTATGTATATGTGCACGGTGCTGATGGAAGACATCTTTTCCTTCCAGAAGTTTTTATCTTGGTCAGAAGAAAAGGCATGCACACACAACTTACCAGGAGAAAGGAACATTTCCTCAGCACCGGTTAAATTCACACACCGAAAAAATTCAGTGTAGGCTTAGAACTACATTAAAGTCCCCAGTTCTGCACTTAGTAGCAGTGCCTCTTTGGGCATGTTACTTAGTCGCCCTGGATCTCTTGTAAATTGAAGGTAATGATATTTACCTCATACAATGTTAGGAGGTTAATGGGATAAAGTACATTAAGTGTACATAGTAGAGGTTCATAAAGGATGGCTATTGTTATTACTTTATAAGTAAATCGAGACACAGAGTTTAAGTAAGTTTGCTGTAGGTCATAAAGGTGAATAGATTCAGGATTTAGATTTTGTCCTTCCACTCTCTTCTTTCTACTACACTACATCATACTTCCTTCACCTAGCCTTGGGATCCTTGGCTCAAATTTTTATGTCCCAAAGAGCCTTACAGAAGTACATACCTAATAAGTATTGAGTAAAAAACACAACAATTGAATAGCAGTTTTTTGGCAATAGAGTATCAAAATAATTGTTACAGGAACTATGTTTCTTTAGGAGTTCAGAGAAAAAGGAGATGTCTGAGGGAATTCATATTTGAAACCTTTGGAACTTTGACAAAATTTTCCTCTCTTCTTGAATCAGCTCCTTTTTTGATTTCTCTGAAACTGTTTTGGTTTTTTCCCCCCAGAATCTCCTCCATTCATTCATGGCTCATCTTTCTCTTATCACAGTGTAAATGTTGCTTATCACACTGTAAATGGAACCCTTGGGTTCCATTTTCAGCCCTCTTTTCTTCTCCTTCACAGGCTCACCCATTCCAGTGTTGAACCTATACAATGATACCTCCCAGACATCCTTGTATAATTTCAGCTTGTCTGTCCTTTCTCTGATACTTTCACATGAATGTACTGATGGTACTCAGACCCAGTTGTGTCTAAAACTGAATTATTTACTTGTCACCCTCCCCAGCCCCAACTCTGCTCCTCCTTTGAATTTACTCTTTTGGTCACTGGCATCAACAGCCAGTAAGTTACCCAGCCAGAGGCTTCAGGGTCATCTTTGGTTCTTGCTTGCTATATCCAGTCGCTCTTCAATAGTCTACCTTTGTCTCTGAAATCTTTTCCTGTCTGTCTTCATTTCCAGTGCTCTAATTTATACTCCTTTCCTTTCCTTGAACTATTAAAATGGTCTCCATTTTGGCCTTCCTGTTTCCAGCATTTTTCCTTCTTGTTCTCTAATTTTTCCTCACAGTGTCAGCAGAGTTCTCTTTCTAAAACAGAGGTCCCCAACCTAAATATCTCTAGTATCTCAATGTTGCCTAAGGAAGATAAAGTCCAAATTCTTTAGGTTGGCATTATAAGGAGGAAGTGATATTTATTGAGTACCTTCTTAATGTGGGTTTGCTCACATAAGGACACAAATATTTGTTAAGTAAATAAATGCAAAGAGTTAATAAATGATAGGTAAATCAGAGTCTGTTGGGGTGTATAGTGAAGAGGTGAGTGGTTTGCTGGTCTTCAGAAAACTCTTAAGTTGAAAAAGACCAATATAAACCTAGTGCTAGTATCATGGAGATCCCTGCAGCAATTGCCTTGAGTCCCTGAATAGTGTAGAAAATACTCAGAAGGATATAAACACAAGCTGTGTAAGTAGATGTATGTGAGAACTCATAAACTGCAAACATTTGGAACTGATACCCACCTTCTCTGAATTCGATTTCAGGTTCTGTTTTCCCTTAAATAATTTATTCATCCACCTGCCCCCAGTCTTTTCTAACAGTCATAGCCATTCCTGCACTGACCATCTTTTTCTTAACACACAGCTCAGGCAACTAATCTCAAGCACAGAATATTACAGCACAAGATTTATTTCCAGTGTACAGCACAATAGGTATCTTTTCATTCTTGGTGTCCTTTCAACATGACCGGCACTTATCATCTTCCTTTTCCTACATCCATGGTTTTTTGCTCTGCCCTGCTCCCCATTTCCATTAATCTAATAAATGCAGTGCTAATTCAGAGAAGGATAAGTCACTGAATGTGGAGGAGAAGGGTCTAGATTTAGGCCTGTAAGGTTTGTATTGGTAGAACTCAGATAAATCAGAGTGGGAGCAATGCTTTAAGCCAGTGCATTGTTAAAATGCTTATGACTTGTCCAGGCAATAAAAAATTGGCCAGGTTAGCTGGAGTTCATTGAAAAGCAGTAGGCAATAAAGTTAGAATGTTCTTTCACAAAAGATGGATGATAAGGGCAAATGATTGTGAACCGTTCTCTCTAATCTTAATGCAGTGTCCTCTCACCCATTAATACTTTATTTTCCACCTCACTTGAGGTCTCTCTAATCTCTGGCTCACTGTAAGAAAATGCCCCACACTTCCCAGGGTGAGAAAACTTTGAGTGGCAAGTTGTTGGCTGCCTACAGGCTTAAATACCCTACAGACAGGGCACCTGAGGACCAGAGAAAAAAGCATTCCAAGACATGGAAAAGGGATACAAAAGGAGAGTGAGAGTATTGGCTCTGTCCTCTCCCCTCCAAAAGACCAGATAGAGGTATACTCCCTAACACATCTTCCACTTAAAAAAAAATTTTTTTCTTTTTGTGGTACACGGGCCTCTCACTGCTGTGGCCTCTCCCATTGCAGAGCACAGGCTCCGGACGCGCAGGCTCAGCGGCCATGGCTCAGGGGCCCAGCCGCTCCGCGGCATGTGGGATCTTCCCAGACCGGGGCACGAACCCAAGTCCCCTGTATCGGCAGGTGGACTCTCAACCACTGCGCCACCAGGGAAGCCCCTAAAAAAACTTTTTTTTACTTTAGTTAAGATGCTATTCTGACAAAATGTAAGTACCTTCCTTTGGACAGAGATTCAACTTCTTATAAATTAACAGAGAAATTAAATTAAAGAAACAGAAAACCAGTTCAAATAAGTACAAAATAGGAGTTTGGGTTTGGAAGATAAGAGGGAAAGCATGAAATATTTGATATACTGTATAGAGGAGAAACAGGATGAGCTGAAACTGATTACATTATGTAAAGTGGTTATGTATGATTCAGTGTAATAGCCTTTGAAACTATATAATGCATAACTGACTGTGTGTAATAAATCTGTGTTTAATGTTTCTTTTTGTTTGCCAAATTCTTTTGAGGACTTATGCATTAAAATCTTATTTCTATTCAAAGCTAAGAGAATTTGATATTTCTCAAAGTATTATAAAGGATTTTGAAGCTAACAAGAATGCTGTTATTGCGGGACATTCGATTTTGAGCAACTGGTGCTATGTTTTGCCAAGGTGAGATTTCAATTTGTAATATCTAGGGTGGGTTCAAGATAGTAGTTGTCTCTTATTTTGCTTCAACATTGATATGTGCAAAAGTATAAACCATTTTTGTGAATTTTTGAAACTGAATTATCACTTTAAAAAGGTATTGAAACAATATTGTCATACAGAAGCCATCAAATTACTAAAATAATTTTGTTATACATTTACATTTTTTTTTGCTGAACATATATCCAACAAAGCAGCTTTATTGAGAATACATAATATATTGAATATATAAAGTACTCTTACAATTCAACAATATACAATTCAATTAAAAAATAATTAAAGATTTAAACAAGTAATTCACCAAAAAGATATATGGGTGGCAAGTAAGCACATTGAAAGATGCTCAACATCATTAGCAGTCATTAGGAAAATGCAAATCAAAACCACAATAAGATACTGCTACACACCTACTAGTATAGTCAAAACTAAAAAGCCTGATATAATATTGATGAGAATGTGGAGGAACTGGAAAACTTATACATGATTGGGAAGAATGTAAAATGGTACAACCACTTTGGAAAACAGTTTGGCAGTGTCTTTAAAAGTTAAAACATATACTTACCATGCAGTTCAGCCATTCTACTCCTAGGGGTTTACCCAAGAGAAAGGAAAGCATATGTCCATACAAAGATTGACATGTATACACTGATGTGTATAAAATTGATGACTAATAAGAACCTGCTGTGTAAAAAAATAAATTAAAATTTATCTAAAAAAAAAAAGACACAAATGTTCACAGCAGCTTTATTTGTAATAGCCAAAAACTGGAAACAACCAAATGCCCATTAAAAAGTGAATAGTTAAACAAACTGTGGTATATCCACACAATGGAATATTATTTGGCAATAAAAAGGAATGAAATATTTATACCACAACAACATGGCTGAAGAATCCAGACCAAAATATCGTACATATTATATTATTCCATTTATATAAAAATCTAGAAAATGCAAACTAAGGAAGAATTGGAGGGATTACAGGGACAGTTTGGAGATTGATGAGTATGTCTACTATTTTGATTGTGGTGATGGTTTCATGGTACATACGTAGGTCAAAATGTACCAAGTCGTACAGTTTAAATATATGTAGTTTATTGAGAGTCAAATCATACCTCAATAAAACTGTAACCAAAAAACTACCTTATTTCAACTCATTTTTTGTTTTTTTGAGATTATGAAATGTTCTAAATTTACTGTGGTGGGAGTCCCCTTGTGGCCTAGTGGTCAGGATTCCAGTCTTTGACTGCTTCGGCCCAGATTCAGTCCCTGTTCGGGGAACTGAGATTCTGCAAGCCACGTGGCAGGGCCAAAAAATTTTTAAATAAACAAAAATAAAATTGACTTGTGGTGATGGTTGCACATATCTGCAAATACACTAAAAATCACTGAATTGTATACTTTAAATGGGTTAATTAATTGTATGGTATCTGAGTTACATCTCAATTAAACTGCTTAAAAAGATCTATCTATTGGGAATTCCCTGGTGGTCCAGTGGTTAGGATTCTGTGCTTCCACTGCAGGGGGCATGGGTTCGATCCCTGGTTGGGGAACTAAGATGCCACATGCCGTTGGATGTGGCCAAAAAAATAAAAATATCTATCTACTTTTTTTTTTTTAATTTACGTAAGAGTTTAACAAATTTTTTTTTACCTGACGGAGATACTATAGGCAAGTACATGATTAAAAGTGGGAATGTATATATAGCCTAGAATCTGACAATAACAAGTAGAAACAAGAACTCAAACAGCTCCCCATTCTGGGTCAGCAAACAGCTTGAAAAACCTCAAACTGCCATGAAGGGAGAGCATCATTTTACTGTGTATACATAGTACCTGGGACTATACTGATAAGCCAAAAATGCTACTCCATTTGGTAAACTCTGCTAAACAGACCACATAAACACAGTACACTTTAGAGAGAGGATCTTAAAGTGCACGATTCTAAAGCCCTCTGGTATACATTTACATTTTTATTAGACCTAGTTTTAAAACAGTAAAATTTCTAGGTATCTCATTACAAAATTACAACTATTATAATAATATCAATAGAATATTATAAACTTGTACATATAATTAATGATTCATTATCATTTGATATGAGCTGTTTTAAGTTTGTACTGTCTTCAGGGGAAAATATGACTTATTATTAACATAAATATGACTATTGGCATGAAATTTTAACCTGCTTAGGCAAAAGAACTTTCAAGCAGCATATACACAATGCCTTGGTCATTGAAGCCAAGAAAAGGTAGGTAGGGAACAAGATTTGACTCTGATTCATTCAGCTCTTCACAGACTTTTCCCTAAAGTCTAACAATTACCAGGCATGCCTCTGTGTGGCAACACTGTATTCATTAGTTTGTGTTTATAACTGGCTTATTGTTTGCATCAGTTCAACTTAGTTTTTTCTAACAATTCTAGTTGTTAAGAATTTAGTACAATGTTAATTTAGAACTGGGAGCAAATGAGTAGCTTATTTACTTATGTGTTGATAGTTGCTAAAATTTTTGAATGCTTTCCAAATCACATAGTTAAACTGTATCTAAGCATTGGCTCATAATACTTCACCACCTCTATCTTTTATAGTATGAAAATGGGACAAATAATAAGTATTCTTCATACCATACCCCCTGACTGTCCTTTTCACTCATATGAAGATTTCCAGATGCACTGGGATGACCTGGTAAGGAATAGAAACATATATTACATTAGTAGCTATTTGATTTTACTTCTTGTAATTTAACCTTAAGTTTAGCTTTCTCAGAATTTCAACTTTGTTCTTAATTTTTAGTATAGCTATAAGCTTCCAGAAAATTATGGAACTACTAAAATATACTGCAGCATCTACTTCAAAATGATAGGAAGAAGGATCTTCACATATCCTTTACAGATGCTCTCTGCCCACCTTATGATCCAGGCTTGCTCCTGCCCTGATGTCATCATTTTCAACCTTCTCTAAGTTCAAATGAAGCTACTTTCCCTCTACTTCTTTTTATCTGAATGAGTGTTTTTTGTTTTCCTTAGAATTTTGCTATTTTTATTTGAGGATGAGCTTAATAAAAATATTTTTTCCCCTTAAACACTACTGCAACAATTTAGACAGCAGAAGAAACTTTAGAGTAGATAGGAAAAATGTTTACATGATTCCTAGTAGAAAGTAAGAAAATAATTGCAGGCTTTTTCTTAGCCAAGGGCTCCCTCCTGTGGCATGCTGGATATTACTGAAAGGGTAGAATTAAAAGAATTAGTCATTTAATGAAATTTTCTTTTCAGAGTATTTAATTTTACGGTCAAAGTTTAGAGTATTTGAGTTGCACTTAATGCACCCCATTGGTTCAAGAAAATATTTTTCTTAATGTTATTTTAAAAAATCAACATACGAAAAGTCACACAAGCTCTCAGGTGAAACTCTTCCATCTTAATTATTTCACCATTTCTGTCTCTTTATACTCTGACCAGCTGGAGTTTCCAAATGGAAGAGGGAGGAGCCTAATGTTCTCTTTCTGTATTCTGCATTTCCTAACCCAAATCTTAATATAAAGCTGAGGTTGACAGGTATCAATTTTCCCCGTTCATTAGATGCTAAGACATTATTCCAAGTCTTCAGAATATTTTTCATCAGAAAAAGTAACTGCTTTTCTCAAAGAACTGCTTTTAGAGCTTGAATACAATCTATACATGTTGTTTCTCTGTACTGAATTTTTACTGCTCTTGGAGATGCAACCTGTTTATTGTTTACTATAAACACTTATTTTTATAATCTATAAAGGTCATAGTATTTTTTTTATAAATCATTTTTTTTTATAAATCTTAGTTTGCCAGTCTGTGTAGAAAGCCATATAGTAAGGGTACTGTGAGTTGTCATTATTGTGAGTGTTAAGATTTAAGTAGTTAAGATTCCTGTGAGTAAACGTTCTCTATAGCTTTGGATAATATGGAATAAGCAATACATAAAATAGTTAGGATTTAGTTGTGTACCTTTTAAGACTGTTTTACTTCCATTAAAAAATGCTGTCTTCTATCTACAGAAAATTTCCCACTGTTCTTTAACAATGTTCAGATACCCTCTCAGTTGCATCAGAAGTCAGGCCATACAGTTCTTTCCAAGGGTAGACATGGAAAGTGTGTTGAAAAGTTTTCTTTCAGATTTAAAATCTAAACTGCCGCATATATGTGGATTTCCCATAAAGATGACAACTAAACCGTTGTACTACACACAAGAACTAACTAAACTGTATCTGCAGGTAAGAGATTTCATATCCTACCAAGTTCTCTAAGACATGCTATGCACCTTTTGCCTTCAGTGGTGGACTACCTATCCACTGTGCTATAAGTCTTTTCTCTCAGTTCAGTGTTTCCCTAATACTATTTGCCATTGTTGTACTTAACCATTTTTTATTGTCATTATTATTATTGTTGTATTTAACTTGGTATTATGGTAGTAGTTGTTTACTGTTCTATTTCTTCTAATTTAACATGACTTCTTAGAGGGCAAAGGGCATATTCATCTTATTCCAAGTTCCTGGTACTTAATAGGTGTTCATTAAATGTTTTTTCAAAGAATAAATGAATAAATGATTGTATAGGATAGTTTGGAAACATTTGCCTCATACAAATCCAAGTTTTCTTTGAAACTGCCACTTCAGTCATTTGAGTCTGATTGAAAAAGCCTTTGAATAATTCCATTTATAGAAATTGAATTATGGTAGCATTTTCATTGTAAGATGATATGCTAAGTGAAATCTTATTTATGGAAAAAAAGAATAAGTAGCAATTAAGCAATATTGATGAAGAAAATATGATGGCCTATCTTCACACTCAATAGAATAAGATTTCTTTGTCAAAAGGAAACAAAATTAAAAGGGAAGTTTTTGAAGAACAAGTGGAAATTCAATTTAAATTTTTCAACAATGATCTTTCTTTTAAATGACAAATATGTGTGTTTTCATCAAAAGGAAAGACGGAGGTTTGAATAATTTGAACAGTTTGAAATGTAATATGAATTATTTGAATATTTCTGTGTCTTCTGAGTCTCCTTTCTTGACTTATAATACTAGCGTCTTGTTTTATTGTAGCTTCCACTGCTCCAGTGATTTAGGCTTCCATGTGGTATTGACTTGCCATGGCTCAGACACTATGCCTCATGGCATTTTTTCAGCTTTTGCTGCCATACTACTTGCTCCATTCTCTTTATAATCCTCGAGTAAAATTCACCAGAGCCAGTATTTGATAGACCCCTTTTATCTTTTCTAGCCAGGTCACACCATCTGTCACTAGCCAGCCTGTGGATCTGGTATCCTTAGGTTAGGGGCTAACACCTCATATAAATGCTATAAAAACATAACAGCCAAGACATCAAGTGCTATAAGGCAAAGCCATTTCCTTAGAAGGGAGTGTGCGTGGACAAATACCAATTGACATCTTTATGATCTTTATGAATCTTAAAAATTTTCCCTGACATAACATTTTAAAAAGTTTAGTTGTTGGCCAAGTCCAAATCTGAGGAATTTAGAAGATATGTCATTACATCATGCATTTTTATTGAATATATTTATTGAATACCTTATATTTCCAACCTACATCTGTTTTGAAAGTGGTGAGTCCAGACAATATATTTGTGAAAATGTGCTTCTTAAATGTAAAATAACACTTATTTGGAAATTCTGGTCTTTATATTGCTTCTGACGATTGGTACATTGACAATAAGAATTTCTCCTCAGTTTTATTGAGTGCCTTCTCTGTGCCTCCTCATTTAATCATCAAAGTAGACTCTTGGGGTAAAAAATTGTTTTCTCAGTTTTGCAGAAGAAGAAACTTGAAGCTCACAGCATTCAAGTAATTTAACCAAAGCCACACAGTTAAATACATTGCAAAATTAAAACTGAAACCCAAAGAATGGATTCTTAGTTCTAAAATTGGAAAACGTTTAGATTTGTGGTTAAGAGCCAGGCTCTAGAGACAGGCTGCCTAGGTTTGAACTCCTTACTACTTGTATAATCTTGGGCAAGTTATTTAATCTCCCTGTGCCTCAGTTTCTCCAGTTGTAAAATGGGGCATAGTAGTAGTGGTAGTAATAGCACTTGTCACAAATTGGGCTCTCTAGGAGGCCTACTCTGAAATGGAGTCCAGTGCGTGTGATGCTTATTGAGAAGTGCCCTTGGAATCAACACCTACAGACAGCAGGGAAGGAAGAAGAATGGGTAAAGGGAGAAGTCAAAAGCAAAGCAGGTGCCAGATAGCCATGGCCAACCTTCTGAGGAGCACAGGGGCTAAAACGGCCCATCACAGTGGTTCTGCATTGGCCAAAATAGCCAGTCCTTTATACCTCTTCCATCTGTCGTTGGATTTGGGCCACCTGGAGACAGGCAGGTTCTAGGGTGAGATGGGTCTCCATAACTGAGGCAGTCTCTGCAGGGGCTGACTGCCAAAGGTGGTTTGCTGACAGTACCCCGGCAGCGGGGGAGCAGCCCTTTCTTGAAGGGGATCTGGGCAGCACATCACCATTTCCTTCCCAGTACTTCATAGGGTTTTTTGTGTTTTGTTTTTGGATTAGATAATCCTATTTGGAACAGTTCCTTGTACTTGAGCTCTCAGTAAATGTTAGTTCCTATTATTGCTACAACCTTGTTAGCTCTAAGTACTAAAAAGAATAAATTTAAAAAATGAAAAACAAATTGATCAAACTACTTGATAAAACTCAACTGACTTTAAAAAGTAAATTAGTAGGAGTGCTTAGCCAAACTAGCTTCTTTTTTTAACTTACCGGAATTCTCCAAGATACATAAAAGAAATTACTATAGTATAACGAACTCTTGTATGCCTATCATCTGGCTCCTCCTTGATGGATTTTTGGGGTGGGGGTAAACTGTAATATTTTAAAACAAATCCAAGATATGCTGTTATTTTAATCTGTAAAGACTTTAATATGTGTCTTTTTCTGATAAGAGCTTTTTAAAAATATTATGTAATAATCATTAATATCACCTAATACCAGTTCATACTGCAATTCCCTGTTTATCTCAAAGATTTATTTTAGAGGTTTCGTTTAAGTCAGAATCCAAGCAAGGTCCACGTAATTTGGTTGTTCTATCTCTTAGATCTCTTTTATTGAATAACATTCCAAACTCCCCTCCTTTTTATTTATGCCAGTTATTTGCTGGGAAAACTGGATCATTTACCTGGAAAATGTCCCATATTTTGCATTTGAATGATGGCTTCCTTGTTGTGTCATGTCTTTAAACTTAACACATTCTTCCAAGCCCCATATTTCCTACAAGCCTGTACTTAAATCCTAAGCTTAACTCAATCCTGGTTGGACTTTAATCAAGAAACACTCAGGTGGTGCAAGACACAGAACCAAGTTTTAATAGAAAAAAACATATTTGATCCATCATTTTGATCAGTCCTCAAACTTCATTTAACAATTTCCTTAATTCTAGGCCTCCATTAGATGTCCATTCGTATCTAAATATAAGTTAAAGCTTTTGGTTTCGCTATAATTTTATGTTAATGTACAAAGTTATATAAATTGTATGTAAAGTTCTAGAAATTAAAAGTCAGCTAAGCCACACTGACACCTGGCAGAATAATGGTGATAATGTGGTAAAGCATATGTTTTTTTGTTAGGTTATGACTTCACAAAGCTTTGGCTTGTTAACAATTTAAGTATTTTAAGTTCTGTGAATTACTTATGATTTCATCTGCTGTTTACATTGGCCCTTTTTGTAGTCTTTTTTAAATTTTTGAATGTCAACCTAGAAGAGGTTTCCCCCTTTGGGCTGTTTACTATATTTTAGAAATTGAAAGAATGAGTAAATAATACATTGACAGGCTAGGGAGCAAAACAAGCTCCTGGAAATTATTTCCACCAGATATATATTCCTGAGAGACAGATGAAGATGAAACTGGGTGTGAATATAAACGTTTCAGATACATATTCTAGATAAGTTTTATATCAAAATACAGATAATCTATTCTTATATGAATCTGCCTAGAATGAGTTTTTCTTTTGGTATCTCAAGTAGTAGGTATATTGTTTAACAGTTACTACGGTTTATGAAAACCAAGGGTCTAAAAATGTTCTTTTTCTACAATTGATTTCAACCTGTTTTTTCATCAAATGGAAAAAATTCAATCTAGCCATTTTAAGATGATTCAGCCGCTTATGACAAAACATCTTTTTGAGGTAGAATTTCATTCAAATTTAAGAATCATTCTCCCTGTGATAGCATCTACGTACAGGGGAAAGCCTACATAGGATGAGGGCATTTGGTGTGTTTGCCTCAAATGGTCCACATCAGGAGAATGAATGCCCTAAGCTCTGTTTCCAGACACCTGCAAAGCTGGTGAGTGAACACTTGGGCTTCTGCTAACTCTGCAACTGAAAAACCAAAGGCATTCATAAGTAAACTTTTCAGCAGAAACTACAGAAGTATGGCTTTACCTCACTTCTTTCTTCCAAATATTGTATGAGTACATCTGACTTGTTGATCCTAAATCATATCCTGAACCCTAGCTGCAAAGGAGAAAATGTTCATTTTAGATTTCCAGGCTCTAGAAGGAATGCTAGAAGGAGGGTGGAATGGGTATTGAACACCAGTCCACCGTATCCGTCACATCCATCACACAGTCACAGCTGAGTAGTGGAGGGGAGAGGGCAGGCGTTAACTTCTTTACTTGCATTGGTCTGATGTTGCTGGTCTCATATAGTATCTTGACAAAGATGGTGTACAAGGTGTTCTTCTAGCTCCTTTGTACAGATGGTCTTCAGAAGAACAGCTGTACCCCCTCTTGAATTTCTCTAGAGCTACATGTCAAACCCTGTTATGGGTAGAATTGTGCACCCCTGCCCCCCGCAAAAAAATTGACATGTTGAAGTCCTAACCAGCAGTACCTCAGGACGTGACCTTGTTTGAAATAGGGCTGTTACAGAAATGATGAGATACTGGCATATGTGGGCCCCTAATCCAATGTGACTGGTGTTCTTATATAAAAGGGAAATTTGGATACAGACTCATTTGCAGGGAGAATGCCATGTGAATATGAAATGGCCATCTCCAAGTCGAGGGAAGAGGCCTAGAACACATCCTTTTCTCATGGCCCAAATTCTGCCAGCACCTTTATTTTGGACTTCTCACCTCCAGAACTTTGAGGCAATACATTTCTGTTGTTTAAGCCACCCAGTTTGTGGTGGCTTTGTTATATAGCAGCCCTATCAAACAATACAAACCCCTTCTTGATGTGTGCTTTTTCACTCAGCCTAGCAATCTCCTGGCATTATAAACCATTCCTCAGTTAGCTTCTGCATCACTTCACTCAGGGTCATGAAAGCTGGCTAGTTCCTCTTCTGTGCCCTCTGCAAGTTATGAGGAAGTAAAGAGGGGCGTCTTCTTGCCTCATTGACATGGATAAGACTCCAGCTTGAGAGATCTACAGACAAAAGTGAACCCAGTCACCTACTTTGAGCATCACCCAAACCTTACCCAGGACTTTACTGGGGACTTCCCACTTCTCCCACGAATAGCTGTGGTGGGAGAAGGAGCATTGTTCTCTGTGGTGACTTTGTATTATGTCAACTTGAGTACGCTGTAGGTATGTGTCCTTGAATTCCTTCCTACATCGTTCTGGCTTAGGGTGGCACGTGATTGGGAAGGTGGAGGCGAAGCAAGAGCTACGTTCACACAGAGAACGTCTGTGTGAGGCCAGTATTGCAACTCAGCCTCATGGGGATAAGCTATGGCAGCTTGTTGATGTGGAGCAGAAGTTGGGCCATAGCTCCATCTGCCCTGACCACAGCTCCTCCTTCAGCTCTCTAAATCCTGCGTCGGGTTTGTATGCATCTCCATTGCCAAGTGCACCAGCCCTTTTGTAGGTCACCTGTACTATGATGTCAGAGGCTTGAAGTTGGTAAGAGACCAACTGCTCTCTGACATTCTACTCCATTTTTCAAGGTGGCTACAAGGTCACCCAGCCACATGCCCTTCTGACCAGTGACAACTCTTCTATTGTAGTATGGGGTCTATGTTCCCTCCTTTTGGGTCTGAGCAGGCCTGTGATAGAAGTGATGCTACATGACTTCCAAGACTCGGTCATTAAAAGAAAAACAGTTTCTTCCTGTCTCTTGGGACAGTTGCTATGCCACGTGTGAGGGATCCCAGTCTACATGAAGAGGCTACCTATAGGTACTCCAAATGACAACCAGTGTCGATCATCACACATGTGAGTGAGGAAGTGATTCCAGCCCCAGAGTCATCTAACTACAACTGCCTGAGAGACTCTTAGCTAAACCATGTCAAATCCCAGAATCAAAAAATAAATAAAAATTTTTTTTAAAATCCCAGAATCATTAAAGATAAAACGTAATTATTTTTGTTTAAAGCCACTAAGTTTGGGTGTGATTTGCCTAATAAGTAAGTGGATCACTCACTCACTTTTCCTCTGCCTGTTCACAACTCTTATCTCCTAAAATTCTGTCCTACTGTCCTCCTAACTATATTCAACAACTGAATCTCCAGTAAGGGAGAGAAAAACCAGTTGTTCTGGTTTGAATATTGTTCCAGATTGTTTTTTTAAATTTTATTTCAAGGTGTGAATCTATGTGTTTTTTATGTCAGAGGGTGAGAAAAGAACTCTGTGTTCAGTGTTTCAGATTATTGTCACATGTTTCTCTTTTACAGACACTAAGACTTAATAGGTATGTATTTTAAAAGACTATAAGCACTTCCCAGCACCAGATGAATAGATAAACAAAATGTGGTATATACATACAATGGAATATTATTCAGCCATAAAAATGAATGAAATTCTGACATGTGCTACAACATGGATGAACCTTGAAAAGCTAAATGAAATAAGCCAGACACAAAAAGACAAATATTGTGATTCCACTTACATGGAATACTTAGAGTGGTCAAATTCATAGTGACAGAAAGGAGAATGGTGGTAACCAGAGCTGTGAGGAGAAGGAAACGAGTTATTGCTTAAAGACTATGAAGTTCCTGTTTGGTATAAAGATAAAGTTTTGGAAATAGTGATGATTACACAACAGAAGTACAGTGGGGAATGTACTTAATGCCACTGAATTGTATGCTTAACAATGGATAAAATGGTATATTTCATGATTTATAGTTTTCTACAACAATTTTTTAAGAAGACTATGAACACTTGTTTCTCTTTGATGTATCTGACAAGTCAGTTTGACAAGTACTTGCTGAATTGCTTCCAGGTACCAGGCACTCTAGTAGGCAGTAGGATTGCAAAATGATTAAGACACATTCACTGCCCTATACTCAAAATCCTACTTGTTCTGAAAGGCGTAGTGTAGATGCAACCACCTCCTCCATTAATTTAATTTCTGAGTAAGTGTTTTGTTAGTAACTGTGTGAAAGATTTAAGCATGTGAAGGATGTAAGAATAAGTAACTCATAGTTCCTACCCTCAAAGAATCTAGTATCTACTTAGGGAGACTGAACATGCACACTAAAAGATAAGAGCATTACCTTGTCCTATTTTTTTGGTGACAAATAGTAACTGATAGAAGATCCTTGGGAAGTTGAGAGGGGAAAAAATGGAGAGAAGAGGGAAAGACATTCTGAGAGAGACAGCAGAACGAGCACGTTTGGAGGACGATGGTAGCAGCTAAGGGTATAGTTTTTATAGTTGATTTATATACAATTTAGAATATAACTTCACCTTAAAATATTATCTTGAAAGGATGCTATCTAAAGAAGGATACAAATCATAAGAAATATACACATGTCCTCACTAAGGCTCATTTGTTTTTTGTTTTCCTTTACCTGTTCTATGTATTGTAGTGTTACTTTTTATCCTTATTTTGATGATATCTTATATCATTTCTTTTCCATTAAGGACATTATTACATTTTCTAAATTTCCTAATCTTTATCCTTTCAGGAAAACAAAGTCAAGCCGCCTAATCTAACCACTAAACAAAAGTTCAGGTCCTCTCTGGCTCAGGTGCCTTCCACAAGACCTGCCCAGGCTCAAAGTATTCCACTTCATTCAGCAGCCACAGACCACAAGGTGGAGCTTTCGGCCAGCCAGCCGAAGCCCTATGTGTCCTCAACTCTGCACCTCCAGCCAGAATCTGTTCAGAGCAGAAAGAAATCCCTGCCTGACAAAGCAGCACAAGTACATCTGGAAGTACCAAAGCTCAACAGAGGAAGTACTCAAGTTCAAGACACAGATTTTAGCTCCCAACATAATATTGCCCCTAAATTCATACCAGTTTTCAAAAATCGACAATTACAGATGAACAAAAATATCTTAGAACCTGACAGCCTGAAAAGAAAACATGTTGCTACAGAATCTAAGTTGCTTTCCCTTAAAACTAGTGTGATCCAGGATGATAAACAGAATTTAGATCCAGCTATTAAAAAAAGATCTAATCGCAGCATTCAGATGAAGACTTCTAGATCTCTGCAAGAAAAAAACACTGAGTCCTTTGAAAATATGACAGAAAATCCACCTTCTAGTGGAAAATTATCGGTCATGAGTTTAAGTGAAATTAAACAACTACCTAACAGTTCAGTATTTCAGATGTCAAATAACAAGTTAGGTGTAATAAAAAGTGCTGTTGACTTCCAAGTGAATGAAAAAGAAAATTTGACAAGCAAATACATAAAACAAATTTTAGGGAAAGGCCACGAGTCACTAAAAGTGAAAAGACCACCACACATTTTTGAATCAGACACAGAAATGGAAGATTCCCAACCGCTGCAGCAACAATCAGTTGATCAAACTAAAGAAGCTGATATAAATGACCACCAGTTAATAGTAAGCAGAACAGCCCACAAGTCTAAAAGGAAATTATGTCAGGACTCTTCAGAAACTTCAAAGAAGCCTCACTCCAATACTATCCATTATGGACAATCCAGTTCTTCTAAGAACCAGGTAAAAAACCTAAAAACAATTTTAATCCGGGGATATTGACCATGTTATAGACCTTTAAAACCCCTAAATAAAGATTTAAATGATTTGCCCAGGATCATCTAGAAACACATTAAGAAACAAAATATCTAACACAACTGCAAGTATATACAGTTAATTTATAAGAAAATGTGATTCTTCAATCTGGTTACAGATACATAACTTGGACAAATCAAAACATAAGAAATCTCTCATCATTCCTAAAGCTTAGGACATGGATGTGAAAGAAGGAAATATCCACCAGGTAACTTAAGTGATATCTTCTGATTGGTTGGTTGATTGATTATTATTTGGCTGCGTTGGATCTTCATTGCTGCGTGCAGGCTTTCTCTAGTTGGCGGTGAGCGGGGACTAGTCTTCATTGCGGTGCGCGGGCTTCTCATTGCGGTGGCTTCTCATTGCGGAGCACGGGCTCTAGGCGAGCAGGCTTAAGTAGTTGTTGCGTGCGGGCTCAGTAGTTGTGGCTCGCGGGCTCTAGACCGCAGACTCAGTAGTTGTGGCTCGCGGGCTTAGTTGCTCCGCCGCGTGTGGGATCTTCCCAGACAAGGGATCAAACCCTTTGTCCTGCATTGGCAGGTGTATTCTTAAACACTGTACCACCAGGGAAGTCCCTGATTTATCTTTTATTACATTAACAAAATTGGAATTACCAAGTTTAGCAATCCCTAACCTCATGTATCAAAGGAGCTACTTTTAATTCCTTGAAGCCTTAAAATCTGCAAGGAAATAGTAGATGGTGGGGACAGTACAATCCTTGACTAAGGACTGTACACAGCAACTGTAACGTGTTGTAAAGGCCCCTAAAGAGGGATGAGGTAGAGAGGTCCCATCACTGGCTCCCACCCACTGTGTTCTGGGGTCTTTGCAGACTAAGAACAAGGCGTGGCGCAGACTAACTAAAGATACAAGATTTCATAGCCATTAGAGAACAGCTATCTTTTGGACTCTTACCCAAGATGATTAACCTTAAATAATGTTTCAGAAGTTAATCATTAAGTTCAAGTTAACTCAAAAAATTTTGCAGTGCTCGCTAAAGTTAAACTTGAGATTTAGCTGATAAGGCTGAGTCCACAGCACTGAAATCACAAAACCATGCATCTGGAAATTGCATTTTATTCCATTCTGCCACCTGTTTAATCTAACAAACATATTACTAAAATACCCACAAATACTTTTTTGGATAGAACTGTTGGAATATTTTCAATTCAAATTTATTATGAACAAACTACAAAGCATTTTCTTATTTTGTTTTCCAAATGCTATTTCTTTCTATAATTAAAAGAGTTTTCAGCCCGATTTGAATTACCAAAAGATACTTAAATCTATTTTGATGTATTTTATAATGTTAAGTTTCATGTCGTTTTTGATGGCTTACTATATGCAGTCAGTAGGTGGTTGAGGAAAAAATGTATGTGCTAGCTAGAATGCCTTAAAATTTTTTATTTTCATTTTTAAAAATAAATCAAATCTACTCTAGATTTCATATTGTTTTAGAAGTATAGCACTTTCCCACTTTATATTACTTAAGACCTAACACAGTTTTTAACAATTAAAACATCTGTCCATCAGCTAGAAAGAATAACATAATGAGAAAAATCATAGGATATCATAATAGAAAAGAATTTCCCCAAAATATAAAATTAATATATACCCCTGTAAAATTGTTAAATAATACAAAACAGTTTCAAGAAAAAAGTAAAAAAACAAAAACAAAAAACCACCTGCAATTCCTCTGCAGAGATAACCACTCTGAACAGTGGATGGACACACACGCACTCCTGTGAACATGGAATCAGGCTCCATACGCTGCTGTGGAAACTCTTTTATCACTCAACAGGTTTCTTCATAGTTGGATAGTGTTCCATTGCAATGTGGATATCCTATATTTAACTGTCCCTACTGATTGACATTTAAGTTGTTCACAACCTTTCACTATAACAACGTCATATAATTAGTCTAGTACAGATCTTTGCAAAATGCCAGTTATATAGTAGTTTTGTTAGTTGGAAATATCTTTATTTTGTCTTTTTATTACTGAAATGTATTTGAATTCATTATTTTTACTGTTGAAATTTTCAAACCACACAACATGCATAGTATAAAAAACCTCTCAGTACCTATCACCCTGCTTCAACAATTGTTAATATTTTGCCACTCTGTTTCATCTACTTCTCACAGATACACTTTTTTTCCTATACTATTTTAAAGCAAATTCAATATGTCGTATAGTTTTACCCATAAATACTTTAGTGTATATCTCTTACAGATAAAGTATAGCATATTTTTAAAGAAAAAAAAAAGAATGTGTATATATATATTAAATTTTGGGGGTCTACCGTATCTTCATTGATTCACTAACTTTCATTTTAGTGTAAATATGCAAACTAACAGGAAGCCCTCAATAAAAATAAAATCTATTTCACAGAAGAACTAGAGCCTTCAATCATATAATCAAAATATTGGAGGGAGATTTATTTGTTCAGCCTTATTCATTAAGACTATGCTATGTGCCAGGTAGTAGGTTATACACTGGGTTACTGAAATAAGACTACAATCGGCCATGTGGTCTGTTTTCCAGCAAACCCATTCTGGGTGCCTGGCAAAGACATAAGAGTATAAATGTATTGAAACAAATGTCAGCAATGATATTTGGTCCATATTACAAATAAATTATCTAATATATAAAAAGAGGGAAACAGAAATGGAGCTTCTCTCCTAACTAGTATTATTCTGGCTTTCAAACATTTTAGAAATTTAATTTGCAAAATGTGATATAATTATTGTGGTAAGATATTTAAAGAAACCAAAATCCTCATTAATATTCCACTGAAATAATCCTTCATTAAAAAAGAGCCAGCAGAGAGTCAAATATAAGTTGAACTTAGATTTTCTTAGTGTGACTTACTGCTTTTGCTACTTCCCTAAACCACTGCAATTAAAGGCAAAAATGAATACAAACTTTACTTCAAAATTGTAAATATAATCTTGTTCTTGAAATTGTGCCCTATGAATTACTGTATGGCTTTACTGAAAAAGTTTCTATTTTCCAGAATTATTTCTATTTTATAATTATTTTACCATTTTCATAGGGAAATACATCTGGTTTAAAGCCTATTTTGAGTGTGCCTTTCTCATTCTAAAACTAGTATGATAGATAACTAGTAGACTGCAGTAAAAAACAGTATGTCACTTTGTGAGGGCGTGGTGAAAATATTTGTTTGTGAAGGTGCTGTTAATAAGGATATATATTTGGTCACTTGGTCAGTCGACCACAACCTGTACTCATTCTTGAAACCAGTCTTCCTCCTGCTCCGTGGAGCTTTAGACTGCCTTCCTGCTACTGTCCACTTATCATGTCTCAGGTAATACAAACTTATTTTACTATTAGACTTAGCAAATCCAATGCTTAAGTAGTGTGTAGTATCTTCCAATTCTTTATGTAAATAACCTTGATAGCCCCTCCTCCACTCCATTAGTGTCTAAAATTTAGAATTTATAGGAAAGCACTTCTTTAGATAAATATTAACTTATATGGCAAAGCCTGCTTATGTTAGAATCAGTCTATTTTCTGGTATAAAGTAGGTTTATTTTTCATCTTACAATATTTATCCTAATGAAAATTTACCAGGAAATATATATACACATATAACATATAAAGACATATACATATGTGTGTGTGTGTGTGTGTGTGTGTGTGTGTGTGTGTATAAAATTTACTGTAAAGATAAATTGATTGATTGATTGATTATTTACTACTCCATGTTCAGAGACGAGAGTCCAGACCAAACTGTTGTGCTCAAATTCACTGGAGAAATCAGTGAAGATTTTGGTTCATTTTAAAGAAGATTTTGGTTCCTTGTTTTAATTTATATGCATTGTGGAATACCCCTTACCCTGCCCCCAAATCATTCTTCACATTCCAATTGTATGTCAGTTTTAGAACCATTACAATTTTAAAACCATAAACAAATGATTTTGTTTGCCTGTGTATAGATCAGCCATGGCATTTAAAAACCGAGTATGCTGAAATTAATGCTAAAAATCACCTTCATAGAAATGTAAAAAAGCTTTTTTTATACCTTTCATATTTTAACTTTCACAGTATTTGTTGCTTACTATGTTACTATTTTATTTATATCTTATCAGATATTACTATATTATACATTATATTATTTATATTTTGTTACTTACATAGCAAATAAGTAAAAAATACGGGTTAGTCAATGATTAGCTTTTATCTGACTAACCAGTTCACTAACCAGTTCTTGCTCTCTTTTTCAAATTGCTCATCATCTGTTGTTATGCTGGAACTGACAGTATATTGGGTATTTATTGATACTTAAGAATGGTCAGTATTGATAAATGCTTAAAGATGTCATGGTCATTATCTATTGATGCTTAAAATATTTATGCTGTATCCTACATAGTGTCATAGTGTCTTATTTTTAATTAAGAAAACTATTTCAAATAGATGTATTTTTCTATGTCAGAGTGACTATATAGGAATGGAAAGGCTTAGATAAATTACAGATTCTTTTACCTCTGTGGTTCCATTTCTTCACATGCATTTGCTGCTGGACCCACGTAAACTATTTTAGGTTCTCACCACTTTACAGAACCTTTATTCTCGAAGTCTTTCATTCTTTCATACAACAGACATTTATTTAGTATTTGGTATGTGCCAAGAGCTATTGTAGATGCTTGGGATATATCAGCGAACACTGACAGGGAAAGACAGACAATAAACATAACAAATAAATAAATTATATAATGTATTAGAAAGTGACAAGTGTAGGAACCAAGAAAAATAGAGCAAAGTAAGAGACATGGTTTAGGTAGGCTTCCTTGGGCAAAGACATGCAGGAGGAGAGGGAGTTAGCCACATGGATATCTGAAGGATGAGCTTTCCAGGTCTAAGGAACAGCCTATATGTTCGGCGAGACATCAGGGAGCCCAGAGTGGCTAGAGTTAAATGGGCTGGAGAGGAGAAGCCAGGAGATACGACCCGATCAAGAACACATACTTTGACCCTGAGTGAAATGGAGTTGGGACCAGAGGGGTGACACATCTGGCGTAGATTTCAGCAGCATCATTCTGACTGCTGTGTTTAGACTAGACTGGGGTAGAGCAGAGTTCAGGAGAAGAAACAGGGAGACCCGCTGAGAGGTTGTTGCAGGAATCCAGGCAAAGGTGAAAGTGGCTGGTAGCAGAGGAGGAGATGAGAAGTGGCTGACTCTGGATATGTTGTGAAGGCTGAGGTCCACAGGATTAGGGATGTGAGAGAAAGAGGTGCTGAGGAGGGCTCCAGGGCTTTTGGCTTGATCACTTGAGAGGATGGAACTATTATCAACTGAGATGAAAAGGAGCAGGCTCTGGAGTAAGAGGAGGACTGAGGATTGACCATTTCATAGCATGGAGGTCATTGATGACTCTGACAAGCAATTTCTGTGTCATGATGGTGAAAGCCTGACTGGGTGAGTTTAAGAGAGAAGGGGGGCACAGAGGGGGATTGGAAATCACGAATGTAGACTGCTCACTTGAGAATAGTCACCGGTGGACTTTTCTAACTCATTTTCATTTACTCCTTAACAATATTATCCTGTGATTACCCCTTTCTTGAAACACTGTTCTCCAAGGAGCAGAGAATGGAGAATAAGACAGTACTAACAGACCTAGAAATGGCTGGTCAGGGAAACTGGCTGTGGATGGCACATGCTGGAGAGGTAGGCTCAGAGATGAAGCTGGATTTTCAAGCTTGACCAGTGCAAGAAGAGCATTCCCCTTTAAAAATACAGAAATGAAGGAGTGGTAGGGAAGATGTAACAGGAAGATGACTGATTCCGTCCATCATAAACTGGGTTGGACTGAATCAGTAGACAACTAGATTAAAATTCAGGACATGGTATCGTTTGGGGAGTCGTCCACATAGAAATGTTAGTTGAAGGCATGTGTGAGTGTGTAAGCAGCAAAGAGAAGAACACAAATGACAATTTTGAGGACAAGATATCGATGCATAAGGAATGGGGGAGAGGGAGAAGCTGCAGAGAAAAGCAGTCAGGATAAGGTCAGAAAGCAGAGGTGTGGAGTCCCAGAGCCAAGGAAAAGGAGGGTGTGTGGTGGCAACATTGGTGTCAGTAAAAGCCCAGGAGAAGGAGGCCTGAGAGGCAGAAGGCTTCGGTCTCAGAGGTCCCTAGTGGCTGCTGCGGTTCAAAGGTGAAGCACAGAGGATGGTCAGGTGTGCAGGAAGCAAGTGCTGGAGTTTTCTGTGAGGAGTTCGGCTGTGAAGGGAGGACGGTCATTGGAAGAGATGGCAAGATCAAAGGAACATTTGTGATCTGAAACAAAAGTGCAAACACTTCAAAATAACCGGAAAAAAAAGAAACACTGAGAATATAACAAATTAATAGGATTTTTCCATTTTAAGCTTTTCATCTATTTGTAAAATTTCTGAAAACTGCTACCACTAAATATTAACAGAAACACTCATAAACAGTTGATCATCTTAGTTTATCAGCTTGTGTTTTTAAGAATGCTCATGATTGATTTTTTTTAATATTACATGTATCTTTCATATATTTTCTGCCAGTGAAACTTTTCCTAGTTTCTACAAAAAATAAAATGCGGGCTTCCCTGGTGGCGCAGTGCTTGAGAGTCCGCCTGCCGATGCAGGAGACGCGGGTTCGTGCCCCGTTTCGGGAAGATCCCACATGCCGCGGAGCGGCTGGGCCCGTGAGCCATGGCCGCTGAGCCTGCGCGTCCGGAGCCTGTGCTCCGCAAATGGGAGAGGCCACAACAGTGAGAGGCCCGCATAACGCAAGAAAAATAAAAAAAATAAAAAAAATAAAAAATAAAAAATAAAAAATAAAATGCATTAATGTTTTATTGTATTCCACAGAGATCATCCTTGCTACTTTATTTTATTAAATTTCTGAATTTAAATGTTTAAGGAATATTTTACTGTTAACATTCAAAGATGAAAGAAATTATATATAGTATGCAAGTAATATTTTAATATTTTATTCCCCTAGCTTTTATCCAGAGGACCGATAGGAATTATTTACATTTGGTAGCCTACATTCCTGTATAAAAAGCAGAAATCTGCAGTCATATTCAAGGAGAAATCTGGCAAAACATAATTGGCTCTGTGGTTTATTATATATCTACTTATCTCATCATTTTAGAATAAAATATTTAAATCTCTGAAGAACAGGAGTTAAGCTGCTTTAAAATAAAATCCTGGGTCTGCATGTAGAGGGAACATATGTCAGTATAATCATTTAGCTAAGATGAATGACATAATGGAATTTTATAAACATGCTGTTTCAACCATTAAAAGGTTTTATTGCTAAGAGTAAAAATTTTATGTAAATTGTCTTTTTCAAATTCATTTCTAGCTCTGCTCCTTACCAATACTGCCATACTGAAAAAACGAAATAAATATGGGACTTTTATGAAGCAAAGACAGCCTCACTACCCTCATTTCCCTTTGGTTCTCAACTTGGTAAATTCTTGTTTTAGTCTGAATCAGAATTTGAAAACTAGCTTCCTTTCTGGAGTTCCTGTTTTTGATAATGGCAAGCTAGGTTATTCAAACTAACCCTCTCATGGAAAGCAACTAATAAAGCTGGATGAATTTTTTAAAGTTCATGAAAACATCCAAGAACCAAAATGACATAAGGAATTACAGTCTAAACACTAAGAAAAAAACAGAAAGGTAAACAGAGAATTCAAAAGCACTTTTGCTTATAAGATATATGATAATCCAAAGCTGAAACTAAGCTGTTTTGATGCCGTTGAGGAGGTGAGGGGAACAGAAATGTAAAAGTCCAGAGCCTGCAAAGACGCAAAGCCTAACTGGAGTGCCCACCACACCCTGCAGCACACACACTTTGCCGGGATCCTGAAGCCTGTGCCCATGGCAAAGGTGAGCTGCCAGTAACTAGCTCCATTCTCTTCACCCCCAGCAGGCCACCAGGGTGCACCGCCTTAGTGGGAGAGGAGTAGGCAGAAAAACATCCCTGTAAAGGGGACCCCAGTGGATTTCTGCCCAAATTTATATCACCAAGGTGATCCAAGAAACCTCAAACCAAGAATTTAGTTTAAAATAATATCAGAAATATAAAATTATCAGAAATATCAAAACCTTTAGGGAGAAAACTAAACTTTATTGAATTATATTAAAGAATATACAAGTTAGTGGAGAACTATGTCATGTTCATAGATTGGAACTCAATACTGGAAAGATTGAATGTGATTTTGTTCCAAATTTCAACATGTTTGTTTAAAACTTGATAAGCTTATTGTAAAATTGATACGGGAATGCAAAGGCAAGAATAAACAAAGGCTCTTAGAGAAAAACAAGAAGAAGGGAGAACTTGCTCTCCAGATAGCAAGATTTATACAAAGTTGTAATAATTAACACAAAATGGGGGACCTCCCTGGTGGCGCAGTGATTAAGAATCTGCCTGCAAATGCAGGGGACACGGGTTCGAGCCCTAGTCCGGGAAGATCCCACATGCGGCAGAGCAACTGAGCCCATGTGCCACAACTACTGAGCCCTGCACCCCTAGAGCCCGTGCTCCACAACAAGAGAAGCCACCGCAATGAGGAGCTCACACACCGCAACGAAAGCAGCCCCCGCTCACTGCAACTAGAGAAAGCCCACATGCAGCAACAAAGACCTAACACAACAACAAAAAAAATAATTTTTGAAAAAATAGCTAATATGATATTGGTATGCAGATTAACAAACCACTGGAACAGAGTCCAGAAATGGGCCGATACATATATGATTTCATACTGTCACTGTTTATAATAGCTCAAACACAATCTAAGTGGCCATTATGAATCTTACAAACATAAAGAAGCAAGACATGAATGAGCTTCCATTCATGCGTAGTCCAAAAACAGGACAGATTCAGCCATCCTGTTTAAGGATGCATATATAAGTGTAAAAATTATAAAGAAAGGCAAGAAATTGTTTAAAAATCCAGTATAGTAGTGCCTCATGAGGGAGGGAAGGAATTATGACTGGGACAGGTAGATGATAGGGATGGTAGGGAGGTCCTTCTGGAACAGTGGTAGTATTCATTTTACTTCCTGTACTGGGTGCTAGTTATGTAAGCATTGACTTTATAATTATTCATTAAACTGTACCTGTATGTTTATGCACTTTTCAATGTGTGGGTTATATTTCATGCGGTGTGTGTGTGTTTTATTTTGAGAAAAATAATACCAAAAAAATACCCTCACACAGTGTAGAAGCCTGAAGGGTCTTACCTTTGGGGCTGTAAGGTAGTAAAATGGGGCTGTAGTTCATAACAATTGCATTCTGACAGTTCTCTGAAGGATGGTGGTCACCCAGGGCTGTCAGAATGTAACAATGGCTTGAAAGCAGAATGAGGGGCTTTATGGGGGGTTGTGGGGATGTGCAGCGAGGGCAAAGGGCAACAGGAATGCAGCATGAATTGTGGGGTCACAAGGTTGTTTAGTCCTATGAGGCTCACCTTTTCCTGCCTAGAACAATGTGGGGTTAGGATGTTTCTTCAATTTCTAGAGGTTTATGCTGACAGAATCACTGGATAAGAAATCAACTATGTATATACATGGTTGCTAACATTGTTTTAGATGGTAAAAAATTTGGAAACACTACAGATACCCATCAAAACAGTATTGTGTCCTTATAATGGATCCCTACACACTATTAAAAACTATGCCCATGATAAGTGGAAATGCAAGTTGCAAAACTGTATGTGATATGAACTGATTTTTATTTTGTTAAGTGTGTGTAGTCGTAGAAAATGGAGAAATACATGCTTAACTATTAAAAATAGTTTTCTTTGGAGAAAGGGTAAAATACGGGTGATTTTTGCTTTCTATTTTATACATGTCTGAATTGTTTGAATTTTTAAATAGGTGTTTTATAATGAAATGTTTTTTATTTTGGAATAAAAAATATGTTTTATTGTCATTGAATGCAGTATAAGTGATGCCGCCACCTGTAAAAAGGATTTCATGGAACTAGTTTTCATTAGACCTGCTAGGATGCAGCAGTTCACTTAGCATTTTCTTCCTTTGGAGGTGCTTGATGAGTTTGTTTTTGGATGGTAACAGACTGCAGTTAGAAGACTCGTAACATACATTGAACACTCTTTGTGTATCAGGCAATATTCTAAGTGCTTTACAGTAATAATTCATTTTCCTTCACAATAGTCCTTTAAGGTACAGATTGCTCTTGAGTCTTACAAGCACTTGCACGCTCATTTGCCCGAGGTACAAACCTTTCTTCAACTAGTCATTCTCAGTCTTTTCTCTCCTTCACTGCTCCCATGTAAACTCACCCCCTTTAGGAACATTTCTCATTTCACTCAGTTCATCTCAAGGTGGAGGGTGAGGGTTTAAAGGTGATGCATGGAACTTGTAAGTTTGAAAAAGCCCTTCAAAATCTAAGGTGTGTAGGAGGGTAGCTCCTTCCCCCTTCTCCTCTCTTTC
>NW_006775077.1:2793951-2803005 GCF_000442215.2 Lipotes vexillifer | reverse complement strand
TCTTCCCCTCTCTTTCCCTTGAAAATCACTCTTCATTGGTTTGGGCCAGCACCCAGAAGACTTCCCAGTTTACTGCTCTGAGAACTATTTGAGAAACCAGTGTAAATAGTTATCAGCAGAATATTAGTTCATTATGGAGTCATAATCCTAGGTGAGAATTAACCTGAAATGTAATCCAGGGCCTTAACAAAGGTCCTCAATAATCTTGAGTACAGATAAACCTGTGACTTGAGTGAGCTCCAAAAGCCACCACCAGAGATGACAAAGATGAAGACAACAAGTTGAAGTCTGGTGTTTTCCTGCCCATAGCTGGCAGGAAAACACTATCTACTGGCAGTTTGTGACAGGTGCTTAGAGGTGTGATAGGATCAACAAGCTATGAAGTCATCCCGCTTCCTACATACACTACTCTCCTTGTGCCGTCTGTGTCCTGTAGTAATATCTTTCCTGTTAATTGGAATTGCAAATAAGGTGTTAGATATAAGGATGTAGGCACGCACAAGGCAATGCCAGTAAAATGTTAACGACCAAATTCAAAGAGGTTGGGAACGCATTCAAATTCTGGGCTCAGAGAACCATAAAATGCACCAGCCTTTGGGCCTGCCTGGGACCATTTTGAACACTCGGGCTGAGCTGAGCTGGCCTGGAAAGTGCCACAGAGCCAGTGGGGCTACAGGCGTGCCCTGGAGAATGCAGTGGGTTTTGATAAACAGAAATAAATAGAAGATTCTGAAACTGGAAAATCCAAACGTGTTTAGGGAATTGGTTGGATTCACACACAACTTTTCGGAGCACAACACATCTATTGTGTGAATTGAGGTGCGTTTATACTGTACATGTCCATCTCAGGTGGCAGAGAGGGTGGATAGCACCTCAAATAAATGCACAAAACTCAGTCTGTATGGGCCTACTGTGGGTCCAGACAGACGAGGCCTCAAAACGCCTTTCAATAGCTACTGGTTATTTGTATCAGACTGGATAAGGGTTGTTAAAGGACTGGTACAGTCTTCATAACAGTGGTTCCCCAAACCAGTGCCTTTGGTCTTCTTTTGTCAAATTGAGTTTGGGAATCCCCAACAGATAGAATCACTGACTCTGAGGTTAAGTCTGAGGATGCCAATTTGAGGTTGGAGCTTGTAGCACAGAGTTTGGGGAGCACAGATATTTCTCAGCCAGTGACACAATCGAGTTGACACAGCTGAGCTCTCTAATGAGGGGCACCTGTTTAATGTAATGGGGGTACACGTGGAAGCTGCCTTCCCCAATGGCAGCAGGACTAAGACTTTCTAATTCTGTTCCCAAGCAGAGCGCAGGCCTGCCATTGAGACAAATGGCGCTTACTGTGCCTTCCTGACCTCTATTGTGACAGAGTCTGAAACCTGGAAAGAAATGACAGACCTATGATTTTCACAATTTCTTAGGATTTAATTGGTGTCAAAGTCTGTTCCTGTAGTAAAATAGGCCGTTTTCAAGAAGTATTTGCTCAGCTTCTTGTAAGGAAACTTAGTTCATCCTCCCTTCATTTATCATCTGACACCCACCAACAAATTCTCTCCCCTTATTTTTCACCTTCCTACTCTGATCCCCCAACGCCAGCAATTAATCTTTGACTTTCCCTAGACAATGAGGAGAAGGAGTGAATTGCAGTGCAGCCAGACACCTTCTGTTAGAAAGCTGGAGATAGCTGGGCCCCAGGGCTGCAGGGAGCTGCAATTCTGGGCTAAGTCCAAGGAGCATTGCTGCATAAAATTATCCAGAATCCAGACCAGGGCCCTAGACTGTCAGCGTGGGAGCCCGGAGCACTAAGGGGCAGAGAGCAGCTGCAAAGCCAATGTCAGAGAGGACCTGCTTCCTCCCTGTGGGCAGTGGTCCTCTGAGAGCACAGACAGCACGCTTCTAGTGATTGCATGTCTCAACTATCCTTTTAATTAGGTGTGAAAATTACAAATGGCAGAAGGTTTAGCATTTGGGCTTTGATTATTCTGATTTGCTAAATAAAACCACCAGAGAATTATCTAAGGGAAAAAATGCCTACATTAGAACAAGTTAAGCCACCCAGCACAGTTTCTATAAATATTTGTTGAGTGAATATGTGTTTTGTGTAAAATACTATATAAACCATATAATGCATTACAGCGAGTTTAGAAAATAAATGGAAAAAAATTACTCATAATCTCACCACCATAACACAGCTATTATGGTTTTTGTCATTTTTCTTTTACTTTGTATGTACATTTTGTTTCATTCTCATCATCATGCAGTTTGATTTTTTTTCCATCTTAACTTTATACTGTGATCAGGGTCCTATGTCCTACCTATCTATCTATCTATCTATCTATCTATCTATCTGTCTATCTCCTGTAGGTTCTTTCTCTGGAGAACCCTTCTGGGCACAGAGATCCTCATCTTTCTTCCTCCATGGTGCTCTCAGAACTCTAACACCAAGCCTAAGTCCTCCAGGCAAGAGACTGAAAAATACTTTTCTAGGGACTCTAACCAGCTCAAGAGGAAAATCCTAAAACACAAATACTGGTGTCACAGGTTCCTAAGTTACAAAGCTCAGCAAATCTCCCCACAGTGAGCCCTAGATCCACAAAGCCCACCCAAATCCTCAGAGCTACTGATCAGCTTCTTAGTCCCTGATCCTTAAACCTGGAGGATCACCAGACATCTGCCTCTCTGACATAAAAGATGGCGAGCAACAGACAGGAGGCAACCATGTGGAGGAAGCAGAGATTCTGGGGGAGGAAGAAAACCTCTTCACAGATACTATTATTAGCATTCTCAGAGAGGTAAGGGAAAGTATTTCACTGTAAACAAGATACTGTTTTTCAGGGAAAGGAAAACTCAGAGAACAACAATAAAAGAACTCAGATATTAAAATATGATAGCAAAATGGAAAACTCAGTAGAAGAATTAGAAGGTAAAAGTGAGGAAATACCCCGAAAATAGAGCAAAAAGAAAAATATGGAAAATCAGAGAGAAAAGATAATAAAATGGAGAATAAGTTCAGGAGGTCTAATATCTAAAAAAGAAATATCTCTATATATTATATCTATAAGAAAAGAACACATCAAAGAAAGAATTCAAGAAAATTTCCTAGAAGTAAAGGACATGAGTTTCCTGACTAGAAAAACCCACTGAGTACTTAACACAGTGGATGAAATTTCCCATCGTTGTGAAATTTCAGAACATTGGAGGCAAAGAAAACATCTTACAAGCGTCCAGAAAGAAAAAATAGGTGACATACGAATGACGAGGGATGAGGAAAGCTCCATAACTCAACAGCAGAAGTGAAAAGACAATGGAGTCCAATTCTCCAGCACTCTGAAAGAAAAATAAATTTCCAACTTAGAAGTCTGTGTCCAGTCAAACTGTCAACCATGTGTCAGAGAGATCAAAGACATTTCAGGCATTCAAAGTCTAAAATAAATTAACTCCTGTGCTCCCCTTCTCAGAAAGCTACTGGGCCTTACAAGCTGAAAATGGGAGGGAACCTCAGAGGGCTTGGGAAAACATTTATCCCAGTATTACCAATGCTATTTCCCCCACACCCTGTCATGTGGTGTGGGTGGGCTTATCTTGGAGGGGGCTGGAATTGGGAGAAAGTTTCCTTGTGAGTAATATAAACTTTGGTCAAAAATGTACACCTTTCAGATTGGCTCAGGGCCAACAGGCCAGGACCAGCATCTCTGAGAAAATATTATCATCATCTCCTTGTACAGAAAAGGAGGCAGGATAGCATTGCCAGCAAGCTGCAGAACCAGTATTTGAAACCAGGTCTGTCTGACTCTTTCCACCGTTCTATGCTGCTTCTTTACCTTGAAATTTCTTAAAGGCCCCTGTGATGGTTAATTTTATGTGTCAGCTTGACTACATCACAGGGTGCCCAGAAGTTCAGCTAAACATTATTGCCGGGGCTGCCTGTGAGCATGAGATTGGCATTTCAGTGGATGGACTCAATAGAACAGATTGCCCTTCCCAGGTGAGGCAGAATACAGGTAAGCTGCTGCCCAGGGCTGTGGGGTGCTTCTGCTCCCTCCCACGGGGCTGGCTTCTCTCCATCGCTGGCTCACATCAGCCTCTCCCTGCCACGCCCCGAATAAGTGCGTTCCTAATCCAGGTTGAGAGCATTGCACTTTCCTCTTTACGTGGAGCTTAAGATCAGAGGTTACTAGTCCTCCTACTTGGGAAATTCAAATATACATCCATCGCCTGTGAGATACTTTTAATTGGGTCTCACAATCACATAAAGAGCAGGAAAATGGCCAGACGGAGGAGAGGGGCCAGCAAAGCCAGGGACATAAAGGTCAGGGCTCTCCCAATCATTAACATTTTGTAAGTGTCGGCAAAGAACAGCCATTTTTGTTTTGCTTTGTTTTTCCCCTTGAACTTGGGCATGGCCATCCCAAAGGCGCCGAGCTAAAATAAGAGGAGAAAACAGGACTGGGCATATTGATGAAACACCCACATTTTATGGACTTTCTTACAAGGTACAGTTCTTACTCGATTTAATTCACCTTGAAACTTTACCATCGTGTGCTTTCAGGCTATTGCTCCTCATGCATTATTGAGACCCTGAAGACAGCAGACAGCGCTCGGGTTCTCCATGCGCTGGGACTGGCCGGGAGGACTGTGCAGTGGGGCGGTGGGAACTCTGAGCAGCCTCTCGCTGCACGCGCAGCCTGTGCTCTCACCCGCTCCCCTCAGGCTTCGTGCCCCTCTCTGTGCATTCCCACACACTTGCCCTCCCTGCGCTTCCTCCTCTCCCACCCCTGCCTCACCCTTCGGCTTGGACACGGAGACTTGTCCACGCAGGCGTCCTCCTCTCCACCATCCCTTGGTTCCAGACAGGCCGCAGCAGGTGAGGCCCTGCAGTCTTGCTTCTCTTTGTGCAACTCCCAGGTTTGCCAGCACTCTCAGGGCAAAGAATTCCATGGTGACTGTCAGCGTTCTGTCCCCTAACCTAGAAGTCAGCTTGCCTTCCTGAACTTAACACAGGTGACAGACCCAGCTCAGGGAGGCCAGGGTCGTGCATCCAGGATATTGATTTGGGCATCTCGTTGTGTGACAAGCTCTGGGACACAGTGAAACGAGGCTCATGAGGGTCCTCCCATCAGAGCCTATGGCCTGGCAGCCCCTGATCTGTGCACAGGTGGCATCACCCCCAGGGTAGGTGGGCACCTCGTACCTGGCGGGTCACCAGGGAGTAGAGTCATGGATGATACAGCTGAGCCCAGAAAGATCAGTCCACGGTGTCCAGAGGGGGAAGCCGGAGCCTGGACGTCAACATCGCAAGCTGGGATTTGCCCAAGACCACTCAGAGGGGCACCAGGAAAGCAAGGACTAGGAAGCAGACCCCCAAGCCATGGGCCCAGGGTCCTCCCACCCCACCATCCTGCTCAGGCACACAGTTAACTGCCAGGAGCACCGTGCATTCGCTTCTAGGCCAGCTGCGGCTCATCAGGCGCATGCCAGAAAGAAACAGAGGAAAGAGAAGTGCTTCAGGACTGTAACACACAATGTTTTCTTATCTCTTAGACTTGCAAATGTTTGCCCAGCCCCAGATCTCTGGGCATATTCTCAAGGAACACTGCTACTTACATCTATTATAAGAGCTTGCAGGGAGAGCGTGGTTGAGTACTTAGGGTTCCAGTTTATGTATTACGGTCTCATGTTTCCCAACTTGAAATACCACAGTTAATGTATCAACATTAAAAATGCAGTACTCTAAAAAGAAGAAAACAAACAAACAAAAAAAACGCAGCACTCAAGGTGTTTACTAATGTTTAATTTAATCTTACACATCTCTGGCACCTGGAGACATTAGGAGCCTGAGGAAAAGAGTGACTAGCAACCACTCAAGTTTTAGAGGGCCCTGCAATCGCAAAAAGCATTTTTAAATGCTTTTTAAAATATGCGGACTTCCCTGGTGGCACAATGGTTAAGAATCCGCCTGCCAGTGCAGGGGACACGGGTTCGAGCCCTGGGCTGAGAAGATCCCACGTGCCGTGGAGCAACTAAGCCCGTGCGCCACAACTACTGAGCCTGTGCTCTAGAGCCCGTGAGCCACAACTACTGAGCCCATGCACCACAACTACTGGGCTCGCGTACCACAACTACTGAAGCCCGTGTGCCTAGAGCCCATGCTCCGCAACAAGAGAAGCCACTGCAATCAGAAGCCCGCGCACCGCAACAAAGAGTAGTCCCTGCTCGTCGCAACTAGAGAAAGCCTGCACACAGCAAAGAAGACCCAACGGAGCCAAAAATAAGTAAATAAATGTTTAAAAAATGCATTTCTCAGCACCTCTCCCATGAGAAGGTAGCTCTTCTCCAGAAAAGTTAAACTGGGTAATTTCCACAAAGTATTATACAGGTGAGGGAGTTTAGAACTCTCCAGATTTACAGTCCAGGTTCACCTCCTTGTGTAAAATTTAGGGGGGCACTTCCTCAGCACAAAGCTGGGTATAAACCCAGAATCAAGGAGTCACCCTCTGCAACTCACCCCATTAGCAACAGAAGAAGGAAACCCCTCACCCTGGTAGACTTTCGTACGCAGAATGCGCAGATCACTTGTATTATTTTTCTCTGACATGGTAAATCCTAACTTCCTCATACTTTTTCATGTCATTCTATAACATTAAAATAATTTAGAGGGCCATATAGTCTTTCAAATGACACAAATGTCCTTGCAGGAGCTGTGGCTCTCTCTCTTCGGCTGTACAATCAAAATAGCTGTGGGTCTGAGGGTACCCTGGCGGTTCCAGAAGGAGCACAGCATAAGTGTGTTTCTCAACGTCCCTTATTTTAAAAGGGGGAGGTAATGCCTAACATAAAAGGAATGCATTGCTAATTGTGGAATTCCATGTATCTGCAGGGCTTGGGGAGACTGGAAGAGGGATCCTGTCCTTGAACATCTCAACTCAGACAGTGCAAGCTGGCCCTGAAGATGACAACAGCTCCTACAGGCTAGACTCCTTGACTGTACCAGAGGAGAATGGTGCTCAAACGTGTCAGTCTGGGCTGGGACCTGCATTTCTCACACGTTCCCAGGTGATGCTGCTCTGAGAACCACTGGGCTGCAAGCACCTTTCTCAGGTAATCTCACGTGCTTGTAAAAGCATCTAAACCTGCCTCCTCTCTTTACTCACTGTGTTGACAAGCATAGGATTTGAACCATGGTGTGTGCTGCAATGCCCACCCGCAATATTGTGATTTACAGCAAAAATGTATATTTGGCCATTCAGATGAGAAACAGTATGAGAAATATATATTTGGTCATTCATCCACAGTTCCTGGCTCATGGGTCCCAAAACCCTTGGAATTTGCTGAGCGATAAGGGCAGTGAGATAATATTCAGTCTCTCGTCCTCGGTTCCTGAAAACACTTCAGGGAAGGTGGCTTCTGGATCCCACGCAAGCGTGGGGGCTGGTTGCCATGTGAACCGTGTGATTAGAGAATGGAACTTTCAGTCCCACCCCCTGATTTCCTGGGAGGGGAGGGGGCTGGAGGTCGAATCAATCACCAGTGGCCAATGATGTAACCAGTCGTGCCTGCGTAATTAACCCAAGAGGACAGGGTTCGGAGAGCACCGGGTTGGAGAACACGTGGCGATCTGGGGAGAGTGGCGCCTGGAGTGGGCATGGGAGCTCCACAACCCCTCCCAGTACCTTCCGCAATGTATCTTTTCATTGGCGGTTGATTCTTATCCTTTAATATCCTTTTGTAATAAATCGATCTAGTGAAAAAACAGGTTTCCCGAGTTCTGTGAGCCATTCTAGCAAGTTAATTGAACCTGAGGAGGGGCTCATGGGGATCTGTGATTTATGGCCAGTCAGTCAGAAGCACAGGTAACAACCTGGGCTTGGGATTGGCGTCTGAAGTGGAGGGCGGCCTTATGGAACTCAGACCTTAGCCTGTGGAATTTGATTCTCTCTCCTGGTAGATGGCATCAGAATTGAGCTGAATTCGTCAGCTGGAGTCCAAGAATTGCATGTTGGTGTGAGGGAGCCTCCACACGTGTGCTGGAATTGGGTCTGGGAACCCAAAAGGCATCCCACCCCCATATTTTCTGTATTTAAAGTGATTTAGGCCAAATAATTTAAGGGGGAAAAAAGCTTTTAAGGTGAAAAAGAGAGACTGTGAACTGCTTTGGGTTTTGTCTTTAAAGAAAATTCCTGGGTTCTGGAACTGTCACCTTTAAGCTGGAATCATGTCCATCTATTCCTGTTGAGAATCTCGAGCTCCCCAAGCAGTGTGTTCTTTTTCTGCTTCCTAATCTTAAAATTCACACTTCCTAGACAACTGCTGAGCTTATCTTGTCTTTCCAGCCACTGAATTACATAAGGGCTGTTACTGATTTTGTTTTTTAAAGGAAGAGCAGAGAAATATTAAAGAGCCCCGTCTAATAGAGGAAAAAGACAGCAGATACAGAAATGATTTGAAGTTCTAGCACATTTCTGTGCTTTAAAAAGCCAGTTCCAGCCTGGCCCATTTGCCACACAGTGACCCCCTGACTCTACCCACAGCTGCATTTGGGGACAGAGTCAGAAGAAACATCGTCCCTCAGTTAGTGGTCCTTCTCCCTTTCCGCTGGTAAGTTCTGGAAGTTCCTCATGCAATCAAAAACCGTGAAAATGAGGTGGAAGTTGATAATAGGGAAATGAAGATAAAAAACAAAGAAGGCCGAGGGAGGGCCATGGGCCCTCCGAAGACAGCGCAGCCATCATTCTGTGGAGGAAAATAAATGTTCAAGAGAAGCCATTTATCAGACTCAGTCATTTTACACTTACCAGCCATCCAGCCATTGGAGGTAGTGCTGCCTGTGTTGGACTTGGGGGTGAGAAGGGTGGAAACTAGAAGGACCAACACAGGCCTTACCTTCAGGGTCTCACAGTACACGGGGAGGGGCCAGAATGACGGCCCCACTAACACGCACCGACCTAATTCCCAGAAACTCTGAGTATGTCACCTTATGCGGCATAAAGTACTTTGCAGACGTGATTATCTTGGAATATCCGTGTGGGTCCATTGTAAGCACAAGGGCCCTTCTAA
>NW_006775077.1:2793302-2793941 GCF_000442215.2 Lipotes vexillifer | reverse complement strand
GGGAAAGAGGGAGGCAGGGGAGTCAGAGAAGGAGATGTGAGGATGGAGCAGAGGTGACAGAGAGAGAGATTTGAAGATGGCATGTTTCTGGCTTTGAAGATGAGGAAGGAGCCATGAGCCCAGGAATAAGGTGACCTCCAGAGGCTGGAAAGAGCCAGGATCCCCAGAGCCTCTAAAAGGAACACGATCCCGCTGACACCTTGATTTAGCCCATAGGACCCATTTCAGACTTCTCCAGAACCCTAAGATGATTAATATGTGTTGTTTCACAGGTAAAGTTGGTGGTAATTTGCTCCAGTGGCAATAGGAAACTGATACAGAGGGACAGGGAATTAGAAAACGTCAAGCAGCCTGAGGCCCACACTCCCAGCCCAGATTGGGGCACCAGCCTGAGTCCTGTACCCCCAGCCCTGATCAGGGCCTGGGCACGATAATTTGTTCCCACCTGGGGACTGGGGGGGTTGGACACTGACCTGGGTTTCCATTTGTAGTGGAAGCAGCCCTGCCCACGGGTTTTCTTCACCCACAAAACATGTAGTTGGCCCCTTCACCTCCATTGTTGACCAAAAATCTTTAGAGACTTAAAAGGCCTTATGCTAATCTGGGTAGATTAGAGATTGTGGAAATTCCAGTGCAGTA
>NW_006775077.1:2792314-2793292 GCF_000442215.2 Lipotes vexillifer | reverse complement strand
GCAGCCCTTCCCCTACCACCCCATGGAAATGGGGTCTGAGAAACAGCTCCTCCAGGGAAGAACCCACTTAGAATTCTCCATCAGCCCAGGAAAACAGACTGCACAGCACCCGTGAGGAGGGATCTGGCTTAGGAACAGAAAGATTTATTAACAAGGGACACTCTCCAATAGTACTATGAATACTACATGTGGACAAGCCCTATATTAAGCATTCGGGATAGAAGAACTTGATTTAAAGCCATTCACTGAATGAGCCAAAAATAATTGCCCAAGAGGCTTGGGATAAAAGCCAAGAAAAGCGCAGAGCAAAGCCCACAGAAATACATGAAGCCCTGACATACATTTGCTTCAAAATTTGTAGCTTACCAAACAATTGCAGTTGGTCCTCCCTTTCCTGCTCCCTATTTAGAAGGAGACCAAAAGGAGGAAATACATGGCCCCCAAGTACAGGTCAGGAGGAGTGAAGAACTCCCAGTGGCTCTGAGCATAATCTTGGTTCAGCCAATTTCTTTATGTGGCAAAGAGATCAGACTTATTTGCTTTGGAGACTGCAATAGGAAGTGTGGCAACAGGAAAGTGGACCAGGTGTTACTGAACTCTACCCATCATTCGTTCCCCAAGCTGCCGAACACCGTGCTGGCCATGGGGATACACAGATGTAGGTGGCAGTTCTGTGCATTCCACACCCTACCATGTGATATAGGGGGTGGGAGTGGAGTGGCTGGAAAGGTGTAAGCCATGAATTATGATCTGAAATGTGGAGGAATGACATGCAGCCCCAGAGGGACATACCTGGTGAGCAATTGGTGGTCTTGTCTTACTCTGCAGACAGCTGGGCCAGAGTGTGCAGGTTGACAAAACTTTCAGGGAGAGAGTGGGAGAAAAGAATGGTTGGCTAAGCTTAAGAGGAGATATGAGGGAGATAAGAGGAGATAAGGGATGGGAGAGAAAAAGTAGGAATGAAACAGCTGCTGTAGG
>NW_006775077.1:2781030-2792304 GCF_000442215.2 Lipotes vexillifer | reverse complement strand
AAAAAGAATCTTGGAGAAAGAATTTTTTTAAATTAATTTTTGGCTGCGTTGGGTCTTCGTTGCTGCGCATGGGCTTTCTCTAGTTGCAGCGAGCGGGGGCTACTCTTCGTTGCAGTGAGTGGTCTTCTCATTGTGGTGGCTTCTCTTGTTGCAGAGAGCAGGCTCTAGGCACGTGGGGTTCAGTAGTTGTGGCACGTGGGCTCAGTAGTTGTGGCTCACGGCCTCTAGAGCACAGGCTCAGTAGTTGTGGCACACGGGGCTTAGTTGCTCCGCAGCATGTGGGATCTTCCCGGGCTAGGGCTCAAACCCGTGTCCCCTGCATTGGCAGGTGGATTCCTAACCACTGTGCCACCAGGGAAGTCCCGAGAAAGAATGTTTTAAAGAGGATTTTAGGAATTCATGTGATTTGTGATATAATATCCCTCTCCAGCATAAGTAAAATCAACATTACTCATCCATGCTGCTGGAGTTTGTGAGGGAATTTTGGGGTGCAAAGATATGCAAGTGTATCACTTAACATTAAATTTAGGCTGCATATAACAGGAAAATCCAAGACCTTTCTAACTTGGGATCAAATGTCATCTGCAAGCTCCTGCTCAGAGCCCAGCACTATCCATGCAAAGCTCAGGCCCCTGACAAGACCACATGCAGGTGCTCAGGGCTACGCTCATTCCAGGGCCTGACTCATGAGGGAAGGCGCCGTCTTGGAATTGGGCCTTCCTGCCTGTTCCTGCTGTTTTGAGTTTGGCTTTCTAAACTCTAACCCACAGAATCTGTGAGCATAAAAAAGGTTTGGTTTTTATACTACCACAGCAGTAGCAACCATGAGGGAAAATAAACATATTTATAGTATGTCTTTGAATATATGTAGGTCTTTGAATACATGTAGATCTTTGTAGGTCTTTGCACTTATTTAAGTCTCATTTATGTCCCTTCTTAAAATTATGTCTTTTCTTCATAAAGGGTGTACACATCTTTTATTAGATTTATCACTAAAGACTTGAGTTGTTGCTTTTGCTATTATAAATAACATCTCTACCAAGTACATTTTCTAACCATTGTTTGCTTCTAGCAAAAAGACTAAATTTCATATTAATTATATTTAACTCTTAATTGATTGATATGTTTTATTCCTTAATTCATTTGAGTTTTCTAAATAATAAATTCTTTCCAGTATTTTACATATGCAATCATGCAATCTAAAAATACTGACATTTTTATTTCTTTCTTCTGATTTTTATAACTTTTATTCCTCTTCCTTGTAATGTTGCATTGGCTCACGCCTGCAGTTAGTACAGTGGATTTATTTCTGCCGTGTCATTTTGTTTTCTGTCTGCCTTCCTTTTTATTTTTCTCCTTACTTCACCATTTCTATTTTCTATTGGATTTATCAAATTTTCTTTAGTTCCCCTCCTTTTTTTCTCCCGATCGGGAAGTTTCAGTTTGTATTTCTAACCTATTTTAACATGCATTCTTAAAAAGCAATTTCTTTTAAACACTCTAAATGTTAACCCCTGATCTATATGCCCCTCTGGGCAGGTCCAACACCCTGGAATAGTCTTCCTGGCTCACTCTGAATCAAACTGCTCTGAAGGACAAGGCATCAGGAATAGCTTCAGCCTTTTCCAGTCTAGGAGATTCTGGTTTCTGGAGCTCTTTCCAAGCAGTAATGCTAGGGAAGACAAGACGATGGGGGAGATGTTGTATATTGATTTATTATCTAATGCTGATTCCGCTCAAATCATTGATCAGCAGTACCTGGCGATTGCCTCTCCCTTTCCTACTTAATGGTCACAATATTCTCAGAAAAGTGGTTAGCAGAGATTGACCTCTGACGAGTTGCCACTAGACTCCCAGTTTCAAATGGCTTCTACCTAAAAGTCCATGATACATCCCCCAATCTTTCACTAAAATACTGGGGAGTGTAAACATCAAGGTTGCCATTCTCCTTAGCTAAACTAAACAGTGTAAACATCAAGGTTGCCATTCTCCTTAGCTAAACTAAACAAACACAACTCACATTTTCCTAGAGTTGCATCCAGGTGGTCAGAATCCATTTCAATATTTATTATCGAAACAGGAGACTGGAATTCCAATTTAATAATAGGACGACAGCTTGACTTTTCTCCCCTCAAGGTCTGGCTGACTTGAATTTCCTAATTTAAGTCCTTTAAATTTTAGTAGCTAAGCTAAATTCCTTTCTCTCCCTTTGCACAGTAGGTTTCTCCATCAATTAAATCTTCTGCAATTAATTCTTCCCACTCAGACTTAAATTTAGTTAAAGTTTCTATCATTTTCTGGAACAAAACCACTCCCTCAGAATGTCTTCATTCCCAAGTCCTTTCCATTTCCACATTATTTTTTGTCAGTTATTTTAGTTCCACCTTGTTTTTAAGTTTCTCAAAATTCATCATTTTTAACAAACTGGGTCTTGCATTGCCCATTGTATTTTAGGGGTTCCACTTTCTTCTCATTACCCCTTAGTAATTCTCTCAGAGAGGGTTTGGCCTGGCAAATGTCTTAGACTGAAAATGTTATTTTACCCTCATTCTTGAATGATAAGGTAGCTGAATATAGAATTCTAGGCTGACAATCATTTTCTCTCAACATTATTTACTGGCATTTATAATTACTGATCAAAAGTCTGTTTTTCGTCCAATTGTCATTCCTGTGTAAGGGATGTGTGATTTTTCTCTGAAGGTTGTTTATCTTTAATATACCAGAGTTTGTTTATGATGAGTCTAACGTGGAGTTGTTTTTATTTTTCCTGTTCAGGACATTGTGTGCTTCTTTAACTTGAAGACTTAGGTCTTTCTTAAATTCTAAAAATCCTCAGTCTTTATTTCTTCAAATCGTTTATCTTCCCTGTTCTCTGCATTTCTTTCTTCTGAAGGAAACCTTGTGGGATCCTTCCTTTCTGAGCCAGTTGATATATTCTGTAGGTATGTTGAAAGTTTTCATTCTGTCTTCCGTGTTGCCTCTCATATCTTCGTTCTCTTTAACTCTCTGTGCTGTAAGGTGACTTCTTCAGATCTATTTTCCAATTCATTAATGATCTCTTCAGTGACATCTACCTTGTTATGTTGCCCGCTATTGAGTTTTCATTATAATAACTGTATTTCTTATTCCTAGAGTTTCTACTCATTCCTTTCTAAATCTTCCTGCATTTGTTTCATTGCCCCCCCTCCCTTTTGATATTTCAAGCATATTTATGATGATGTCTCTTCCAGATTGCTCTGTCATTGGTGGTTCCTGGGAGGTTCTTTATCCCAGTTGCTACATCTGATTACTCTCAGTGGTAGTTTGTTTCTTCACATCATGTGTACTATTTGGCTGTGAAATCAGCTTCAGTATGAGCTCTCTCCACATGCAGCCCTGCACCTACCCTGGGCTGTGGGAACATCCCTTGGGACTCCCTGGATTTCATCGTTTCTGGACCAGATTCACATGTTAATTTCTCACCTGAGGGTTTCTGCACCTCATAGGTGGTGTGATTCAGACTCTAGGCCTGCAAGTAGCCCAGAACTCTGCTGACTCTTTTTGTACACATGACCCAGAGTGAGTGGTGTGTCTCTGAGCCATGTCCTCAGTCAGATGAACAGAAGTTTCTTACCCCTGCTCACCCGCAACCTTCAAGGTGATTAGCTCCCTACTGTAGGGTCCTTCCCTGGCTCCCCAGTGAATGTCAAATCCCAGCTCTGTGCCGAGAGTGGAAGAAGGGCACCTGTGTCTCCTCTCCTTCCTTCTTGCAGGTGGAAGCAGAGGTCCGAGAGCCTCACTAAGTTTCCATCCTGGTGCTCAGCTATGGCTTTGAGTTCCCTTCTTTCTGGCACTGGGGAATTTTCAGCCTGGATCTGAGTTTCCAAATGTGTTGTTGTTTTATCAAGCATTTGTGTGTGTTTTTGGAGCGGGGCCATCATGGAGGGGGGTGGTGTCTCCCATATCAGCTCCATCCACCATGTGTGTGTTGACCAGAAGCCTGAGATCAGGGGGCAGGGTTGGAACTTTCAGTTAATAAAATAACCAAGTCCAGCTTGATACGAAAATCCAAGGATGCTGTTCTAGTGCCAGCAGTTCACTCTTTAAGCCTGAAAACTGCTCTGCTTCCCTGGGCTGTGAGGAAGGGGCAGTCTGTGCATCTCCCTTGAGTTCCGGCATCCAACACTCTGTGCCCAGCCTACGTACTCAGACAGCAGCAGCTGCTGTCTGCTTATGCTTCACAGATGTCTCCTCTATTGCTCCTAACTTTCTGAAGTCCGTGTGTTTTTAACCCCCACTTAAGAATGCAGAGACTGTGACCCAGTGAGATTAAGTCACTTGCCCAAGGTCATCCAGCCGGAAAACAGCAAAGCTGGGAATTCTCTCTGAGGCTTGTCTGAGCCCCAAGTCCATGTTTTTGACCTCTGCTGCTCTCTGGAGTCTTCCAAATGTTTGCTGAACAAATGAGTGTAGAAGAGGAGGGGGACCTACCCTGCACAGCCTCAGTGATAAAATGAAGTTAATGGGCAGAAGCTAAATGGAAACTTACTTCGATTCACATTAGAAATTTTTATACCAGTTAACACATCCAAATGGGCCTCCTTGGATGGTAATGAGCTCCCAGTCATTAGAAGAGCTCAGATATTGACTGGATAACCTGCAGAGATATTGCCAAAGGGAATTCCAGCAATCAGCTGAGCTGAGTGATTAGACTGGAAGGTTTTAGGTCCTCTGCAATCCATCCCTGGATTCTGGGACTCTGGGACTCTAGCAAAAGCTGTTTTCACATGTATTCAGAGCCGGCCATTCACTGGACTATAATGCCTCTTTGATCTAATTGATGACCCAAATAGCTTTAAGCAGCTCTCAGCAGGTGGCCCAGCCATTGTGCAGGGTATCCAGTTCAGGGAGCTGCAGACACTGGGAGTGTTTTATCTCTACCGTGGGCACAGCCTGGCAGCCCCCCAGTGTGAGGCTAAAGGAGATCTTTGGCTGGTAGGGCCCCAGCCTGTCCCCACGTGACGGTTCACGACCTCACCAGGGAGCAGAGGGGAGTAGAACTGAGAAGGAGAAAAAGAAGAAAACAGAGAAGGGGGTAGGGAGGGAGAGCCTTTTGAAAGTGTTTCCCAGCAACTGATTTTGATTACCTTCCACCTTCACCCCTGCGGAAGGAAGCTTACTTTGCTTGTGCTGACTCAGGGGCTCAGGTGACAGTATTGATGCCCAGTTAGTCCGCAGTCCGACGAGAGAGATTAGCTCCCTGCTGTGGGGTCCACAAGGCAGGACGTGCCTATCACCCAGGTTGAGGGGGTGAAGCCCTGAGCGAGCGTGACTGTCCAGCAGACTTGTTTATGAGCAGGGTTGCTAGATCCAGCCCCGGCACTTTCTCTCAGCCACACACAGAGCTCAGTGCCCTGTGTCTGAGCCCCGCGGGACAGGGCCTTAGTGGGAGCAGTTATGATTCCTCCACTGTGTCCTCTCATGCTGGCTCAGCCTCAATGCGGCTCCATGTAGTGCCTTCACCGTCGGCTCCAGGGGCTCTGGCCTCCATCCCTCCCCTCCCCCCAGGGTCGTTGACCTTGGGAGTTCAAGAGGAGGGCCATAAATGTTGCCATGGCTCTTGTCTTAGGAAGGCTCTCCTTCCTGAAACCTGCACATGGACTGACATTCCAGAATTAACATTTTAAAGAGGATATTGCTATGGTCTGAATGTTTGTGTCCCCCCAAAATTCACAGGTTGAAACCTATGCTTTAAGGTGATGAGGAGGTGGGGGCTTTGGGAGGTGATAGGTCATGAGGGTGGAACCCTCATGGATGAGATTAGCATCCTTATAAAGAGACTTCAGAGAGCTCCCTTGCCCCTTCCACCTTGTGAGGACACAGTGAGAAAACGGCTGTCTAAGAACCAGGAGGTGGGTCCTCACCAGACACCGAATCTGCCTGGCTCTTGGACTTCCTGCCTCCAGAGCTGTGAGCAGTGACTGTCTGTTGTTTATAAGCCCCCAACCCAGTCAGTGGAACCTGTTCTCTACAGCAGCCTGAACGGATGCAGATGGCTATAAAGTGCTGACGAATGTATCTTGATCAGTGCTCATCTTCAGATCCGGGCTTTACTCTAGAGGACTGCCTACAGCTACTTAAATAGCGAACATCTCCTTCTGCTCACGGAGCCTAAGATCTCTGCACTGAAAATCAGCTTTTCCGTGTCATCCTGATCCAAGCGCTGGGACAGACCAGGAAGGAAGAACCCTAGAGAGAAGTAGACCCACACAGTTCCAAAGATGGAGATTCCCATTCTCCTGCAGCGCTCCCCACCCTGGGGGCCTGCTGGGTTTGTCCCTTGCAAAGTACACTTTTATTTCTTTCAGGTAGATGTGGTCTTGTGAACCACTGATGAACCATTTAGGAGTGAATCCCTGTGTTTTTGTGGGTGAGACTCATTTGTAATCCGATAAGCTCTCCAGGCAGCAGCTAAAGGGCTGATATTGACCGAACTCCTTAATGATGCAGGTGGGCCCCAGGTGGTTTCTCAATCGGCTCCTAATGGCCCTGTAGCATTGTTGGTCTTGACCCTGCAGCCTGGCCTCGGCTTTTCCCTGACTTCTGTCGTTTGACTTGGACGAGAGCCAGGCCCCTGGGCCTCTCTCCGATGTTGTTGGTGTCCAGCCACAGGGCCACTTTCTGGCTAAAACCTCCAGAGCACCAAGCCAGGACATGGAAGGCCCCAGATCAAGTCACTGCACATGGAGGCACGAGTCCCCTGGCTACTTTAGCCCAGGAGCCACAGCCCCTTCAAGCAACTCTGCAGGCCAGACCTGAACCAGGACAACAGGCAGGAGTGGCAGCTAGAGAAGGGGCCCCGGAGCCCCGCTCCCCAGCTTCAGAGCCAGTGTCAATGGGGGCGTGTCCCCCACCATGACTGCGTTGCTCCGTTTGGGTTACAGCCCTTGCGTTACCGTTTTGTGTGAAGAGAGCCGTCCATACAGCCGAGAGACAAGTTAGAGGGGCCATTCCTAAGTAGGAAAACCAAGTCCTGGGACGGGAACAGCAGTCCATGGAGTGCTCTGTCACTGTCACAGTGACACTGTCACAGTCGTTTCAGCGCCATCCCTGTTCCAGGCACTGTGTAGCGCTGGGGAGCAGACAGCCACTCGCTCAGGCCCTGGCAGCTTGGCAGGCATTGTGCCCAGTGCCCTTCAGAGGTCACAGCATCCGATCCCAGACCAGGAAACTGAGGCACAAATCCACGAGTGGTGACATGCACACTTCAGCACTATACCTTATTGCCTTCAGACCCCTATGAAGTTTGGGGGCACTGGATTCTACCTTATAAAACAAAAACAAACCAACCAAGAAAAACAGAGCTCAAAAAGAGGCAGTGTTCATTCAAGGTGTTGGACCACACCCTGCAGAACTGCAAGCCTTGTAGTTGCCCAGCCTTGAGACTGAAGAAGGAGCCAGGAGACAACAACAGAGACATCAATGGCTTAGTGGACAGGGGACCTAACACACCCAGAACAAAGGGTCCTGGAGCGACGCCCCACCGTGTACGGTAGACGGCAGGCAGGACATGGCAGCAATCTTCGCTACTCGGGGAGGAGGCTACAGTTTACAGGGGAATTGATGTCAGGTGGGCTCATCAGTTACCAGGGAAACCAGCAGCTGGGGCACGTCTCACACAGCCCCGCAGGTTAATGACCATCAGGGCAGATGTTTCCCTTTAATAAACTAGCCAGTTGGAGCCGTTCTGGCCTGAGGATTAGAACAGTCACTAGCTGGGGCAGGGGACAAGCGGTTCCTGTGAGTAGTGTCAGTAAGGCAGGGAGTGGTTGGGCAGGGGATGTACAGAGAGCAAGAGAACAGCCATCTCGAGTGGCCTGACCCCCGGGCCAGCAGCAGTCTGGGTGCGGGTCTTCAGCGCCCTAGGCAGCTCCCCGCGGCCATCAGACCAGCATGCAGCGCTAACGCAGGCCACTCCCGGGGTGGGTACGCAGGAACCAGGGCCAGTCCCCACGAATCATCCCGGCATCCTCCTTAAGGTCACAGACTTGAGAGGGTTCTTTGAGAGACTCCACCCCGCTCCCCAGGGGCCCTGCTGGCGATAACCTACCCGGGTTCTCCTCTTGGCTTTGTGCTGGTCCCACAGCGCATGTGCCCTTTGGGACACTCTCGAGAGAAGAACACATTCCCACACACTCAGGGTTGGGGGCACGGGCGCTCACGTCTAAGTCAGTTCCAAGCATTAGCAGCTCAGCTCGAAGGAGCTTCTCATCTTAAATGACTTTATTTGGTGTCAAAGACAAAAACATTATTATTCAAGTATTGCTTTAAGGAAAAGAATGTCTCTTTTTAAAATACAGTTATTTAAGTTCTGTGACCTTCTATTCATAGTTTTGAGGCACTTTTTAAAAATACTCCCTTCCCTCCGACCTCATCAGAAAGACTTGTGGACAGGCTCCTGATGATTTGTAACCTGCTGGTCTCCATTTCAATATTTGCAGCTGCGACGCTTAGCAACTCCCCCCATCGTTTGCGTTAGTGAACTCTTGCTTCACAGAAGAATAAAGTTTCTCAGAGCAGTGTGGTTTTAGGTTAAAAGGACAAAAGAAAACAAGTGAAAATTGAGTATCTCCTTTGGGAACTTGATAGCTCAGCCCAGAAACAATCTTCGGAACAGGTTGAAGCAGTGATGATAATAACTACCATGTGGCCCAAGACGTTCACAACCGTCCTTTCCTGCGAGCCTCACTGTCACACGCGGAGGTAAGCAGAACAGGACCCTCAGGCACATCCCTGCAGAAGCTGGGGGGCCTTTGTCCCTGGGGCTTTCCTGCCCTTCCCCTCCCACTCCCAGCCCTGAGCTTTGCTTTCTACCCCGGGAGTCCGGAGTCCACTAAACTCCTGGGGAACCCAGCATCCTCTGCCTCTGTTTGCACAGCCCAGGCCTCCTCTCAGCTCTACAGTTCTCCTTCTCATCAAACAAAATGCTCATCACTCCGTGCAGCTGGTTTGGCTTATATTTAGGAAGTCAGTGAATTTGCTAAATGCCTGCGTTTGGTCCTTCACTCAGACCAGTGTTGGGGTGTGCTGACTAGTGACCACCCCCACACAGGCCCACATCCTAATTCCTGGAACCTATGAACGCTTCCTGATGTGACAAAAGGCAGATGTGATCAAATTAAGGACCTTGCAATGGAGAGATTATCCTGGATTACCTGGTGGCCCTAAATAATCATAGATGTCCTTAAAAGAGGGAGGCAGGGACTTCCCTGGTGGCGCAGTGGTTGAGAGTCCGCCTGCCAATGCAGGGGACACGGGTTCGTGACCCGGTCAGGGAAGATCCCACATGCCGCGGAGCGGTTGGGCCCGTGAGCCATGGCCGCTGAGCATGCGCGTCCGGAGCCTGTGCTCCGCAACGGGAGAGGCCACAACAGTGAGAGGCCCGCGTACCGCAAAAAAACAAAAAAAGAGGGAGGCAGAAGGAGATCAGACTATGGCAGAGAGGGAGGCGAGGTGCTAAGGGGAGGTATGTGGCCACAAGCCGAGGGGAATCGGCAGCCACCAGAACCTGGAGGAGGTGAGGAAAGGGATTCTCCCTGGGGGCTCAGGAGGAGCCAGCCCTGCCAACACCTTGACTCCAGCCCAGGGAAACTGATTTTGGACTTCTGGCCTCCAGAACTTAAGGGAATAAACTTTTGTTGTTTTAAGCCACTAGATTCATGGAAATTTGTTACAGCAGCTGCAGGAAACAAATGCAGGTGTATGATATGATAGTTTACACTCCCGGAAATGCAGTATTTGCTTCCGTAGAGGCGAGTCCTTGCAATGGGGGATTCATCTGCAGGTGGTGGAGTGTTCGGCAGAAGAAGGGCAGATTTGTGAGGGGCCTCCTTCAGCCAGCAGACCCTGCCTCAGCTCACTAGCATAAGGCTGGCCCCCCGGCCTCCACAAAGGACTGCACCAAGATCACTTTGAACAGGCCAGTGCCAGCCAGTTTTTAAAGACGTCCCACTTGATTGTTTTTCTGTACCAACATTTGGCAAACCAACCTAGCTGATCATCAGAATCACACGGGGAAGCTTTTGTAAAAGGTCGGGGCGGGGGAGGATTCCAGAGTCGCTGCCAGAGATTCTGGTTTAGAAGGTGTGGGATGGAGCCTGTACCTTTGCTGTCCTGGAGAGTCTTCATGCTCAGCCAGCTTGGGGAAACACTGCTGTGTGTGCGCCAATATTCCTTCTTCTGAGAGCATTGCCTCACTCTATTTTTATAGCTAACTGCACATCTACTGCTTTCCCAGATCAGATAATACTTAAGAAACCGTTTAGTCACACAGAACACCCCACACTTCTAGCACTCAGGAAATGCGTGCTCAGTCACACCCTCCAGAGACTTGATCGCCTCCTGAGGCAGGATTTCACCATCAGTTCCAGAGGCTGGTAATGGGCGCGGCCTGGAAACCCTTCATCTCACTCAGCTAAATTCCCTATTCTTTGTTTGTCTGGCTTATTCATGCAAGGTGTTTATTGAGCACCTGTTAAGTGCCAGGAACTCGGAATATAAAAGTGAATTAACACATACAAATCCCCGCCTGTTAATCCACACGGGGGCATCCCATCCTCACCCACCAATCTGAAAGGCCCCCTAAAGGGGTAGGCCACTGTGTCTGATTTCTCCTTTCAAGGATGAGGAAACCCAGTCCATCCTTTTATTCTTTGACCATCTTCCAGTCCAGCCCTGACTGCAATCCACCCATCAACCTTATGGCTCATTCCTGCATCCCCCTCCAGATTCCCCTTCTTCCTTCGTGAATAGGTGGAGCACAGAGGATTTTTAGGGCAGTGAAACTACTCTGTATGATACTGTGATAGTGGATACATGTCCTTGTACATTTGTCAACACCCATAAAGTGAACCCTAATATAAACCATGGACTTTGGTTATAATGATGAGTGGATGCTGGCTCATCAGTTATAACAAAAGCACCACTCTGGTGGTGGGGGTGTTGATAGTGGCAGAGTCTGTGCTTTTGTGGGACAGGAGGTATATGGGAACTCTCTGTACTTTCTGCTCAGTTTTACCGTGAAACTAAAACTGCTCCAAGAAATAAAGTCTTGGGCTTCCGTAGTGGCGCAGTGGTTGAGAGTCCGCCTGCCGATGCAGGGGACACGGGTTCGTGCCCCGGTCCGGGAAGATCCCACATGCCGCAGAGCGGCTGGGCCCGGGAGCCATGGCTGCTGAGCCTGCGCGTCCGGAGCCTGTGCTCCGCAACGGGAGAGGCCACGGCAGTGAGAGGCCC
>NW_006775077.1:2755336-2781020 GCF_000442215.2 Lipotes vexillifer | reverse complement strand
TGGGTCGACCCACCAACACACAAAAAAAAAAAAAAAAAAAAAAAAAAAAAAGAAATAAAGTCTTTTTTTTTTTGGATGTCATGGCTTGGTGTAGAGCTAGCATGACTCAGTTCAATGCAGACTAGCTCCAGCAGCTCATACTAACCCATGTTATCCCAGCTGGCACTTGGACTTTTTCTAGAGGCAATGCAGATTTTAAAGCCGAAAAATGATGAGATTAGTGGGTTTTAGGAAGATGGTTGAATGGGGATTAGTTGAGCTAGTAAGGAATCCGGGGACCCATCAGGACTGTGTGGCAGGCCTCCTCCTGCCTCAATGCTCCCAAATCATTTACCTTAGAAACATGCGGGACCAGCAGAATTCCTTCACAGGCCCAAGGAAAACTCCAATCTACTTTCCCTTATCCCTGAATTTTGCCATAATAGATTCTAGGCATCCTCCTTTCGAGAGAGGAGGAAGCACCTTACCAGTGCTGGGTTATTAACAGAGATGAGTTCCACCGGTGAGTTAGTGAACTTGGTCAGGAAGCCTTCAGGGTAGAGCTGGCATGCATGGCAAAGCACCCATGTATGACTTGTAGATACTTGGCCATCCCCCTTAGGAATGAGGGATAAACTCCAATCATGTTACATTAGGCATCCAGAAAGGGTCTCATACGACTGTTGGTGTTTCTCTATGGCATGCTTCTCTTTTCCTGCTCAAATGTCTGTCTCCACCGTTTTTCATTTACTTTTTTAGTTTTTCTCTTCCCAACCAATTTCTTTGTTTAGGTCTCACTGAATCTTCTTTTATTGATTCCCATTTATTTCTTCCAAGGAATGAGAAAGCTTAATGTCAATTCCAATTTCCAAACCTGGGAGCAATTGAGAAAAGTGCTTTCTTCAGATCAATACTTCCTCCTGACTTGACATTGAGCTATTAATGATTACTTGGTGTATGATTTCACTGGGAAAAAAATAGGAGCTAATAAATCCATGCAATCAATGGATATAAAACTAGCTGGTTTTCCCTGAGATAGGTTTTATGGAGAGGCCACAAATATCAAAAGAAGCAGAAAGATACTCTAGTTCACTGCACTCCCATTATCCACTAAGCTTATCACATCCAGAAATTAGGTCCATTTGGCAAGAGTCCCTTCATGACTTGTTCTGCCAGCTGTGTGTGGACATCTCTTTTCCTTCCTGTGATGTCAAATGGACGACTTTGCCGGCCATGTCAGCAATTTACTCAGCAATTATAAGTTATTTACAGTCGCTAATTGACTTGTTGGGGTCCTTTCTTATTGGACCAAAAAGGTTTCGATTGTTTCCACTCTAGGTGTGAAGTTCAGTTATTCCTCTAGGGGAGGCCCCGGGTCCTTCTGCAGCTGCTCCTTCGTGAGCACCCCTCCCCCCTCAGCTTTCTCCCCAGAACTCCCTTCCTAGACTTGGGGACACCACATGCTCCTCTCCCAGGCAAAGCAGAGGGAGGTGCTGGCCTGCTCCCCTGCCTCTCTGCCCAGCCCCCATTCTGCATACCACCTCCTGTGAAGTTGAGGAAGATTCTCCTGGGTTTAGAACAACAACTAAAGGGAATTACACGGTGGAAGAAGGAGTTTTTTTGGGTTTTCGTGGGGGTTTTTTTTGCTGCTTTGGGTCTTCGTTGCTACACTTTCTCTAGTTGTGGCGAGCGGGGGCTACTCTTGGTTGTGGTGTGCAGGCTTCTCATTGCAGTGGCTTCTCTTGTTGCAGAGCACAGACTCTAGGTGTGCGGGCTTCAGTAGTTGTGGCTCGCGGGTGCTAGAGCGCAGGCTCAGTAGCTGTGGCACATGGGCTTAGTTGCTCCTCAGCATGTGGGATCTTCCCAAACCAGGGCTCAAATCGGTGTCCCCTGCACTGGCAGGCGGATTCTTAACCACTGCGCCACCAGGGAAGTCCCAAAGAAGGAGATTTTTAACAGTACGAGATGGCATCACCTCCATAGGTCCAAGGGGAAGAGCACCCAAAACAGGCTAAGACCTTCACAGGCTCACCCCCTCTCTAGGCCACAAAGCTGCCCCGGGCACAGAACCTGTTCTCAACCCAGGGCTGCCTGTCCCCTTGCTAGAGTTTGCCTTCAGAATATGCCCTGAGGGTGTTATCGATGGAAGAACAGGCTAAGCTGGCATGGGCTCCCTCAGTGGCCCCCTCAGGTCTCTTCATCCTTTCCTTCCAAACATCAAGCTGGTACCAACTGGTACAACATACGGACAAACACACATGTACACGCATGCGCACGCACACAAACACGTGCACGCCCACTCCCAAATTCAACCTCAGTGAGGAGTAATGGAATCAAATCCAAACAGAGGAATGCAAACATTTTCCTAATAACCCCACAGTTTTCAAGGTCGTGATGCCTGTCAGAGGGGTGGGTGCATTACTGCATCTTGTCTTAGTGTGTTTGCTCAACCCCCATCCCCCCAGCACCTTTTCAGATTATGCTTCCTTGGGCTGGAGAAATGAGCCCATTTCTTACAAAGGCATAGGGGGCTGGGCCATCCTCTCCAGCTGGGGAAGAGGGGAGGGAAGTGGGAAATTGAAAGGGAGTGTGATTTGTTCTTTCACTTATACACGGAGGGTTTGCATTTTAAAAGGAAACTTTCAAGATGGGGAGAAGGGTCAGGGAGGACCTGGCTCCTGTTCCCCTGACTCTTCTCATCTCTCCTCTCAGGAACACTGAGTGCTCTGCAAGCATGTTGGCCGAAAGGCTCCACCAGTGCGTTTATGAGGACTTGGCACCCAACTGTGAAAGGTTTCCAATTCCCGTGCTGATCTGTCATTTCTACTTTCTGTATAAGCTATTTTTAAGGAAAGACTATCTATCTTAAATACAGTACATAGATTAGATAGGTAGATAGATAGATACATAGATAGATATAGATAGATAGATACATAGATAGATACATAGATAGATACAGATAGATATAGATAGATATAGATAGATAGATATAGATAGATATAGATAGATACAGATAGATAGATATAGATAGATACATAGATATAGATAGATAGATATAGATAGATACATAGATACCTAGATACATAGATAGATATAGATAGATATATAGATAGACAGATAGATATAGATAGATATAGATAGATAGATAGATACATAGATATAGATAGATATATAGATAGATAGATATAGATAGATTTAGATAGATATAGATATATATAGATAGATATAGACAGATACATAGATATAGATAGATATAGATAGATATAGATAGATATAGATATAGATAGATATAGATATAGATAGATATACATAGATATAGATAGATACATAGATACATAGATATAGATAGATATAGATATAGATAGATATATAGATAGATATAGATAGCTAGATAGATATAGATATAGATAGATACATAGATACATAGATACACAAATACATAGATAGATATAGATAGATACATAGATATAGATACAGATATAGATAGATATAGATAGATATAGATAGATACAGATAGATAGATACATAGATACATAGATATAGATAGATATAGATACATAGATACATAGATACATAGATATAGATAGATAGATATAGATAGATATAGATATAGATAGATAAATAGATACATAGATACATTGATATAGATAGATATAGATAGATACATAGATATAGATAGATATCAATAGATACATAGATACATAGATAGATACATAGATAGATATAGATATAGATAGATATATAGGTAGATAGATATAGATATATATACATAGATAGATATAGATAGATACATAGATACATAGATATATAGATACATAGATAGATACATAGATAAATAGATATAGATAGATATAGATATAGATAGGTATAGATAGATATAGATATAGATAGATATAGATAAATAGATAGATAGATGATAGATATAGATAAATAGATAGATATAGATACATGATAGATGGATCCATGGATCGATGGATAGCTAAGGTAATAACTTCTGTCTCCTAATCTAACACATTCCAGCCATTTCCTTAGAACAGGCGCCTAAACCTTCTGGCTGTTTATTCGTTGAAACTGGGCCTCCCATTTGAATCTTCAGACTCAGCTGAAGAGGAGCTTTAGCGAAGCTGGAGAGGAGACGGCTGCGTTGACAACTTCATCAGGGATCTCAGGCCTGCGTGTTCCCAGGAAAACCCACGTTAGAACTTATCCTGAGCCCACGTGGACCCTGGGAATCGGCAGCAGGAGCAGCTGTCTTCTGAGGCCCTTGCCGATGGGCCTGAAAATTAGTTGCACCACTGGCCTCTTCACCCACCCTGCCGTGAACTTTCCAAGTCACCATGTGGCGCTTCCTGTCCTCCCGTGAGCCCGTCCCATAATGGTCCCCCTGTGGGGAGGTTCCTGTCCCTGGAAGCTTTGGAAAACAGAGTCACAAAGATGGATCCAAGGACGAAGGTATGGCCAAGACGCAGATGTGCTGGTGTTCATTTCCAGCAGACTCCTGCACACCAGCTAATGCTGGACCCAAACAGATGTGCTTAGTTATCTCTCTCCTCTGTCCAAAAAGTGTTTCAGAGATCACTATGGTACAGCCTTTGGGTTTGAAAGGAAATATATTTTCTCAAGAATCCTTAAGCAGAAAAATCAAAAACCAAACCAAAGCAAAATAAGGTATCAAATGCCCCAAATATACTTTTGGTGAATTACCTTCAAAGTTTTACAAACCTGCTTTCTTTGTCTGCCATGTCTGTTTTTTTCTCCCTGTATCTTGAAGATTTTAAGAAAAGGCTTCACAAGGCCAATGTCCTTGATCAATTATGTTGTAGCAGCAATCAAAAACTTGCCACATCCTTGTGGAGAGAGAGGGATTTGAAAGGCGCGTCTTTTATCTCTACTTATATTTAGGTATATAGTCTACTTGTCCCCCCAAAATAAAATAGGTTAATTACTTCAGAAAACTGCAAAACAAAAACAGGCAATATCAGAAGTAAAGTCAAATTCCATCCGGTCAACAGAGTTGAGTAAATAGTGCCTTGAATTTGAAAGCATTTCAAGAATGAACAGTACATTCAAATAATGCAGTCTTCTCTCAAACTACGAGCATAGCCTATCATAGACGCTGTGTTTATGTAGGATCGTATTCATAAATATAAATTCTAAGTTTCAGAAAATATGAAACCAAGCCCCTTCCATGAAAAGAAATATCCATGTACCCCTTATGTTATTCAATAGGTAGCACATATTTTGAGTGTAAGAGCAGAGTTGCTTTGCTTCCCAACTCACAGAAGAGTTCTGTACTAAGGATCCGAACAAAAATAACCTTGATTTTTATAGACTTGTATTTTTTTCTAAGGCCTTGGCCCATAATCTTATTAAATTTAACAGTTTAAAATAAGTTTCCCTGGGAAACTTTGAAAACTGACTCTTGGAAAACTTTGAAAACCTTGACTTTTAAAATATGTATTTGTTATTAATTTTTAATTACCAAACATGATTATTACCAAAAAATCAGAAATAACGCAGAAGGATATAATTTAAGAAGTGAATATCTATCCTTCCCACCCTCTCTAAGAGATAATCACAATCAGTAGTTTTGTGTGTATACTTTTAGAGTTCTAAATACATATATTTGTATATACATATATTCTCAAATATTCGTATATACACACATGCACACAGAGGTGCTTTTTATTCTTTAACAAAAATTGAAATGTATGCTAAGAGATTAGATCTTAATTGTTCCTGCCGCAAAAAAGAAATGGTAATTATGTAACATAATAGAATTGTTAGCTAACATGATGGTGGTAATCATAATATAATATATATTATATGTTGAATCATATATATTATATTATCAACATGTTGTATACCTTAAACTAACACAATGTTATATGCCAATTATATTTCAACTTTAAAAAACAAATTGGATCGTAATATACCAACTGTTCTGCAGCTGGCTATTGTCATGTCAGGATTTATCAAGGCCGTCTCTCTTGGGTGGTGGAGGGCAGGTAGGGCGGGGGCAGTGAGCCCTGCAGGCTCCACCCCAGAGGGAACAGAGCAGTGGGGTCACCAGAGGCGTGTGCTACAGACGCTGGCCTGAGGACGCACTTTACAGAGGCTGCTGGAAGTGCTCAGGCCCCAGTCCGGCCCGGGCCCTGCTGTCCCCACCGCCTGCTCCCAGATGCCAGCGGAACCAAGCAAACAAGGGGCACACCCCTGCCCTCAGCAAACTGGGCTGTGAATACCCCCAATGACCCAGATGACTCTACTTTTAAAGTTACGCATTGTTATGCTATTAAAGAAGAGAATTTGGCCATTTTCCCTCCAAGAGGCTGCATAAATTACTTTATTATGGAAAGCAGAGCACTGTAATTTGTTTTCCAGGCTACAGCCTTTCTTGGTGGAGTTGCTGCATTAGCTCCACGCCCCTGTCTTCTGGAGTGTTCACAGCTCTCATCACTCAGGCCAGCCACGCTTCAGGTCTTTACAGATAGCTTTGCCTCTTTGCCCTTTCAGTGCTGTCTTTGGTAGCTAAAGCCTCCTGTTATAAATGATTGGGATGTCCTCACTAATAAGTAGGAGGGAATCGATTGTTCTTTCAAAGAAGGCATCTCCTCTAGAATTAGAGAGAACTCCACCTGCACTGGGCATCCCCTCCCCCGTTTCTCTCAGACTCTTCCAAAGAGAGCCCGGGAGTGGGGGGCCCGTCATATTGGGAGAGGGGCCTCATCGTGTACCCTGTGTTCCCCACAGCACAGCTGCCCCTGGCCGTGGTCCTACTCCCACTGTCCATCTGTCAGTATCTTTCAAAACCCGCTTGGAGTGATGATGCTTCTCCACCCCAGCAGGACAAACTGGCACACCCGCCTCAATACACCACTTGGGGAGATCCGAACTTAACCCTGGAACCTTATGCTGCAGCTCCGGGCTATGTGCTTTGTCCTACACTATGAGCTCCCATGACCACAGTCCCATCTTAATGACCTGGTACCTGGATCACGACGCCTAATTGTGTCCTGTCCTCGGTGCTCTCCATCCCGGACAGAGGGGCAGGGCCGGAGGCAACTGAAGGCGCAGTGGTGAGAGGGGCTGTGATGGGCAGAAGCAGCAAGAGAACGTCCCAGCCTTCAAAGAGAACGGGGAGGCCCCTAGAAGCCCAGCTTCCATGGGAGAGGACTCAGAACCAAAATCATATGGTACGATCGCTACAGTTATCCATACCACCTGGTTTTCTTCCTGCCAACCGAGCCCGGGAAGGCAAGCATTGCACACGGTAGAGCTCTCAGTCCTTGATCATGGGCCAGTCACACTTGGGCCTGTCATTCCTTTGTTTTCTGATGAGAAGGTTGAACCCCATCATCTCAGGAGCAGCATCTGGCAATGATTGCTGCTCAGTCTGAAAGCCTTGGAGCCGGACAGCCCAGGGCCCAGGCATCAACCCCAATCGTGTACAAGCTGCGTGAATTCAGGCATGTTATTGGCCTTTCTACACCCTAGGCTGCAACTCCGGGTTATGTGCATGTTAGTCATCCATCCCTGTTAGAATCGAGATGATTAGATGACATAACACATGGGAGGTGTTTACTTAATGCCTGACCCATAATTAGTGCTGAAACAATGTCAGGCACTGTTGCTGCTATGACATTTTCTTCCCATGTAAGAACCTATGGTGCTGTGAGTGAGTGCAAAGAACTTGGTGGATGCAAACGGGATAAAAGGGGCATGATTTTGCAAGGTCCCGCCTGGTCCTGCTAAGCATGCCAGCCCGAGGGAGCCTGCGTCCTGCAGACACAGACCTCATCCGTGCATGCCACTGGGTCGTCCGTGCAGGGCCACTCTGGGGTCTTCACTCTTTGGAGCCCCGTCCTTCCAAGCCTGGTAGTCGGTCCAAGCCTGCATCCTAGACCTCCCAGGAGTTTGGGCTCAGCAACGGTGCTCCTAGCGCCCTGAGCACCCTAAACGTCCTGGAGGTGCAGAGAGATTCTGCTGGTCCCCCTACAAGAGAGGCCCCTGAGCGAAGCGTTTACTCGCAGTCAGCTCAGAGGCCCCTGGAGCTCCCTGAAGTACTGGAAGCCCCACGCATGACGCATAGGTGGAGTTTGATGAAGCATTTGATCTCTGTCCAGTGACGGCCAAGGTCAAAAGACTGAGGGTTTTCTGCCTTGGACAGAATTCGGATTTGACCTCACATATTGTTCTCTCATCTCTAACACGAGCTCGTTCCAGCCTCAGTGTTGAGATGAGAATTAAATAAACCCATGTTCGCAGAGCACCCACACGGCGCGGGACCCTGCTCTACAGTGGGTGTCAGGGAGGGTCACAGGAGCCACTGCTGTGTGTAGAGTCCCCACCAAGCCAGGGCCCACACTGCCTCGGCCCAGCAGCCCCAGAGCAGGCACTAGTCTCAATTTGCAGACAGAAACGGTGATACAGCATCATCAGTGTGCATAATGCCACTGAACTGTACACCTGAAAATGGTAAATTTTATGTTATGTATATTTACCACAAGAAAAAACCTGTGGAGTGCATCGATTTTACTTGTCAAGTCCGAGCTACACGTTCCTGCCTGCTGTTTGCCTCTTTCTTTCTCAAGCGTTGCTCTAGACATTGGCCTCCTTTAGGAAAACGTGTGGGTATGAGGCGAGGTCCCAGGTGCACAGAACTGCACAGAACGTGTGGGAAAGAAACGCAATAAATCAGAATTGCCTGTAAACGCTTTGTACTTTGCCCTCCTAGAACTGAAAGCCTACAGCGTTAACACCCGTGGAACAGGACGCTCTGCAAGGACGAGGGACCAGAGGGCCCCTCGGCCCCTCTGCTGCTGCAAGCGCCCTGACCCCGAGAAGCTGTGCTCATGGGATGCGGTCTCCCCTCCCCTCCCGGGGACCCAGCCCCACCGCCCACAGAGAGGCTGCTCCTCGCAGGGCAGCCCCCGAGTCCCCTGGTCTCTGCACAGCAGAGCACCCACAGGGCCCGGGGGCCCGGGGGGCTCTGGGGAAGGCCGGCTTGCAGGGGGTTCAGCCGAGTATTTTCAGAGGAAACAGCAAGATTAAAGATGTGGCAGGAGCAGAAGGTAAGCAGGAATTTTTTATAGTGAGTCAAAGTATTGATTAAAAAAGCACTAATTTGGAGACTTTTGTAGCTTTCTCAGAATGACATGCCTCCTTGTTAGACGTCTCCAGTTTCATCTCCCTGCCTTCAAAGGCCTGTCAGGAGGCTGGAGAGGATAAAAGGAAAAGTGATTAGACAGAAGGAAAATAGTAGCAAAGAATGAAGTTTTGAAGTGCCAGAGAGTCTGGAGAAAGGAGGCTTGGGGATGATACGCTGCCTTCCGTTTGGGGAAGCAGCATGATGACATAATGCGAAGCACTGCTAATGAGCAGAGCCTAGCCCGCTCTTTCCAGCTCTCTGAAACCGTGTGGTGCCTGCAAGACGTGGTTTGAAGGAAGGCGGGGATCCGGGTCAGCCAGGTCCTCTCCAGATAGGCAGATATTTCTAGAACACCCACAGGTACCCTGTGCAGGAAAGGAACAGGTGAGAAGGGATGAATGGTCCCAAGTTTCTCATCATCACCACTGGAAAACCAAGTCAAAACACCCACAGTTTTCAGAAATGTGAGGGAGGAAACGTGGTCCTGCTAAGAAGAAGGGGAGCCAAAGCAACCAGGGAAAACCCTTCCATAGCCATTGAAAACAGTCATGCAGTTTCTTGAGATGTGTTTTTAAATGTGACAGCTGGTTAGTGTCCTAGACTCTGCTTGTCCCAGGCCAGAGATTTCTTTCAGGGCACATCAAGCTTTGGCAACAAAGGTGGAGTGAGAGAGAGTAAATGAGTTAGAACCATCTCAGTGGAGTTGGGGGGAACCTTTCTCAGTTAGCAATCACACAGTGAGTGGGTGACTGCATATTTTCTGTCCTTGCCCTGAGCAAGGGGCATTCTCTTAGGGCTGTGAGAGGGAGGGAGCAAGGAGCGGTCAGAGGGGGCGCTTCCCAACGAAATGGGGACAAAGTGGCACTTCCTCGGCCAGGACAGGCAGCTGAAGGGCCAGGGCAGTGGTGCTTCTGGACCACCAGTCGGGAGTTTGGTAAACGGGTTGGTGACAGTTGATGTTAAGGAATAGAAGTTGGAAGGACAGAAGTCGTACCTCCATGTCTATCATGCAAAGGTGATTGGTCAGCAGGCCATTATTTTATGTAAAGATGATCCTTTGTAGAAAAACTGACTCAATGCCCTGCAGCTCAGAGGAGCTTGCTTGAGGAAAGACCTTCTGTAGGCATCACACTCCAGCCAAGGCCCCTGGGAGCCAACTGGTCATGGCCTCCGCAACGATAGACTTAGAAGCTATCCTCAAGCTTCTGGGGTGCATCGGAAATCATGGGGGTTGGGGGCAGCCTCAGCCCCAGAGACCCTGATTCCAGACCCAGGAATTTTCACTTTGAAGAAGCCTCCAGATGATTCTGGGGCGACTCCCAGAGAATCACTACTGCACAGTTTTCTGTCAACCCATCTCGTTCAGATGGAGCTGCCATGGTGGCAGAGGTTCCAACGTCTGTCAGCAGAATTTTGTGACTGAGACCCCGCTTTGCGCCAGACTGGGTCCAAAGTAGAATTCTTCCCTCCAGGATTGTCTGGGGCCAGTTCTCCTTAGTAGTTGCAGTACGAGTGGCTTTTGTAGCAGTTGTAATAGTGATCGAATCATACTTGTAACCAGCTACACTTTCAGCGTGACTTCTATGAGCCAGGCCTTACTCTTGACACGAGAGAAAGAGTTCTTTCGGTTGCAAACTGAAAAGATGAGAGAAAAACTGACTTTGGGGAGTTTAAAAAATAGCGGTAAGTAGAGATGCTTTCTATGCCTATCAAGGAATGAATGCCTTTTCCCAGCTCTGCTCCAGCCAGCCCCACAAAGGGCCACATCCAGCAGACCCCACCGGCCTCCACCCCTTTCTGCTCTGTCCTGCTCTTTGGGGAGCCCCCTTCAGCAGCGTGGGCCAGAAAGTGGATGAAAATGCAGGTATTTTTACAGGGAAACATTTGCATCTGTGCATTAATCTACCCTGCCAAGTTCACAGACTCTTTCACCTACTTTATCTCATTCAATGCCCTGAAGAACATTTATGTCACATTTTGCAGGTGAGAAAATTGAGGCAGAAGGTAATTGCCTCACCTAAAGTTACACAACTAGTTAGCAAGAACCTTAACCCCAGGCTTCTGGCTCCAAGTTCGGGAGCCTTCCAGTAAGCACATGCTTACTTTCATTCAAATGCCAGGTCAATTTGTATATCCTGACACACAGCAATAAAATAAAGCTGGGCCTAAAGAGAGAAAATAATTTAAAGCGGCTAAGAGAAAATTCACTCCTCTTGTGAAAACCTATCCAGATGACAAGCTGCTTTGGAACAACATAAAAAATGAAGAGTGGGGTGTTTCTCACAGTGTTTTTCTCCAGAAAGTTCTCTAAATGTGCTTTGTTTCCTTGTTCTCCAGAAATGTGCTGACCAATCACCTTGCAGTTGCCAAGGCAGTTGTAATTTCCATTAAGCATATCCCTTTCCATAAAACGACTCGGTAAATGCTTTAATTGTGTACTTTTCAAGTTAATACATCTTGAACATCAGAACTGACCATTTTTCCTGACTCTTGCTTCATAACTACAATGAATTCCATTCCTCTTCTCAGGTTTCTATCGGGGAAAATAAAGGACAAAGCAATCAAATGAGCCCAAATACCCCAGTTTAGTTTCTTAACCACAAAGTGCCACAAGCATCTCCCTGATCCCTGCACACAGCCCTGGCTACAGTGTCTTTCTGAAGTATTAACAAGCTCAGAGCACTGAGAGCAAACGGACACTGCAGGAAAGCAGCTGCGCACGGAGGCCTTTGCAGGGTCAGAGGCTCCCAACACGCAGAGGCACAGATGCTAGCTGGGCGTCCGCGCTGTCTACACTGGGAAGCGGGCCCTAGGAGGTGAGGGAGAGACCGTTCCCGCAGGCACCCCTCCCACCGGCTCAGACTTACTGGGGAGCAGCTGGCTCCCTTCTTCACGGCCAATGCCATTACCAGCAGCTCTGCCCAGGAGGCACCTTGGGCACTCACAGGTAAGTGGGAGTTGGAGACCCTGGCAGCTCCAGCATTGCTCCGCTCACACCCTAGCAGGCTGTCTGCCACGCACCCCGGCACTGCTGAGCCCACCGCTCTCAGGGAGGGTCAAGGACAGCGTCCAGGGCAGCGTCCAGGGCAGGGCAGTCCTCTTAGTCAGCCCAGGCTGCTATAACAAAATACCATAGACTCGTGGGAAATACAGGGGATGCTGGCAGTTTTAGAAGAGGAAAGGGAGAAAGGCTGAACCCAGAGCACCACGAGGAAGAAGCAGAGAGAAGGGGGGGCATGGAGACTTCTCCCAAAAACAGGAAGAAAAACCAGAACTCCTCACGCATCAGGTGCCCCACCATGGGACTCAAAGTGGGCCCAGCAAATGCATCTGCTCTTAACATTTTCCCATGGGATTTCTCATGAAGCTTCACTTAGCGATCTTTAAGAGGAATGAAATACAGTCCACTGGAAAAACACAAGGAGTAAGATTGAGGACAAAGTCAAGAATCAACGTCTTCAACACAGATTTCAGGACCCAGCAGGTGGGAGAAATCACGTATGTTACAGAGCCAGAGTGGCGTTTTTCCTCTACACTGCAGTTACTAGCACAGTAAATGTTAGTTTCTTTATGTTCCTTGGTTTCAGAAATTTCCAGCCTAACTCTCCCACCCCAGCTGCTCAAAAAACAGCTTCCAAATCAAGTTTTTAAAATAGTTGCTCTTCCAATAATTTAAGTTAAAATGCTAGGCGTTTGTCCTGGGTGTTCCCAGATGGCTGGTGCCAAACATGGGGGCAGACCCATGGGAAGCAAGCCTAGAGGACTTCTTGGAGGTGGCACATCTGTGAACTGCTTGCTACTCACTTCCTGTGAGGAGATGAGAACTGAGAGGAGGGTTAGAAACATTTGTGGCCACTTGACATCATCCACACCTCGTGGAACAGTTCAGGCATCATGCGGTCATAGCATGTGGCCTGAGCTGCCTACAATTTTTGTGCAGTTAAGATTTGTCACCTGTAATCCAACAGGGCATAAAATCTGGAATCATTTCATCAAAAGATCATTTTAACTGTAATTTATTAAGATAAATTGTGAAAATTGACTTCTGATGAGGGTTTATAAATGAATAAAGCACTTACTTGCTTTAATTTGGATAAAACTTTAAAAGGAATAAACCGTGCTTGCTGAGCTCACTTTATAATCTCTTTGAGTCCCGTCCACACAGCACTGAGCGTGTTTTGTCTACTATGCATGTTACTAAAACAAAACATAGAAATATTTAGGGAGACATTTTCCCCTACAAATAAGGTGGTTGTTTAATCAGATAAGCAAGAAACAATCTCACTTGTCACACTGAAAATATTAAATACAGATACAGTGTTTGTTTATTGTATTATATAAAAGTATTATTTTGCAAGGGTTTGAAAATTGAAAAAACAAAAACAAAAACTGAACTTCACCACAGTCTAAGAGATACTGCCATAGAGGGAATTCTCCAGGCAGGATGGGAAAGGGGTGTGGTGTGTGTCTGTGTGTGTTTGTGTGTGAGATGGGTGGTCAGACGCAGGGGAAGGAATAAACTGCAATTTTCAGCAATAAAAACACTGTTGTGTTGGGTAATTACATATTGCACAGCCTCCGTGACAAACAAACATTTGTTTCCATTCTGGTTGAAGTGAAAAGAAACCTTTTCCCTCTGCTGCCTGGGCAGTTAGCTCAAGGTCCAAGGAAGGGCTGTAACCCCAGGGCAACCACAGGAGACCCATGTGCCCTCACAATGCAAAAGCCGACTGTTTTGAGGGCACAGACCGCCATCTATTTCTCACTGTCTTCGTGGGAACCTTTGGCTCAGAAAGAGAACCTACTCCGAGGGCCCCGAGGCTCATTAAGACCCTCACCACTGCAGACACAGCCTCGAATAGCACAGCTCAGGTGCAACAAGCCTCCGCTAGGAACACCGCAGCCAATTCTTTTTTTTTTAGAATCTACTAATCCAGGGCCTGTGCTCAAACTTTAGTTTTAATTTACTTCTGCCACAAAAGTGACAGAGGTGGATTTTTACTGCCTGCTAGGCAGAGTGGGTCGTTCATATATTTGATGAGGAGGCCGTTGATGAAATTCAGTCATGTGGAAAATGCCAGTGGTGATGGGGGAGGGGAGGGGTCCTTCCAACCAGAGTGTGGGGAGTCACAGAACTGCGGGGCCTTAGACTACAACCCCCAACACGTCCTTCCTCAGGGTGACTGGAGATGCAGCCGAACCAGCATACATAGGCAATTGCTCTTTGTCTGCATCAGAAGGGGTTTGGGCAAGGAAAAGAGAAATACTTGGAATTTGTCAATTTGTGATATTTTAAAACTTCAGATTAATTTGTCTTCTCCTGTTTGTAAACCATCAACAGAATCCCTAATCCTCTCTTGGCGTCTTTCTGGGTTTACCTTGAGGGTGGCCTGTGGTGGTTTGCTGAGCTCTCACCCTCCCCAGATGTGGACTAGGGCTGTGTCCCCCCCAAGGTGGACAGACCTCTAGCCGGCTCCACGTGCCCGACCCGGGGAGTGACCAGCATGCGGTTTCCTCCCGCTTGCTCTCTTGCAGCAGAGCGGCAGCATCGGGAACCCCCTGGAACCAATTCTGCCAACAGGTGACATGGGGCCTGCGGCCTGGTCTTCACTGGAGCGGCAGAGAGGCGCCGGGTCACAGACAGGCACTGGGCACAGGCCACCTGGCCCTGGCTCTGCCTTGAATTCACCAAGCCTGCAACCCCTGCTCCCAGGGAGGATGTACTGTGATGAGAGATGAAGTGCTCCCTAAAAGAGATGTTACAATCCGTAAAATCCATTCATTCCTCAAAATGAAAAACACTGTAAACTGTGCTTTCACACCCTCGCCAGTACAAACTACAGTTCCCAGAGATAAGACTTGGGTTTTTTATTGTTTTCAATTCCAAAAGCAAGATGACTCTTCTTTGCTAGCGAGGCCCACGGTGCCAGTGGCTACGCCAGAGAAGGCACCTTCCCCGCCCGGAGGCGCACAGGGCCCACACCCTCACCCGCTCACACACGCGCGCACACATGTCCACACACCTGCGCAACTTTCACGGCCACGTGCGCACTCACCCTGCGCATGCGCCCGTGCGCGCACGCAGGTGCACTCTGTGACGTGGTGACGTCTGCAGGCCCCTGGCGGGGCTCTTACTCCACCACAGCAGAGCCTCCTTCCGAGAACACAGCGCCGGACCCCCTCCCTCGTGTCACTTCGAAGGGGTGACGGGCGAGGCCCGGAGGCTTCCTCAAAGCAGAGCAGAGGGAGGAGGCGGCTGAGGGACGAACAGCGCCGGGCGGCCCCCTCCGCACACAGTAAGCGTCCCCGAGGCCCTTGTCCGCGCCGCGGACGCGCTCCCTCACCGCGCGGGGGCCGCGGCTACTCGTCCTCCCGCAGCTCCCGCAGCGCGGCCTGGAGGAGGCGCCGCAGCTTCGCGAGCACGCGGGGCGCCGCGCCCTGAGCCCCCGGGGCCGCGCACTCGAGCACCGCCGCTCGCAGCTGCCGCCGCAGCGGGGCCGAGACGGCGGGGCTGCCGCGGGGCGAGGAGAACCAGTGGCGGAGGATCTTGTCGCAGACGACCTGGGGGAGGGCGGGAGGGGGCGGTCAGCTCAGGCCCGGGGGCCTCCTGGAAGGGCCTTTCCCGGACCCTAACCCGCCCAGCGGGGAAAAGGCCACCCCGCGTGTGGTGGAAATGCCGCGGGGGAAGCTCCGGGTGACACTCAGAAAGGTCTGAGGACACTGCAGCAGAAAGTCACAGGCGGGAGCTGCTGCATAAGGAGTGGGCCCTGGGCAGGCCCAAGGCTGCCAGCCCCGCCGTCACCGCACCCCTGAGGGCGCACTTGCTTATCCATAGGTTGGTCACGGTGACAGTCATCGCCACCTGGCAGGGTTGTCCTGAGGGCCCCAGGACACGCTGGTGACGAGGGGTATGCAAACGTGATAGTACTTTGAGGCTCACTGAAAAAAAGGTATATTGGAAGGGAAAGGCTGCAGACTCTTTTTGAGGAGGCTTTGAGATGTTTTATTTTAGAAGTAAAAATTAAGCCACTATCTCACAGCCTTTAGTTCTCCTTGGGTATGAAATTCACTGAGGCTGAAGATCTCTTTAAATTCTCCATTTAAACACACTGTCTGTTTTACAGCCTTCATGGTTTCCTCCCTGTTGGATGGAGCGCTGCATAATTAATATTCTGCTCCATGTTCCTATGTCACACTTTATATTAGACTCAGTTAACAAATGCCTCAATTTTATAGAGCTACTGTTTCTATAATTTTGACTTGTGTTTCCCAACCTCTGCAAGACTGAGGATTCTGTTTAAAAACAAATTATCTTATTTCTCTTTTGAGTTGATAATACATTTTCAGGGGCAAACATGGAAAATGTCCCAAAAGATAGGCTGTAATCTTAAGTCTCCATCCCACTCCTCCTAACCAGACACTCGGCTCCTGGCTCTGAGAGGCAACCACTCCCTTGAATGTCCTTCTGGAGAGTCTATAAATATACATGCATTTCCTTTTTCTTTTATTTTACACGGATGGGAGTACATTGCACACACTGTTCTGTAGCTTCCGTTCCCATTTAACGAAATATCAGGGAGAGCCTTCCAAATCAGTCCTTATAAGGATATTCCATTTGTTTTAATGGCTGTACCTCAAATGCATATCATAAATTATTTAGCTAGTTCCTTATTGATGGACATTTAGGTTGTTCACTAACTTTTGCTATTATGAAAAATGCTTCAGTACATATCTTGCAGACATCTTTTTCATTTTGCATATGACTAAATTTCTGGAAATGAAATTTCTGGGCCAAGGGGTATGCATATTTTTTGTTTTGATAGATATTGCCAGATTGACCCCATAAAAGTTGTACCGAGTTACACTGTCATAGCAGCGTATGACAAGAATGCCCTCAACAACACGTGTCATCTTTCTTTTTTGTTAACTGATGAATGAAAATGGTTTAATTTGTATTGCTCTTCTTATCAGTCAGGTTGAAAGTATCTGTGCTTCCTTTCCAGTGAGTGGTCAAGGTGATGTTCTTTGCCCACATTTCCATCAGATTGTTAACTTTTTTCATATTGATATGTAAATGCTCTTTATATATTAAGAACATTAACCCCCTGCTTAGATTGTCTTCCTGGGGAGCAGACTGTAAGGTGGAGATTTGCATGCAGGGATTTATTGAGGGGCGTTCTCAGGAACCATCTTTCCATGGAACTTAGGGAGAAGGAAAACTTCTGGTACTGGAATGGCCTACAGAGTTTTCCTTATAGAGGCCAGGGGGCTAGGCTTTGCATTTCCCCCCTCCCCACTGACCAATCACTAGACGCTGCCCCTGGGATGTGGGGTTACCGTGAGCCAAGGACGATGCTGGGGGATGCCGTGAGTCTCAGCAGCTCTGAGTCTCAGACAGATAAGGGCTGTCTCTGTCCTCTATGCTCCTCATCTGTAAGAGCAGTTGCAAATATTTTGCTAATTTTCTCATTTAACCTTTAAATTTGCTCATATTTTTTGTAACTTTGTTTTGTTTTTGCCATGTGGATTTTTTTTTTAATGGTTAAATGTGTCAGTTGTTCCTCTTATAGCCTCTGAACTTTGTTCTGCACTCAGAAGGGCCTTCCGAACTCTAGGGTGGTACTTTAAATTCTCCCAGTTTTCTTCTGGAACATTCAGGATTCCATTTTTTAGCTGTAAGTATTTGAGCTGTCTGAAGTTTAGTTTGATATAAGGAGTAGACCAGGAGTTAATGTGATCATTTGTTGTTCCTGAATACCCACTTTACCAGCACCACTCACTGTATAACCCAGCTTCCCTATCACTGGCCTGAGAGGCTGCCTTTATAACATACTAAACACCCATATGTCATTAGGTATACTTCTTCAGTTTTTAAAAATTCTATTCCTTTGATCTGTCAATCAACTGATGCAGGGCAGGGATTTTTTTTTTGTTTTTTTTTGAGTAAAAGTGTAAGTTAGAAAAGTAATACATACCACCGTAGAAAATTTATAAAATATAGGGCAAAAGGAAGAAAATAAAAATCTGTAATCCTATCATCCGTAAGTAATTGCTTTTGACGTTTTCATATCTTTTTCCCCAATCACGTACTACTTAACGAAAATGAGATCATGGGTAAATACTGATTTGTAACCTGCATTTTTTTCGCTTAATGAATGCTTCATATTTTCTCATATCCTTAAAGGAAGCGAAATTTCGTTTCTAGGTCTTTATTCAAAGGCAATAATCAGAAAAGGTGCACAAATGAAATTGCTCAGCTAAAGAGAGTATTTCCAACAGTCATGCACCCTCCAGAGGGATGTAGAATTTTACAATCACGTTAACAATATAGACTCTTACCTATATTTCTCTGAAGCCTCACCTGTTGATTAATAGCATTGTAACAACTATTCCCAATAGTTAAAAGTAAAAAATTATTATCGCTGGGTTTTAACTTGCATGTCTTTGAATAGTAAGATTAAATATTTGCCAGGTTCTCTGTCGGTCTGCACTTCAGCTCCCGTGTATCTGTCATATGTTCTTCTCTTGCCAGTTTTGTGTGTGTGTACCTCTCACTGCTTAACGGCTCTGTAAGAGCCGTTTATATATTAAGGATACAACCCTAGTCTCCAGTATGCTGCAGAGGGCAGGTGTTAGTGTTTCCACGTTGTGGTTTGAGGTCACAGGGTGGTTGATGCTCTAGTGAAAGCATATTGTTCCCACATCTGGAGAAGAATGATTGCGCTGCAGACCCACCGAGGGTGTGAGTCCACGTTAAGTTTAGAGGCTGCCAAGCCAGGGCCTTGTTCGGCCTGGTCCAGGACCGCCAGGTTAACTACACAACTGTCCAGGTCTCCCCAGGTCAGTCCTCTGTGCCGGCATGACTCAGCCCCAGGCTCTGGTCCCATCACCAGGTGTGCACTGGGGTTTTATTCGCCTTATGGGCTGGAGGATTGTACACAGACTCCACAGACTGCAGTGGAGGTGAGACTGCGGAGTGGACCGGCTAGGAGAATGAAACACTAGGAAGGCTGAGGCTAGAGCACAGATCAGCGGTGGTGGAGGTGCGCCCAGCTTCCCTGCTATGACCTCTTCCTGGTTGTGGTCAACACCTGTGGTCAACGCCGAGCTCATCCACACCCACCTGAGGGCCTGGAGTGAGGGCCGGGAACAGACAGCTTCTGCCAGAAGAGGGGAGATGTCTTCCCAGTGCAGGGGTCTCCAGCCCCACATCTGGGTCTCCCTCACTCTAGACTGGATCCGAGAGCTGGAAGCCAGGATGGGTTCCTACTTATCACTGGTCTCCTGGATGTGGGACCCATGCACTTTCTCCCTCTATTAACCACCTGCTGGCCTAACCCCTTGCCTGTTGGATCTGTGGTGTTGCCTACCCTCTCTGGTTTGGCCAGTTTTCAGGACTGCTTTGCCCTTTTTCTAGATTTATCCTTGGTGAATCAGTCTCTGTGTGCTCTTTCTGGGTGTGTGTGTGTGTGTGTGTGTGTGTGTGTGTGTGTGTGTGTGTGGATGGATGCGGATGCGGATGCAGAAATTAGACCCAGAGAGAAGGGCTACCCAAGTCCCCATGGCTCTGGGAGACCCAGTAAAGGCTGTGCTGGGAGCACCATCCATTAGCCCCATGGGGTCACTTGGCCGACAACCTCCGGGGTAGACGACTAAGAACAAATGATCCCTGTCTCCCACCATCCCTGCCGTTACTGGACACATCGAGCCCAGGTGACATGGCAAGGGTGATGACCTTCAGCTACATCACCGGGATGTCACAGTGTGGCAGGCAGAGGCACCCAGAGAGAACAGGGTCCCCACCCCCCGAGAGAGGACAGGGTTCCCCCCCGCAGAGAGGACAGGGTTCCCCCCTGCAGAGAGAACAGTGTCCCCCCCGCAGAGAGGACAGGGTCCTGCCCCCACCCCGGAGAGGACAGCAGCATTGCTCACCTGCAGGTTGCTGTTGGTTCTCTGGGCTCCACACCTGTGCACTCGCAAATCACACTTTGAAAAACAGTCAAAGAAATTGCAGTCTTCATCTCCCGTGCAGTTCTGCTCAAGAATTTCCCTCATTTTAGGTTCAAAAAAGGCCATGTCCACGTCAATAGCCACCACCTGTAATTGAAACAGCACACGCCTCTCAAGAGGACCCCCAAGGCCGCAGCACAGAGGGAGCCCTGCGGTATCACCCCACCCCTGTTCCCCTTTGCAGGTGCAAGTGTCACAGACTTCAGGGGTCACAGAAATCTGCCAGCAGGGAAGAGGAGCCAGGTTGTGCTGGGGACACACAAGCCACCGGCACAGATGGTGCGGCAAGGCTTTAACTGCAGAAAGGACCTTTGTGGTCACCAGTGCAAGCCTAGGATGTGGAACTAGTATCCCGTTTCATCTGTAAAAGTTTCCTCAGATTTAGAAGTTGAATCTGACACATCTTTAAAGTGAATTGATTTCCCCTTCTGTTGCCTTATCACTTTGGTTTCTGTCACTCAAGGCTCAGGAATACAAAAGCTGTGAGACACAGACAATCTATCCCTTTGAATATAAGCAACAAAAGAAAACTACATTCAAGGGACAGGTGGAGGATGTGATGGTGAGAGTGGGGTGGGCAGTACGTAGGTCGTCTGTTTATGCTGTCTGTTACCTGAGGTGACTGGTTTCCAGCTGCAGGGAGCTGGGGGAGTGCAGGGAGTGGCAAAGCCAAAGTTCTCAAATTAGGGTCGATACCTATGGACCCTGGTCCAGCAGCATCAAAAACTAAGTCCCACTATCAGCGTGAAAATGTGATGAGCCCCTGGAATTTCAGATTTATCTTCCTGGCGTCAACCCAAGTAGGTTTCAAAACCAGAAAAAGAATAATGTCTAAATTATGCAGATGTTCCTCCACCACCTGAATTAAAAAAAAAAGATGAGCTCAAACCTGAGAAAACCTGGACTCTGCCCAAAATCAAGCAGTGTATAGCTTCAAGGTACTAAAGAGCTCTTAGAAGACTCGATGAGGTTAATGGAGTCTGTGGCATTTCACAGATCACCCTCAAAATATCAGCCTTCTCCCTTTGGTAGCATCTCAAAAAGTGTTCATTTACATCTCAGTTCTCTGCAAAGTCAGGAGGCACATTCCCAGGTTGTTGTTTCTGTTTGTTCCTTCAAGATTGATGCCAGAATGCAGTAAAGCTTCTTGGGGATTATTCAGTAAAACAGAGGAGGGAAAAATACTTTATTTCAAAATATGTGGAGAATAATGAAAATAAAGAACAGGGAACTTTTCCCTATTTAACAGCCTTGTCTAATTACTAATCCAGGCTCTGCAAACAGAAATTATCATTTTAATCAATTTTTCCTATCTTATTATTCAGACAAAAGAAATAGCTCATTTCATTATTTATACTGGTTAGTACACTAAAAATATATGAGGCTGTGCTAATGAGTCTGTTGTCTTTCATAATTTATTTGGGGGGCTACAAGACACTTCTTTTGATAGTTCCTGGCCATCTCCCCAGCTTCCCCTGGGCCCCTGGTGGAATTTCAGCTCCCTGTTACTTCTGTCTTCCAGCTCTGATTGTTCCCTTTTCATCTCCCAGGAAGAGCCAGATTTATTTTTTAATTTTAGTGTATGCTGTAGAATGGATTACAGCTACTGGAAGCATAACTCTATGCACCTAAAATAAGAACAGTAACAAAATGAACAGAAAAACCTGCCTGAGGTTTCTTAGATAACGTCGGGAGAATCATAAAATTTTTCCTGCACAAAATTACCTAACTTGCATCATCTTCAGACATCGTCCTAGCATCAGACTAGCACGGATTGACGAGGATTATTTTGTTCTCCACTGAAAAGTGTGCCTCTAGAGCAGGAAACGTCATCTGTTTGAAAAGAGCACTTTCTGGCAACAGTTTGGGAGCAAGAAGTAAAGATGTTTTTCTAGTTCCTTTGCAACCGCTGGACAGATTCTCAAGATCTGCGAGGGGTGACCGGAGAAAGTGAATGACTGCGAGTCATCAATTCTTGACACGTTACCTGAAGGACAGCGCTCCTTCCCCACTGCAACACGGACCAAAGGGGGAACCCTCCTGCTGGTCCATCAGTTCGCTAGTTCTCACACTGAGTGTGCATCAGAATCACCTGGAGGGCTTGCTTTTAAAACACAGAGGGCCGCATCCCACCCCGGAGCCCCGGGCCTCCTGCCGCAGCTTGTCCTTCTCGGTCCGTTCTTTGTAGGCCTGCACTGCCTGGAGTGGGACATAAAATTCACCTGCCGCCTGCAGAGGCTGACGTGTCCACCCGGGCAGGATTCTCCCTTGTGTAAGGCACCAAAATGCCAGTTGTCCCTCTAGAAGTCTTACCCACAGAAGGGAAACTAGAACGTCTCCAGAGGAAAGTATTAGAAAAAGTTGCCCATCATCCTAGAGCATGGACAGCTTGAAAACAGTGTCCCCCTACTGAGCCTTTGTACAAAAGCCCCCAAAGGCCGTCCTCTCTCCTCATCCTCCGAGGCTCCTTGTCTCCTGAAGACTTTTCTGCATAATTTGCTTGCTTTCAAAATAGCCCTAAGAAGACGCGAAGTCGCTTTGGAGAAAACAGAGCAGCCCTTAAGGACGACAGACCGCGCCTCCCGCTGCGAGCGGCTATCCTCCCAGTTCGGCACCGGGCAGGCGCCTCTCTTCTTTAAATTCTCTCATTCCCACTCGGAAGGTTTGGCAGGTCGGAGTTGTCCTGGCTAGAAGGTTGCATAGCGCTGCAGGGTCTCCCCCGATTTCAGAAACCCCCTCGTTTAGGACCACCCGGACCCAAGTCTGCCCTCCACGGGCGAAACACAGACCGCAGCCACTCACCGTGAAGTCGCTCCTGATGGCAAAGTTCTCGGGCTTGACGTCGCAGAGGTGCAGGCGGTGCGAGAAGTCGTGCTCAAAGTGGCGGACCATGTCCAGGAAGCTGAGCGCCACGCCGCTGAGCGCGCGCGCCTGGGCCCGGCCTCCGCGGGCCGCGCCGTCCAGGGGGAAGAGGGCTCGGAGGCGGGGGCTGCCCGCGGCCAGGTGCTCCACGGCGTAGAAGTGGCCGCAGGAGCCCAGCACGGGCGGCGCGTGCGGGCTGCGGCCCCGCAGCAGGCTGAGCAGGACGAACTCCTCCTGCTGCAGCAGCGCCCACAGGCTGGCCAGCTGACCCCGCAGCCGGGGCCCCCGCCGCCCCAGGCCCAGCCGCCCCAGGCCGCCCTCGGCCAGCTCCAGGCCCAACGCGCTCTTGACCTCCCCGGCCGCCAGCAGGAGGAGCTCTGCCTCCGGGAAGCCCTGGCCGCCGGCCTCGGGCTGGCCTTCCAGGAGGCCGAGCGGCGGGAAGCTGGAGAAGGCTTCCTCCTTGGACTTAAGGACCACGGGCCGGCCGCGCCAGTCAGCCTGCAGCACCTTCTTGCCCCGTTCGTAGTACAGGCAGCGCCGGTACCGTAGCTGCCCTGCCACGCACAGGTCCTCGCACAGGTCTCCCCCGAGTGCGCCGCCACGGTAGTCCTGGCACTGGAAGGAAGGGGACAGTCGGTCACACGGCGGAGGGGCAGTGAATAGACCCAAGGCTGGTCCCCGCACCCAGCACGCTCCTAACAGCTGTGCAGACCATCTTCACCAGAGTGAACCACGAGGCTACTCGGGTCAGAGAGGAATTATGAAGTCAAAGGCTTGAGAGCTTCCCTGCTGGCGCAGTGCTTAAGCGTCCGCCTGCCAACGCAGGGGACACGGGTTCGAGCTCTGGTCTGGGAAGATCCCACGTGCCGCGGAGCAACTAAGCCCGTGCGCCACAACGACCGAGCCTGCACTCTAGAGTCCGTGATTACTGAAGCCCGTGAGCCGCAACTACTGAAGCCCGTGTGCCACAACTACTGAGCCCGCTTGCTGCAACTAGAGAAAGCCCGTGCACAGCAATGAAGACCCAATGCAGCCAAAATAAATAAATACATTTAAGTTAAAAAAAAAAAAAAGACTTGAAAGAGCGCCTCAAGTTTGTTCTGCATCCGGCCCAGGCCCAGGTCTTAGGAAGCAGGTCTCTGCCCTCCCCCACTTCCAGCTGAGGTGGGTGATGCTGGCAAAGGCCGTTGGCAGCTGCGTTCAGTTTCCTTGACTGTCAGTGAAAGGGCTGGGCCAGGCCCGTGGTTCCCAACTCTTGGCCTCACGTCAGGGTCACCCAGAGAGCTTTCAACCCCCGGTCACGTACAGGTCAGCCAGACCTTGGGAGGTGGGTCCCCGGCGACCCCAGGAATGGCCCTTCCTCTAGAACCTCTCCTTGCACCCATTGTGGTCGCTGGGAAGTGGTATGGCTATAAGGCCAGCAGGCTCTGGGGGACTGTGGGGTCTGGAGAGCCCACTGCAGGAAACAGGAGGCGGGAGAGGCCTGTGGCTGGCAGGGCAGGCACCGGGCACCTGCAGAAGAGGGGCCCTACAGGGTAAATTCCAGAAGCGGGGGGTGTTCGGCTCCTGGGGGTGGTGAGGAAGGCACTCAGGGACCCTGAAATGGGGAACTTCTCCTAAACATCAGGCTCTTAGGCCCTCCTGCCACATGGGGGACCTGGTGACCCCACCACGACACTGCAAGCATCCGTGCTAAAAATACAGTCCAGCCAGGCCCTGGCCTTCAGACCTGCTAGAGGGGTAGCAGGAGATGCCAGTGTGAAACCGATTGAAAGGGAGGATTATTATTCTGTTCTCTTTCTTTTTTATCTCTTTCAGGAAACCTAAACCTCTGGACCCACGTTTATTAGGGGTTGAGCCTATTTCCTGACTCCACCTGTTTCCCCCCAGATGCATCTTCCTCCCACGTGGGCAAAGGCAGGTCAGGTATGTAATTATACACTGGCCAGACTCTCTGGTTGTTCTGTGCTGCTCGGCTTTATTAACCCCAAGTAGATTATATACAGCTCCTTCAAGTCGGAAAATATACCTCCAATGCTTGGATATGTGAATAATCCCCAAATCCAAAAAGCTCTGAAAACTACAAGTTTTTCCATGACTTATTCGCCCTCATGGAGTGTCAAATCCGACTGAAAAGATGAGAGCCTATTTATGGTCTGAATGTATTTGACCTGTGACTTTGCATATACTTTGCTGCAGAGTTATTAATCAGCTGGATTTGTCTGATTACTGGTGCTGCCTCATATTGCAAAATAGAAGGTATATATATATGCTGCATATTATCTAACACCCAAAACAGTGTGAATTCTAAAATAGGCCTGGCCACAGAGCATTGGATAAGGGATTGTGGATCTTTATAAATACTCTCAGTGACTTGTTGAAAGCATATAACCAAAACGCTTTTAAAAAAGATATACTGGGCTTCCCTGGTGGAGCAGTGGTTGAGAGTCCTCCTGCTGATGCAGGGGACACGGGTTCGTGCCCCGGTCCGGGAAGATCCCACATGCCGCGGAGCGGCTGGGCCCGTGAGCCATGGCCGCTGAGCCTGCGCGTCTGGAGCCTGTGCTCCACAACGGGAAAGGACACACCAGTGAGAGGCCCGCGTACCACCACCAAAAAAAAAAAAAAAAAAATACTCCCTGTTCTCAAAACAAGTATCTGGATTTCAGGGCCCGTTTCAGG
>NW_006775077.1:2748576-2755250 GCF_000442215.2 Lipotes vexillifer | reverse complement strand
CCTGCTGAGGGGCTCCCACAACCTGCTTCTCCTTTGCCGCATTAGATCTCAGCACCGCACTGTATTGGGTGGTGGGGATGTCACGCTTGCCAAACCCAAAGATGCACACGATGGTCCCGATCCTGGAGTCTGGGAGTGCACCCTGTTTGCCTGGGGCTGGCTTTTTGTCTTTGGAAAACAGACAACCATAATGCAGCTGTATTAATAAACACCCATGAAACTGTTTTAAATACACTTGATGCTGTGTACATCTTGCAATTTAACTTAACACCATTTTGGTCAAATGCCATCCTTTTACTTTTCATCCTGGTACCTCTTTCCAAGGCGTGGGGGTCATAAGAGGAGCATCAAAGGATCAGGACCCTCTGAGTGACTCTCTCTGCTTGGAATTGCTTCCATATCACGGTGCCTCGGAAGAAAGCATCAGCTGATTCTGGTTCCTCTGAGACCTTTCAGGGTAATCTTAGAGGTAAGGTGGGAATGAAAGGTTTAAATGATTGAGACTCCCAAGAGTAAAAAAAGATGTGAATGATGGAAGTAATGTGGGGTGTTCATTTTACTTGCTGCAGCTTTGTCCTATTTTATCTGGTATTTACAGAGTTTCACATCTCTGTAACAAGCCTGACAAGAAAAGGCAGCATTTCTTTCTTTCTTTCTTTCTTTTTATAAATTTATTTATTTTTGGCTGTGTTGGGTCTTTGTTGCTGCGTGCGGGCTTTCTCTAGTTGTGGTGAGCGGGGTCTACTCTTCGTGGCAGTGTGCGGGCTTCTCATTGCTGTGGCTTCTTTTGCTGCGGAGGACGGGCTCTAGGCGCGTGGGCTTCAGTAGTTGTGGCGCACGGGCTTAGTTGCTCCGTGGCATGTGGGATCTTCCCGGACCAGGGCTCGAACCCGTGTCCCCTGCACTGACAGGCGGATTCTTAACCACTGTGCCACCAGGGAAGCCCAACATTTATTTCTTGATTGCCTTATAAAGCTCCTAAACCCTTTGAGTATATCCAAAATGGTTTAATTCAATTCCATAATCCTTTTTAGAGTGTCATCAAATTTGTAGTTTAATCAAAGGTGTTTTTGTATGAAGGACCGAACAGAACTGGAGATGAAAGAAAAGCAGATGATACAATCAAGTTTGGTAGGAGGAGGTGGGTCCTGAGCTGCGAGCTTCAGAATCCTGTGCTGGGCCGAGGGGAGAGGCGTGGAGAGGGTGAGATAGGGGCGTGGGCCCTGGCTGGGCCACTGCCTGAGAGCGGGGAGTGCCAAGGGTGTCAGCTGTGACTGCCCAGGGCCTTCACTCTCCTCATCTGGAACTGTGGCCGAAATTGTCACTGGCCATGAGAGACACCTGTGGGCCCAGAAGCCCACTCCACACCCCGGGGGCGGGGAGTGGCCGTGGGCAAGCTGCCTCGGGCGCACCCAGCCACCTTCCAGCTAACAGTGCTGTGTGTGAGCTGAGCCACAATCCAGCTACAGGTGCCGGGCTCAGGCATCACAGAGCGAGGTGGCTGCCTTTCAGACTCCTCAAATGACAGTGGAGTGTAAGCAAGAAAGGCACATGGCCAGGCTTGGCTTTGGGGCCAACTGGGTTTGCCTCTGGGCTCAGCCTCTTGCTGGCCTGTGGCTTGTTTCCAACTGTAACACGGGATGATGACACTGTGTTGTGGGAGATCTGTAAAGGTCAACCAAAGTCATGGGTGCGGAGGACCTGGTGGTCTCTGAATTCTAGTTCCCTCTAGCCCTGGTCATTAGAAGGCAGGGGGCTGGGGAGGCTTCTTCCTGGAGAGATGCACCGGAGCTCAGTTTTGAAAGATGAATTGCAAGTCTGCCTAGCGGACCAGGCGGGAGAGGGCAAGGAATGACCTGCCGAGGAACCCACAGAGAACCAGACAGTTCAGGGGAGCACAGGGCAGGGTTAGAGCAAGTGCCGTGCGTCAGGGACTGGGTGTCCTGCCAGAAACGCCACTTTCTGTGTCTCCACCTGACAGAATGCTCCCCCCTGCAAGGGTCGGACCCACCTTCCCTGGGAGGCCGCCCCACCTGCCAGTGGGAATTCTTGTCTCCTCTGCCTCAGGTTCCATTAAATAACCCCCGTGAGCCTCCGTACCATCCCCTGCCCCTGCTGGCTCCCCACAGCATGGTGTTTTCTACGAAACTGTACCGCGTCGAAGAAATCGAATTCAAACCGAACCCATACGAGATTTGCCCCTGCAAATTTAGAAGGCATATCCAAACAGGGGTTGCAAGGACATTTGGCATATAGTCTGCTGATTTTGGAGGGGAACGTTACCTTTGGCTGTTTTTTCTGAAGGTCAGCATGTTGAGGTATAGGCATACCTCCAGATGGCTGGCAGCTTGTAGGGAAGCTGCAGATCAGGAAGGGTGGGCAGTGGGGCTGGGTGCCCAGAGCCCTGCTGGGCCACCAGCTACTGGAGGTGTTGTCCTAGGTTTCTGACCTAACTTTCCGTGCCCCGGCTACCTCGTTTGTCACGGGAGATCGCTTACACCAAAGCAAAGTGTACGCAAGGGTAGTTAGTGCAGAGCTGTTCTTTGTCGTCACCCTTTGTGATGAAGCCTTTTTGGCACATCAGTCCCTGCTCTTCTGATACAGAATGTAAAATTCATCCACTGTGGCTCTTCTGGTTACCAGAGTTCCAGTGAGTTCTGTAGGATCTTTTTGCATGCCTGTGCTTGCTAAACTCAGAGAAAGACTTAGCTCGGCTTTTAAAAACCAGTAAATTTACAGATTACAAGTTTACAAGCTAGTTAAACAGTGTCATCGTGTTAGAGACAAGAGTGAAATTATCTTATTAGCAGCATGTCCTACTGAGGTAGCTAATTTTTTTAAACTCAATAGAAGTAATGTACTTTTAACACCATTTTAACAAAAATCACTTTCCTCTGGATATGAGGAGGCCCCAACTGCCATCTTGAACAGGTACATTTCTGTACCCAAATGTGTGTGCACACAAAGTCCACAGTTATCAGATTCTAAGATAAGCGGGGAAAGAAACCAACTTAATAAAGTCTCATTGTAGTTAACTGGCACTTTTTAAAAATTAATGAAACTCACAGCGAATTCATATTTCTTATAGGTTGTGTGCAAACGCACACTCCCAGCAGCCCCAGTTCTTGTAGAAAGCGTTCTCGGTGGTGGTTACTTAGAACCTCCCTCTCTGGCTTGTATCTCAGTTCTCAGGCAAAAACAAAACCTGTCCTCTCTAGTCTGGGAAACCGGTGACAGGGTCTCAGAGGTCATGCCCAAGGGCTGGGTTTTCTTTTGTGTCTTTGTTTTTGTTTTTAAGGAGAATTAAGTTCCTATGCGGTTAGCAGCCCTTATATCTCACGATGGAATTCCTTCACGGAGCAGTTACGCTGTGCATTGCAGAACCTCAGAGCAATTAGCCAGGCCACTCTGCAACCCTTCTCGACCCCTGGACAGCTTAGAAGATAGACATTACAAATGTGGCCAAAGCACTCAGGAAAGCAGAGTCATTCCCTGCTATAAAATCTCTCTGGGTATGTGCCCTGGATGCTGTAGTCCCACTGGGACCTTGGGTTTCTATCAGAGCAAAGAAAGATAAGCCTGCCCTGTTAAAAAGAAATCCCAGATGTAGGCAACCAAATTAAGTCACATCAAGACCTAACTAGCCGGAAGGGACCTAAACCTTCTGAATAACAGAGAGTCTGTGGGAATCTTTTTGAGATGCTTTGAAAGTGATGTGCTATGGAAGGGTTAAGTATGCCCAGTTGTTAGTTACTTATGGTTTTCAGTATTGGAGGAGCCAGTTCTGTCACGGGGTCTCTACTATCAGAGTCACATCCTGGCTCCACGACACAGTAACCGTGTGAATCGGGACAAGTTACTTCACCTCTCTGGGGCTCAGTTTCGCCATCTGTGAAATGGGAGGAGTAAAAGTACATACCCCGCAGAGGCTGAGATTAAATGAATTAATACGTGTAAAACTACTTAGCACAGAGCCTGCCCCGAGTGAGCCTCAGCGGGCACCCGCAGCATACGTCCCCGCCGCCCTGGGAGGTGCTCTGCCTGCAGAACCGGGCCTGTGAACGGTCAGACCCAACACTAGTCAGCCTGGCACAGCCTGCTGACACGGTTCCCTGGGAAAGTGGGGCTCTGGAAACCTCACAGAGATGTCTTGATTACGGGATGAGCTGAAAAGCCGCAGGAAAAAGGAGGGCTGCTGTCTGCCCAGAAAATTCTGAAGCTGGAAGACCTGGGCTCGACTCTGGAACCAATCCAGTTGGCTCTTCCAACACTCTCTCTTGAGACTGGAGTGTGCTGGGCCCCCTCCAGAGGTGGGGTGAGGCTCGGGGGGCCCCCAGCGCCCATGACTCCCCGCTCCTAACCAGCCCCTCAGCTTCATCCTCAGATTCTCCACGGGCCAGCAGTGTTCACCTGCCTGGCATGAGGGCCCGGGAACGTGCTCAGAGGTTCACAACTCCCTTGGCTCTGCCCAAGGGAAAGGGGTTCCCTCTGGCTCAGCTGCAGCTATTCCTTTGGTGCTCTGGGAGTCAGAGTGAAAGCTAATGAGAGTCTGGAGTCCAGTCAGAAAAATAACAGCCAGTTTTATTATTAAGGATAAAAGCCAGGCAGAATGAATTGAAAGGACCGGCGGAGCTGAGAGACAGAGACTCGATTCAGTCCTGGGAGGCCACAGTGCCACAATGCCAGCCTCTGCGTGGCCGCCAGGGCCCGGCAGAGTCTAGGATGTGGAGACTGGGGTCCTATTCAAACCTCAGTCTAGTTCACAGTGTCTTGGGTGAAAGGGAGCCACGGTGCTGTGTGGGGTTCCCGCCAGCAAATCCAGAATGGAGAGGGTAGAAAGGGAAAGTCAGGTCCTGAGCAGAGCGTGAGAAATGGCGGCCTCAAAGGGGGCCTCCAAATGATGCTCCCCCCCAAATCAGGTCATTGAGAACTGGTCAGGTGAACTTCAGGCAGACAGACAGACATGGTATTTCAGATTGTTCTTTTGGCAACAGGAAAGATTGGCTGCCACAGGAGATATGTTGGTTCAGCCTCCAAACAGAATTGGTTTTAATTTATGAGCTGGAATGCTGGGAAAGTTATGATGAGCAATGACTTAAGTTATACTAGGCTATTTAATTTCCATTAGGCCTTCTCTCACTTAACAAAGGTAAAGAAATGAAAACATAGTGTTTGTTTTTTATTTTAATCTAAAAGACTATTATATTATTTTTGGTACATGGATAGTCATCCTGGCCAAGCTATTCATTTTATACTATAATTAGTCAATCAGTCTCCCCAAAACAGAGGGAAAAAAAAATCTTTATCAGTGAAAGGAATTTTTAGAGGAGTTATTGAGGAAAATCAATGAGCTCTTGTAACTTAAAGAAAACTTGATAGAACGTCAGTGTAACAATGAACAGATAAATGGATAGATTATTGATAGACAGGATGGAGGGAATCAATGAGTATCTCACCAAGGTTATGATCAATCAATTCATGAGGACACGTCAGACTCAATTAGGGAAAATGATTTGGTCTAGCTTGTCCATTTCACCTCATTCCTTTAGTTTTTCCAATCTCACTTAACAAAAATCATTTACTTGAAAGCCTTTATGCTACCACGTTTTGAAAACCTACAATCTCAGAAGGCTCACCCAGATGTAAGCAATTGGACTGAAAACTTCCCATGAGTTTCTTGAAGATCTCTTAGAAAATAGGTCATTTTTCACATCAGATTCTGAGATGGTATTTTAGGAAGTAAATAATCACTCAATCAATGTAACAATAGTTGCCGTTACCTTCACCTTGGCCTTCCTTTTAGGGATTCCTGCCTTTATCCAAGTCTCCTAATGCGCCTCATCTTCCGAACCAAACAGAGAGACCAAAGAGCAGCCGGCGTTCGGAATCAACCAATGCGCCTCTGGGGCCCAGAGCGCGCAGCAGCAGCCTGCAAAGCCCAGGCGTTTCTTTCTCTCCCTAATTGCCGGGCTCAGCTATGGAGCCCCCAGGCCCTCCCCTGTCCGGAGACCCCGCTCGGACCCCAGGGTCCGACCGCCTCCCTCGCGCTCCGCTCGCCTGAACGCGCTCTGTCTTGGGTCCCGCAGACCGCGCCGGGGAGAGCCGCGGCTCTGGGGCGCAGCGAGGCGGGGGCCCTACGAGCCGTCTGCGTGGGGCTTGGCGAGGTGCAGCCCAGGCTGGACTCGCCGAACAGCGGCCGAGCTACCGAACGGCGAGTCCAGGGGCAAGGGCGTGGTCTCCCCGACCCCTCAGCGGACCGCGCCCCGAGCCCCGCTGTCCGAGTCGGGAGACTGGGAACAGACCCGAACACTTGCTTTAGGAGCGCGGGCTGGGGGCGGCGGGAGAGCAGTCAGGCAGAAAGACTCTCTTGGGACAAAGGACCAATTTGGGGGAAACGGGGGGGGAGACATCCCCGCCCGCGCACGGAGGACTCCCGGGATGGAGACCGCATCCCACGCACCGTGTCCGGGCCCCCACCCCTCGGTCCACGGCCGTGCCCGAGTCCCCGGCTCCCGGGGCCCGCGGAGGGTGTCCCAGCCCTGCCCCCGGGGCGCGCGGCGCGGGGCAGTGCGGCGGCGGCGGCACCTACCAGCGCGGCCAGGATGCGCCGGCTCTTCTCGTCGGTGCAGCGCTCGGAGAGGACGCCCGGGTGCGCGCGGAGCAGCAGCGCGGCC
>NW_006775077.1:2743286-2748094 GCF_000442215.2 Lipotes vexillifer | reverse complement strand
CCTGGCCCGCCCGCCCCGCGCCCCGCGCCCAGCGCTCGCGTCTGGCCTCGGCGGCCCGGCGGGGGAGGGGCGGAGGGGAGGGGGCGCGGGGGAGAGGCAGCGCGGGCGCCCGGCCCGTCCTGGGGGGCGGGGATGAGGGGGGGGTGTCCCGCGGCAGCAACCCGCGCCCGCCCGAGCAGCCGGGGTTCAGTGGGTGTCCGCGCGCGGGACGCCCTGCTCCGCCCGCCGCACCCCGCCACCGTTTGCACTTTTTTTTTGCACCTTTTCCCCAAGAAGACCAGCTCCTTCCTGGTACCGACTCTGCGTAGATTCAGGCTCGCCCCGGTTTAGACTCCTGGCTCCCCTGAAGATAAGCTCTCGCCCCTTCTCCGGGCGGCTGCTCGGCGCCCTGCACTCTCTTTTACAGACCCCCGCCCCTCGGACTCCTGGGCGCCCTCGGCTGCAGCCCTGACCCCCCATCCCCCCACTTGGGTCTCCTCCGAGCGCTTCCCGGGGTGAGATTCTGAGTCGGGGGTCCGGGACAGTCTGGGAATGTCGTGGCGGCCCCCGCCCGCCCTTCCCAGGCAAGCTCCTGAATCCCACCGCCGTCTCCCCGGCTGCCAAAAACTCCAGGACGTCCTTGCCAAGGGTAAAAAAGCGCCGCACTCTTTAAACGTTTCCCTTCCCGCTGGCGAGGAGAAATCGTTCACTGAATGTATCTAAACCTCTGTTTCTGTGTATTTGCAACGTCCTCTGGGGAGCAGGCTTCGATGTTCCGTCGCAGTCGTCGTATGAGGTAGGCAGGAGCCCCGGCCTTCAGAGCTGCCCCTGGTTCTTTCCAGCCCTCCCTGACCCCACCCCACCTGCCCTCTGCTCCCTAAAAGCATTTCTCCCCTAAACGGAGAGCCAGGGCAGGGGAACTGTCACAGCCAGGGCCTCTGAAAGCTCCCCCCCCCTCCTGCATTCACTCAACAAAAGCTTATTCAAGGCCTGTTGTACAGCCAGCCCGTCCAGGTAGGTCAGGCCCTACCTGACCTCCCTGCACCTAAATTTCACATATTCCCACCCTCCACCCCCAGTGAGGGGATAACAGGAATTACTCTCACCCTGATGGAGCATCCTATAATCATCCCTGAGGAACTGGCTTCTTAACCTTGTCTATTCTGCAACTTGCTGGTTTAGCTTTCAGTTTCGTGACCCACTGGTGAAGTTCTCTAGGAATTATGAAGCATCCAATTAACAAATGCTCAGCCCTCAGGAACACTTAGGGTACACCGCAGCTATTCCCTAATGCAACAGACAATTGGGATTTGTGGATCACTTGGCTGGTAACAGTAGTGCCTGTTCGAGTTCCTTCTGTGTGACCGTTTCTCCCACATCTACCCTACCCCCCCTCCCAGGGCACACCCCACCAGAAGAACCACGTGGGAATATTTCCCTAGGCTGGCTCTATGAAAACTTGGTCTCTTCTTTTAAAATATTGCAGTTGTGGAGTAAAGGAGGCATCCTAGGACACTGCTTTAAAATCTTGGCTTGGGGCTTCCCTGGTGGCGCAGTGGTTGAGAGTCTGCCTGCTGATGCAGGGGACACGGGTTCGTGCCCCGGTCCGGGAAGATCCCACATGCCGCGGAGCAGCTGGGCCCGTGAGCCATGGCCGCTGAGCCTGCGCATCCGGAGCCTGTGCTCCACAACGGGAGAGGCCACAACAGTGAGAGGCCCGCGTACCGGAAAAAAAAAAAATCTTGGCTTGATGGTGTAAAGCTGATTCCCTGTCCCAAGAATTTTATTGGGAGGGGGCAGGAATAGGAAGAAGAATAAGATACAAAAGTGTTAACACTTCTCCTTTAGAGCCTAGGCGTGCAGACCACAGGGGAAAAGCAGAACATGAAAGCAAAATTAATGTTAGGATTTGCAAGGTAAGTTCTACTGTCGTAAGTTTTAAAAATACATTATTAATAATACTTCTTTTGGCATTTTTATAAAGAAAAGTATACCAGAGAAAGTGGTAATCCCACAGTAAAGAGATCCTTTAAGCATTCAGCATATTTGAAATTGAAATATAGTTGACATACATGAGCATCGTTTTAAAACAGAAGATATTGTACTCTCTAGAGCCAAAACAAAACGCTTAGAATGCAGAACTTACGCCGGCTGCCACCCTCTAGTGCGGTTTGTACAAAGCCGCGGAGGGGTGGATGGGGCTGAAGTCCACCAGAGCCCACGCCACCAGGCCCTTTTCCTGGGTGCCCCATCTGACCAGAGGGGATGCCTTTTTAAATGACCTGTGCAAAGGGGGCTTTTTTGGAGATTCACATGACAGTGCCTTACAGGCCAGTTGTACCCTTGGTACTAGATATTCCCCTAGAGCAGCAGACAACTAAACAAATAATTACATTAGCAATAAAACGTGAAGCTCTGGCTTAACACGCAAGGTAAAACGAGTCTGGTCTCATCTCCCAGGAGCCCAGAGTGCTGGTAGCACCAGCCGTAATTCCCGGTGACTGGCAGCCTTGGCAGGGCCTGGCAGGGAGCCTGCGGGTCAGGATTAGGGGCCAGGCAGAGCTGGGGGAGTGGCTTGGCTCAGTGCAGGCTTCACATGGAGTTGATCTGAATAGTCTTGGACTCCTTCAAAAAACTGTATGAAATCCAAGAACCACTTTCCCCCACTCCTTTCCCCAGACTGTGAAAACTGAAGTCATAACACTAGAAATGGCTTGAGTGCAGTGACCCTGCCAATCATAGTCTGGTCACACAGATGCTCACAAAGTGATTTTCCTTTGTCTTGAAGGAGATGGAGATGTGAGCCGGTGATAGGGGCCCGGGGGTCCAGGGCCCTGTGCCCACACTCAGGCACCACCACAGCCAAGCAGAGGGAGTGTACTAACCAGGGTGTGTCTGCTTTAACTAAGCACTTAGACTAAACTGTATTTGTTCACTTACTTCTTCCATCAGACCAGAGGCTACTTGAGGGTAAGGACTGCGTCTCCCAGCACCTAATCTGGTACCTGAATCAAAGGAGGTCCTTAAAGACCTGCTAAAGAAATGAGTGGAATATGTATCCTAGCTTTTCCTCTGAAAGATCAGAAAACTTCGAGCACCCTGGAATTTTTCTTGAGAAAGTGCTTTTAACACATAAATATTTCTCTCTGATTTCCTGAGGCTAAATGGAGCAATCCAGACACGTCACAGGGTTAGGAATACGTTTGAACATACCCTTTGGATTCTGAACTCATCTATTGGCAGTTGAACTTGTCACTGAGAACAGGATATGAATATTTTGATTATAGGCCTTCCTTGGAAGAAAAGGTAAAATTCTATAGTTTCGACTCTGATTATATTAGACAAATAGGTTTATTAGTGCTCAATTCTACTACATTTCTATGAGCTCATAAAAGTATTTTTCTTCCTGAAAGGACTTTGACAACAACAAATATCCCTGTGTTTGTATAGTACTTGGTATATTCCCAGACATTAGCTCATACAATTGGCCTAGCAACCTGGTAGGGTGGATAGAGTGAATGTTGTTATCTAATATTTCATAGAAAAGGGTAATGGCCTTTTTTTTTTTTTTTTTTTTTTAACTATCATCTGTTAGTGGGAGTGACAGGGTTAGAGGCTGACTCACCTGCTTCTAGGTGTGATATTCTAACGCCTGTTTCCATTTCGGAATTGCCCACCTTAGAAGTGAGGGGGTGAAGTGTTCTATGCATCTCACAATCATTTATTGATGTATCCTGCCTCGGGCCAAGAAAGTTTCAAACATTTATCAGCTTTACCAGTCATTTGCAAAATTACAGTTGGAATAGGATTCTAGCTCATGCCCAGCTTTGCCATGGTCTCTGTGGCCCTCTCCCAGCAGTGGCAACCACATTTGCACAAGGGTCAAACTGCAGGAAAGGGGAGGCCACCTTTCGGAAGGGGGTGAGTTTCCGATCACCTGCGGGGTTGCGGGGTGAGGGAGGATAAGCCTGAAGAAAATGAGAGCCAGAAAAACTTCCCTCCCCACTCAAAAACATCTCCCCTCATCCCACACTTCAGCAAGCTCAGCTGCTCCGTGGTTGGGGTTTTACTTTATCCAGATGCTTACCTTGCTTTCCTCCGAAGCGAGACCAGCCTGTTTTGTAATGAGACTTTTGTTTGGAAAGGAAGAAGTTACTTTGTTGTCTGGGACCAGCCTCGGGGCGGGGATGGGAGATCTGGGTGTAGGTCTCACTGGGATCCCTTTATAACCAGAAGCCTGGGTTCCAAGAGCCGAGGAGAGAAGAGCTTAGAATGGTTAGCAGCAAAGTGGGGCTTCTCGCGCAGTTTTGCCTAGACTCCCCAAATCATCTAGTTCATAAAGATCAATAACTGTTTCACCCTGATTTGGGAGAATTAAGAATAGGTGAAGGATGCGGGCAAAGATGCAGTGTTAGGATTTCCTTTCCAGCGTGGTTGCTAACAGCAACAGCTGGAAGTTACCTCAGTGTGTGTCCTAGGGGTTGGGTTGATAAACGGTAGTCATCCACCGGTGGAACCATGTGTACTGTCACCAGAGGTTGGACATGAAGCCTGTGTTGATAGGAAAGGTGTTATTGGGGAAATGGTCCTTTTTGCTGGCCCTGCACCTTCGCTTCTCAGTGCACACCCCGCGTCTTCTTAGGGAATCACACCTCTCACGCTCAGTCCTGTGGTTTGTTCCGAAATGCAGCGGTGGTGAGGGCTTGTGAGAAAGCCCGCTGAGGAGAGCAGAGACACAAGCGCCCAACTGCAGGGTTGGTCCGGGGCTCCCAGCAGGCCAGCGGGACGGAAGGGACTCACTTCTCAGCTTTGTTGGAACCGTAGGGGAA
>NW_006775077.1:2719665-2743212 GCF_000442215.2 Lipotes vexillifer | reverse complement strand
GAAAGAGGAGGCTTCTTCCCCCTGAGGATGCCAGTGCCGGGCTCTGAGGATGCGGGGGCTAGAGGGCCATCGCACGAGGATCTGCTGGAGGATTTTGCTGGTGCCTTCCTCGAGGAAGGAGGGCATGGGTTGCAGGATTCCTCAGGACTTCGTGTGAGCGCCTGACTTTTCAGTTACCCAGTGGATAGATTCCCTTTGTGGCTGAAGCCAATTTGGGTTGGGTTTCTGACATTTACAGTGGACCGAGTCTTGGTCAGTAGACATTCATGATACGTCATGGAGTGAAAAGGCAGGTTTCAAAACATTATGTTCCGTCTTAGTTCTTAAAAGCATACCATATACTTATTTATAGACACAAAAAGTCTTGGAAAGAGACATCACAATGTATGTTATCTCTAGCTGGAGGAATGACAAGTGATTTTTCTTTTCTTCTGTTAATTTTCTAATTTTATGTAAGACAGGCATGCCTTATTTGTGTAATGAAAAAACGTTTTTATTTAAGGAGATGAATTACAGGAAGAGAAGCAGACATCAGGGCTCTGGGATCAGTAGCTTCTAGTCTCAAGAGCTGCTGTGATGCTGGATGTCTGAGAGGTGCAGCCCTTGGCCATCCTGAACCACTTTGTAAGGGCTAGTTCATCTTCTGTGACCTCTCAGCCTTGTTCCTTTTTCTGTAATAATGCTTACCGTGGTGGGAGTTCATTCATTCATTCATTCATTCACTCTGTAAGCGCCGCTACTCTAGTGTTAAAGATGTCGAGATGAGTGACACAGGGTCTCAGTCCTCCTTTGCTGGGAGCAGATGCTCTACAGCGTGGAATTCTCTGCAGAAGGATCTGCTGCATCTCTGCTCCTCTCTGTTCCTTCCTGACCCCCCGGGCCCTCTGAGGGACCCTGACAAAGGACAGGTCTGGGGCTGCTGTTGCCAAACCTCTGCTGGACCCAGGACCACCTGTTAGGCCTTGCGCTGCACACGCACATGGGGATCCTGCCAGGACTGGAGTGGGAGCCCCGGGGGGGGGAGGGGCTGTGGGCCAGGCCATGGGATGATAGAGGTTCTTTTCTCTTTCATCCTTGTCATCTTCCAGGAGCCAGAGAAAGCCTCTCACCGTCTGCCCGAAACTCAGGAACAGCTCCTGCCCTTCCCAACTCCTGCCTGGAAGATGAGGGGACACAATTTCCTCCTTCCTAAGGGCAGGTAGCTTCCTAGATCAGAGACCCTCCACACCTTAGGTTTTCAGATTGCTGGGCTGTAGTCGTCGTCATTATTTTTTAACAGATTTATTGAGGCATGTTTCACATACATGAAATTTCCTCTGTTTTAGGTGTACAGTTCAGTGATTTTCAGTAAATTTACAGGGGCTGTGCAACCACTCACACCATCCGGTTTGGGAACATTTCTGTCACCCCAGAAAGATCTGTCTTGGGCACCCATTTGCATTTGCTGCCTGTTCCCACCCCCAGCCCCAGGCAACCACTGATCTGTCTCTGTAGGATTGCTTCTCTTTGGACATGTCATCTAAATAGAATCATACAATAGGTGTCTTTTGCTTCTGGCTTCTTTCACTCAATTTAATGTTTTTGAGGTTCATCCGTGTGGTAAGAGTATCAATCCTTCATTCCTTTTGTATTACTGGATGGTATTCTATTGTATGGATAAGTCATGTTGTTTATCCATTCATCAGTTGATGGACATTTGGGTTGTTCCCACTTTTTGGCTTTTGCGAATAATGCTGTTATGAACTTTTACGTACACGTCTTTATGCGAACATACGTTTTTATTTTTCTTGAATTCGTACGGGTGAAATTGCTGGGTCTTATGTAAATTTACCTCTAGCTTAAGGAACTGTCAAACTGTTCCAAATTGGTTGTACCATTTTACATTCCCCTCAGAAATTACAAGGATTCCAGTTTCTCCACGTCCTTGCCAACACTCATATTGGTTCTAGTGGCTGTAAAGTGGCATTTCATTGTGATCTTAAAGTGCATTTTCCTCATGAAGAGTCATCGTCTTATTTTCCGTGGCCAGAAGTGACCCCACGATTTGTGTGATCACTCTTTTCTTGTGCTGCTGTTCGGTCCGGTGATGCTGGTTAAAGGGATGTGAGCTAAAGGCCAGCAGGCACTCAGCATGGTTTCCTGAGCTGTCTTGAACATGAGACTCTGGAACCACCCACTGCAGTCTTTGCTGTGCTGTTTTGCTGGTGCCTTTGCTGTGTGTTAAGGTTGGCCCGAAATCTTTGCACAGAACAAATCACTGTGTTCCTTGCAGGGTTCACCTTGGTCGTATAAGCCTTGGTGTTTCCTAACCCGCCACACAGTTGCACTACATTGTTTGGGACAAACTTTAGGAAATCTCTGCCCTTCTTTTGGCCTCCTTTCTTGCATTTTCATTTCAACTCAAGACACAGCTGCTGGTTGGGATTTCCCTCCAGTACGAGGGGAGCGATGGGAATGGTCACACTCCTCCCTCCCACCCGGAGCGCCTGCTCCAGCCCACATCATGTGTGTGGTGCTGTCTTTGAGCAAGGGCACGAGAAAGACCGGTATCACGCCCATTACATTCCCGTGAAAGCACCTCGGCAGGAAAACATGCAGCCTGCGATTTGGCCTCGAGACTCCTACACAAGGGCTCTTAGGAAAGGGCGACATTCCAGAATTTATTTCCCTTTTGGCGAATGACATGCCGCTCTGCAGGGAGCATGCCTGAAATAGTCTGCAGCTGGAACTGCTCACCTAGCTCAGAGCTGGGTCCTGTTCAGGGGGTCTCCTTCACCAGCAGCTGACAGCAGAAGACCCTCAGATCTGGCGGGTCCAGGTTGCTGAAGTCGGGAGAGCCTAATGCCTTTGCCAGATATGCGTCCTGAAAATACTGATAGTTCTGGGATGAGATTCTTCTCACCAGGTTATCGGATGTCAGCCTATGAGAAGACACAGTGTCAAGTCACCCCCATTTCCCCTCCCCCCCATTAACCTTGGCTCTCCAAGTGCTGTTGAGAGACAGTGGTGGCCTCGTGAGTGAAAAAGATCGCACTATTACATCCAAGAGGTTGTGCCGCCTGAGCCCCACTTCCCAGAAAGCATCTCCCGGCTTTCACCTCCTCAGGGTAGCGGGCTAGACGCCGAGGAATTCAAGACGAAGAGACACTGCTTTTCCCAGTTGGTAGGAGAACCAGGTTTGTAAAACACACACACACACACACACACACACACACACACACACACACCCAGGTGTTCAGACAGTGGCGGGTGGAGCGAGGGGAGGGGAGTCAGGTGAGACCCTGAGGAGGTGGCCCTGGTGGTGACTCTTGAGGGTGGAGCAGGAGCCACCAGTAATGAAGGAGGACCCGGGCCTCCACACTGAATATATGGAGGTGCAGACGGAGGGCCTGGGGCGGGGCCCATGCAGCGGGGGACGGAATGGCCCAGTAGGCAGTGCATCACACAGCGATCAGGACCCTGGGTCTGGAACGTGGCAGTCGGCTTCCTTGTCCGAGAAGGTAACTCATAGCTCTATTGAGGTGGGACTGGAGGCTGCCTTTGGGGAGAGGAAGGGCCTTCATCCTGGATGGAAACCTGGATGTGAGGCCTCAGAGGACCAGCTGAGACCTTTTGTGGCCCTCAAATCACTGAAAGGGTGGTGGCATCCCGCCCCCCAACTAAGTCAGCATAAAAATAACCCTCAGCCATAAATTAACTGCATGGAAGTCTAACAAATTTAGCTTTCCCCGTGACGATTATTCCATTGCTTCTCATGAAAAATCCAAAATAAAATGAAATACTTTCAACACATATTTTGAGTTTTCGTGCCATCCATGTGTCCTAAGCCTGTGCTCACAATCCCCACTGAAAAATGCACTCAGCATCGTATGTGCTCAGCAGATTGCAAATTAAAACAATGGTAAGCTATCACTAAATATCTATTAGAATGGCCCAAATCCAGAAGACCGACAAAACCATCCTTCTAGTGAGGATGTGGGGTAATAGGAACTCTTTGTTTTTTGCTGGTGGGGGTGCAAAAGGGTTCCATCCACTCGGCAAGACAGCTTGTCAGTTTCTTACTAAAGTGAACATATTCTGACCAGATGATCCAGCAATTACACTCCTTGGTATTTACCCAAAGGGTTTGTGTCCACACAAAAATCTGCACCTAGATGTTTATAGCAGCTTTATTCATGATTGCTGACACTTAGAAGCAACCAAGATGTCCTTCAGGGCTTCCCTGGTGGCTCAGTGGTTGAGAGTCCACCTGCCGATGCAGGGGACGCGCATTCGTGCCCCGGTCCGGGAGGATCCCACATGCCACGGAGCGGCTGGGCCCGTGAGCCATGGCCGCTGAGCCTGCCTGGAGCCTGTGCTCCGCAACGGGAGAGGCCACGACAGTGAGAGGCCCACGTACCACAAAAAAAAAAAAAAGGATGTCCTTCAGTATATGAATGGATAAATAAACTGAAAGGTATATAATTCCCCATTGGGAAACATTTTTTTATTGTGGTAAAATATATATAACATAAAATTTACCATTTTAGCCATTTCTAAGTGTATAGTTCAGTGGCGTTAAGTACATTCATTTTGTTGTGCAGATAATACCACCAGCTCCAGAACTTTTTATCTCCCTAAACTGAAACTCTGTCCCATTAAACAGTAACCCCCGCTCCTCCCTCTCCCCAGCCCCTGGCAACCACTATTCTACATTCTGTCTCTATGAGTTTGACTACTCCAGGTACCCTATAAATTGGAATCCTGCAGCATTTGTCCTTTTGTGTCTGGCTTATTTCACTGAGCATAATGTCCTCAAGGTTCATCCATGTTGTAGCCTGCGTCAGAATTTCCTACCTTTTCAAGGCTGAATCATACTCTGTTGTATGGATAGACTACATTTTGCTTATCTATTCATCTGTCCATAGACACCTGGATTGATTCCACCTTTTGGCTATTGCAAATAATGCTGCCATGAACATGGGTATACATACATCTGCATGAGTCCCTGCTAGAATGCATGATTGTTAATAAAGGAAAATAACAAGTGATAATGAAAGTGAGCCTTCTGATAAAGCACGGCTGCTTCTGTGAAATCAGAAAACGGATTATCTATAAAGCACAGATTATGGCTGTTGTGATTGCAACTAACATATACCAGCAATGGTTCTTTTTTTTTAAGTTACAAAAACTATATTTTACGTGCTTGCCAAGGTACAGGATTACTCAGGAAGAAAATCTCGTACAACCAATGCCAGTCAATGCAAATAATCAAATAACTCTAGCCAAAGTGGGGGGAGTTGCCTTTTCATCGTGCAGACCGATTACCTCACCTAATTCCCTCACTAGCAGCTTCTGCCAGCGTCCCGGCCCCCTTTCCAGTCTCATTGCCAAGGTCTTCTCATTCTATCATGTAAGTTTTTCCCTTACCCACTTGCTCCTTCCGCCAAGCGCACTTACCCTTTTGCTTTCACAAATTGCCGTTTTCATGGGGAATTTCTGCTTACTCGTCCCTGAGCCTTGCCTGCCCCTCACATCTCAGTCGTCTTAGACTGTGAATTCCAAGAAGGCAGGCAAGGTACTGGTCTTATTTACTTTGAGCTGGGAAGTTGCCTGCGTTCCCCGCCTCTCCAGCAGCCCTGGATGGTAGATGCACTGAAGGGAACTAGGGTGGGGAAGTCTCAGAGCAGGTCCTGGCCCCAGGGCTCTGTCCCCTCCTCACATCAGAGAGTGAACATCTCACCAGCATAATGAATGAGCTGATCTGGTTCAGAGCAATCAGGAAGCAGATTTCTGGGTGTTTCTTTCCCATAACATGTAGTGTTTTCAATGCTCCTGGCTCCTGACGTCACTTTCGGTGCTAAACAATAGCCTATTTTCTAAGTAGTAAAGAGTCTCATCCTGTTGAACAGGAGTGCTCCAGAGTTCACTTACAAATCCCCTCCTTTCTTGGCTCAGGTCAGCCTCGGACCAGAACATCTGTGCTGAGGAGGGGGTGCGATCTCTTTTCTTTGTATTTCTTAGCCTCCCTTCTTCCCTACTTGCAAGTAATGATGGTGTGATTTCTTCCCTTCCAATCCTTCTGTCTTTAATTTTTTTGAACCTCCTGTCAGTCTTGTTTAGAAGTAGCAGTAATAAGCATCCGTGTCTTACTACTACATTATTTTTCCCTGTGACTAAGTTAAATATTTTGTTTGTATAACTGAAGAAAATGGGCACCTGGTATTGGGCGCTTTAAGGAATTTTGCTATAATGAGGGCCTTTCTGATGCTGATCATTGAAAGTACATGGGTATAACCTGTGCAAGTTCTAACTGATCTTAGCTTCTACTGTTTGATTTTTAAACCAACATACAGTGGAATTGACTTCTGTGTGAACGTGTGTACCATTCTATGAATTTTCACACGTGTATATATAGAGTCAATTAACCGTATATACAGAATAGTTCCACCATCCAAAAAACCCCCTAATGCTGCCCTCCCCCTCCACCACATCCCCTGGTAATCACTGAGTTTTGTCTTTTTGAGACCGTCACGGAAATGGAACTGATCTCGGGTGGCCTCGGCCTGCAGCGGCTTGCAGCAGGGTTTCGGTTCCCGGCCAGTGACTGAGGACGGGTCGCAGCAGTGAGAGCACCGAATCCTAGCCACTAGACCAGTGGTTAGTGACAAGGCCCTGCCTCTACGGCTTTGCCGAAAAAAGAATTCCCACAAAGATGGAAAGTAGTGAAACAAGTGAAGTATTTATTAGGAGAAAAAAAGAGTACGTGTGGATAGCCACACAGGCGGACTCAGAGAGAGAGTCGTGCCCTCGCAACAGTTTAAGTTACTTACGTGGGGCATTTCTTCCGTGTTTCCTTTGTCCAGTCATTTTGCTTTGCCTGGTTCAGACTCCATATTTGGTGCATCTCAGGATTTTCCCATGTGTGCGCACGCATCTCTTAGCCAAGATGGATTACACGGAAGAGGCCTATGGGTAAGTGAGTGTCAGTTGGCATCACTCCCCTTTTGACCTCCAAGGAGCCTTTCTGCACATGTGTAGTTGGGGAGGTCTCCTGACTTCAAAAATGAGGAATATGTGGTCTCTTATCTTCTACCTGGGCAGGAGCCTCCTCTCTCAATTGTCCTGTTATTCCCGTCTCGGAGTACTGGTCCACAAGGAATGAACTCAAACTGTTTGCTCTGGGGGCCCATCTGTCTCCTGCCCCAGAGCCATACATTTTTGAGACTAGCTTCTTTCACGCAGCATCATGCTTTTGAGATTCATGCAAGTAGTTGCGTGTATCAGTAATTTATTCCTTTTCATTATTGAGTCGTATTCCATTGTACGAATGTTACCACAGTTTACCCATCCACCTGTTGAAGAACACTTGAGTTGTTTCCCGTTTGGGGTGAATATGAATCGACCTGCTATGAATAGTCATGTCCAGGTTTTTGTGTGAACATACATTTTTATTTCTCTAGGAATCTCATACCTAGGAATGGGATTGCTTAACTTTTCAAGAAACTGCCAAATTGTCTTCCAGAGTGGTTATGCCACTTTACATCTGTACCGGCAGTGCTGAGAGTTCCAGGGGCTCTACATCCTCACTAGGACTTGCTATTGTAAGTATTCTTTTATCCCAGCCACTGTAACAGGGAACAAGTCCCCTGGCCTCTTGGAATTTACAGTCTGAGACGACATTGTTGCGAAGGGGCCTGTAAGGCTTGCAGACAACACACTGTGGCCTTAGTTTGCATGTCCCTAACATCTAATGGTGTCGAACATCTTTTTATATGCTTATTTGCTGTCTGTAGATCCTCTAGTAAAGTGTCTGTTGAAGCCTTTTCCCAATTTTTAACTGAGTTTTCTGACTGTTGAAGTTGAGGATTCTTTATGTATTCTGGAAAAATGTCCTTTAATGGCTACATGGTGTGTAAGTATATTCTCCCAGTGAGGAGCTTGTCTTTTCATTCTCCTAACAGCTGATTGCAGTCTTTGAGTTAATTTTTGAATAAAGCCGAAGGATGTCGGGGTCCCTTTTCTGTGTATGGGAGTCCCATTGTTCTAACACCATTTTTGAAAAAGACTGTCCTGGTTCCACTGAACCACTTTTTTGCCATTGTCAGAAATTCACTTGGCCATATTTATGTGGGTCTAAGTCTAGACTCTGTTCTCTTCCATTGATCTATGTGCTTATCCCTTTGCCAACATACACTGTTGTGATTACTGTTGTCTCTATAGTAAGTCATAAAGTAGGGAGAAGTGTGATTCCTCCAACTTTCTGCTTCTTTTCCAAAGTTGACTTCACTATTCTAATTCTTTTGCCTTTCCATATGAATTTTAAAGTTAGGTTGTCTTTATCTGCAAAATAACCCTGCTGGGATCTTGCTCTGAATTGCATTAAATCTGCAGACTGATTTGAGAATATTTGACACCTTTACTATTATGAGTCTTCCAATCCATGCACACAATATATTTCACCATTTATTTGGCATTCTTGGATTTCTTTCATCACATTTTTAGTTTGCAGCATACAGATTCTGTATTTTCAGCACACAGATCCTATTGTTTTCAGATTGTTGTTTCTAGCTTTAAAAGAAATAATTCTGTTTCCCACTTATGAAGATTTATGTTGCAAGTTTTTTACAGATATTCTTTATCAAGTTAAGGTACCTTCATGAATGGATGTTGAATTTTATCATATGCTTTTTCTGCATCTATTGATATGTTCATATATGGTTATATATAACCATATATGATCATCTAATCTCTTAATGTAGTAAATCAAATATATAGACATGAAAATATTAAAGAACCTCTGAATTCCTATGAATCCAATTTGATCATAGCATGTTATCTTTCTTAATGTGCCATTAGATTCAGTTAATATTTTATTAGAACTCTTCATCTATATTCATGAGTAAAATAAGGCTCTAATTTCCCTTTTACATACTGTTTTTATCTGGTGTTGGTATCAGAATTATACTGGCCTCATAGAATGATTTGGAGAGCATTTCTTCTGGGAGAGTTTGTATAAGATTGGAATGAGCTGGTCCTTGAAAAGTTGACAGAAGTTTATGGATATGGTTCTCTTGTGGGAAGATTTTTAATTACTCCTATTTTTCTTAATAGTTACAGGATTATTGGGGCTTTCTATTTTTTCTTGCCACATGTAGTAAATTATTATACCTCCTAATAGCTCCTCTGTCTAGTCCTGTCCTCTTTTTCATTTATAACATTATTTATTTATAACTGCTCTTCTTTTTCTTTAATGAATCTACCAGAAGTTTTAAAGGACCATATTTGGCTTGATCAGCCTTCTTATAGCGTTGTTTTCTGTCTGGCAATATACGGTCTTTTGTTTATTATCTCCCTTCTTAGATTTTTTGGAGTTCTTTTGTTCTTTTCCTAATGTCCTTTTTTAAAAATTGAACTATAGTTTGTTTTTCCTAAGGTCTTAAGTTTGAAACTTGGCTCACTGATTTTTTACTTTCTTCTCTTTAAAAGATACAAGTATTTAAGGCTATTAATATATAAATATTTATATAAACATACAGCATACACATACAGGCTCTGAAACATCTTGTTCACTCTACTGACAACCTTGCTGGGATAAATCCCACTTGGTCATGTTATATAATTCTTTTTACATATTGCTAGATTTGGCTGGCCAGTATTTTCAGGGTTCTTGTGTTAATATGCCATAAAGTATATGGCATATAGTTTTCGTTTCTTGTGATCTTTGTCTGGTTTTGGTGTCAGGGTAATACTGGCTTCATAAAATTATATTGGAAGTATTTCCCCCTCTTCTATTTTTTTGGAAGAGCTATGAAGGATTGGTTTTCATTTTTCTTTTAACATATGGTTGAAATCACCAGTGAAGCCAACTTGGGCTTTTCTTTGTGGGAGGTTTAAAAGTTACTAATTTAATCTCTTTACTTGTTATAGGCATATTCAGATCTATTTCTTTTTTTTCAAGATTTATTTTTATTATTTATTATTTTTTTTAATTTATTTTTGGCTGCGTCAGGTCTTAGTTGTGACATGTGGGATCTTCATTGAGGCATGCAGGATCTTTCGTTGCGGCATGTAGGCTTCTCTCTAGTTGTGGTGTGCGGGTTTTCTCTTCTCTAGTTGTGGCATGCAGGCCCCAGGACGCGAGGGCTCTGTAGTTTGCAGCACGCAGGCTCTAGCTGAGGCACGTGAACTCAGTAGTTGTGGTGCGTGGGCTTAGTTGCCCCATGGCATGTGAGATCTTAGTTCCCTGACCAGGGATCGAACCCGAGTCCCCTGCATTGTAAGGCAGATTCTTTACCACTGGACCACCAGGGAAGTCCCAGATCTTCTATTTATCCTAGAGTCATTTTTACTGGTTTCTGCCTACCCTGGAATCCATTTAATTGAGGTTTTCTAATTTGTTGCTATTCAGTTGTTCATAGGATTCCTTTACTGTGCTTTTTATTTCTGTAGAGTTGGTAGTGGTGTCCCCTCTTTTATTCATGATTTTAGTAGCTTACATCACCTCTCTTTTTATCTTGGTCAGTCTAGCTAAAGATTGTTGATTTTACTGGTCTTTCCAAAGAACCAGCTTTTGGTTTTGTTGATTTTCTGTGTTGTTATTCTATTCTTTATTTTATTTATTATGCTCTAATCTCTAATTGTTTCCTTTCTTCTGCTTGATGTGGATTTTGTTTACTTTTATTTTTTCTTCTTAAAATAGAAGATTAGGTTGTTGATTGGCGATCTTTTTTCTTTTTTAATATAGGCATTTACAGCTATACATTTCTCTCCTTTAGCTGCTTTATTTCACTACTTTAGTTGCAGCCCATAAATTTTGGCATGTTGTAGTTTTGTTTTAATTCATCTCAGCGTGTTTTATAACTCTCATCTTATGATTTCTTCTTTGACCTGTAAGAAGTGTGTTGTTTCATTTCCACATATTTGTGACTTTCCCAAATTGTCTTCATTTATTGGTTTCTTATTTCATTCCATTGTGGAAGAGAGGTGAGAAATCGTGCCTCAGACTGTGCACTACACAGCTCCACAGGACGACTTTCACACGTATATGGCAGCCTCGGGAGGAAGAGGCCTAGTGGATGAGGACGGTTGTCATTTGACACTGGGGCCCTCGAGAGATGGCATATTTCAAATGCTGATTTCTTTCCTCCAGATGCTTTATCTTCAGAGATAACGCTCCTGGGGCTGGGAGTCTCTGACCCACAGTTTCCTTGGTGGTCTAAGACTGCCTCTGGTGCTTACACTCCATGTTCTGCCCTGTTATAGGGGCCCCTCCTCCAGATGGTCTACCCAATCTACCCAATTGGGTAGATTCTCTCTCCACATGGGTAGATTCTCTCTCCACATAATCCAGGCGGTTCCCTCCTGCAGGGTCCACATCTGGCCCACAGAAAGCTCTGGAAACAGACCACTCCTGCCCCAGCCACTTCCTCTGGTTTTTCCACGGATGTGAGTAGAGTAAAAAGGAAGCAGCTAGTGGCTAAGCCGAACTCCCTGGACGGGAACGTGACCCCGCGTGGTTGTCTGGACACTGCAATGTTGGACTTGCAAGATGGGTCTTTTTTTTTTTTTTTTAAGATTTTTTTGATGTGGACAATTTTTAAAGTCTTTATTGAATTTGTTACAACATTGCTTCTGTTTTATATTTTGTGTGTTTTTTTTGGCCACGAGGCATGTGGGATCTTAGCTCCCCAACCGGGAATGGAACCTGCACCCACTGTGTCGGAAGGCAAAGTCTTAACTACTGGACCGCCAGGGTCCCTCGAGTTGGGTCTTTGATCTGAGCTTATTCATCTGCCAGGAGACTTTTCCACTAATATCTCACACGTGGCGGGAGGCTGAATAGTAACCCACACCACACACACATGAGGATGTCCACATTCTTATCTCTGGACCCTGTGACGTGACTCTCTCCATGGAAAAGGAGACTTTGCAGGTGTGACTAAGGGAAGGATCTCAAGATGGGGAGATTATCCTGAACTACCCTGGGGCCCGATGCACTCGCAAGAATCCTTGTGAAAGGAGGTAAGATGGTCGGAGTCAGAAAAGGAGATGTGATGGACCAGGTGCTGGCATGATGCACTTGAATAAGGAGGAAGGGGCCCCAGGTCAAGGGTGGCCTCTAGAAGCCGGAAAAGGCAAGGATGTGTATTCTCCCCTGAAGCCCCCAGAGGAGCCAGCCCTGTTGACGCCTTGATTTTACTTCTGACCTAAAGACCTGTGAGAGAATGAATTGCTGCTGTTTAAGTCACTAGGTCTGTGTTGGTTACAATAGCCACGGGAAACTAATGCACACGTCTTTTACTTGGAGAACTGTCTCCTATAAACTGTCAACAGATGTAGAGGGAAAACTGGAGCACTTCATCGTTTAGCAGAAATTCCATCTTGGGTGAATTTAAGGATGAGTTCCTCACATCCATAAAACCAAGTTCCAATTCCTTTTTTTGTTTTTTTTTTGAACCACAATGAATAGTGGCACTTGAATTGTGAGTGACAGCAACTGTTTACAGTTTGAAAACTTGCAAAATCATCCATGAGCAGATGACGCCTTTGAACCCAGCACTTCATTTACCTTGCCCATGTTTGCCCAACGGGAAACAAATGCTTTAAAAAGAAATAAAACTTTGTTCAGGGTTCCCGGCAGCATTCAACAATGGAACCCCATCTATTCAAATAAAAGCTTCAGTTGGAAACTTGTCATCTTGGATTGCACCGACAAAATTCTTTAACCCACCAAACTGAAACAGAAGTTCCTGTTACTGCTGGCCTTATGTCCCAGGTCTTAGCAGACCCTGATGACAAACCTAGGATGCACTTCCTCTCTCTATATGTATATGTTACAGCTGCACAATTCCCCAGACTGCTCGGTGCCATAAATACCCACCTCATGGTGCCCCCATTACTTCTCAGTGTCCCCAGTGGGGTGACCTAGGGTCCCACACTGTCCTCAGGCTGCAGGCAGTCCCCGCATCCCCTGGCTCTTCCTCAGCTCCAATACCTGTTGCCGCATGGGCGGCCCTACCTGCAGAATCCCTCAGCCAAGCCTCACTCATCATCAGGACAACAAGGTGCCCTGTGGGAGCTGACGTCGGGGGGCTCAGGAGCCAGGCGTCTGCTGGCCTGGGGTGCAGGCTGGAGAATGGCTCCTTCCGCAGCCCTGCAGCAGCCCCTGCCCACGGAAAAGCAGGTCCACCTGGTCTGGTCCTGGGGCCTCTCCCCACATGTGCTCAGAACCCATCCACACGCAGCGTCCTCCCTCCCCTGCTCTCCCCACATGCTCAGAATCCTCGCTGGACCCACAGCTCCTGAGGCAGGAGGGCCTTTCCTAGGAATCTCAGCAACTGGTCCTGAAGGAAGTGTAGCCGAGGGAAGAAACCATCCACGCTCATCACCCCATCACCCTCCCCAGGTGGACAGAAATCCCCCCACTTCTCCCCTAACGGCCTCTCCTGATGACACAACCACGCCAGGCAAACAAACTTGGATCCTATGGGCAGACCCCAACCGGGGAGCCTGGGAGCTTTGGGAATCTTGGCTCCCAGCCCCGCCGGCTGCACGAGAACCGCCGTGAGCCCACAGGGAGACACCGTGTTTCCTAAATCTTCCCGGGGGATGTTCCATAGGCTGAGATAGTTCTCGAAGATAATGAAGAGGCCAAGCTAAAAGTAACAGCAGAAATGCCGGTACACGTGGTTTCTTCCATTTTATTTTCTGTAAGATTAAGTACAGTGAAAAGCTAAACGGGTTTTTTAAAAATAGCACAACTTAAATCACGAGGAGATGGCAGAAACCTCTGGGATGAAGCCCATGTGTCATCCAAATGGGGATTCCAGGCAGCAGCCTGGATGCAGGCTGGGGGGCCTTGCACATCTTGCCTGGTGGTCTGGGCAGCTCTGGCCTCCCTCATCAGCCCAGCCTGGACTCAAGTTCATGGGACCTGATGTCTTAGAATTTAGGGGATCTCTTTAAGAAAAAGAATACAGAACTGTGAATAAAAATTAGGCACAAAAGTGGATACTTATTTATTTAGAAGGGGCCTGCGGGAGAGGAGCCCTGAATCTTGAATGTCACCGATTTCAAGGTAAATAACTTCTCCGATTAGTCCAAATATTCCATCACGTTCTGGCTCTACTGCTGCCAATCAGCCAGGCGCGTGCCGTCGTGTCCAGCCTTGGTTGCTTCCTCGTTGTGATGACCTGCGTGGTGCCCTTAGCCCTCTGGGGAGGGACTGGCGTGTTGCACCTTGACTGGGTTCTAGACAGCGGGTGGCGAGAGCCTTATTATCTTCCAGGAGCGCCTGACACACATGGGGGTGGGGTGGGGTGGTGACGCGCCATGTGCCCTACTAACAAATATCCCAGTTGAGTAAAAACTCCACCTCTGCCATCATCCCACATGCACCATTAGGCTCCAAAGGTGCGCTCAGGACCTGGGGGTGGGCAGGTCTCACCACCGGAACACGTGTGGCCGCTGTGAGCCTGACCGCCCGGCTTGCTCTGTCCTCTCCTTGCCTCGGGACCTCCTCTCCACTAGGTATAATTCCTTTTCCCCATTTTCCCCCTATTTTTCTTCCTCTTTCTGTTTCTCTTCTTCCTTCTGGAGTACGAGTAGGAGTCAGAAACTGCTCTGGACACTGATTATCGGGGTGTCTCTTGGGCTCACTCAGTGGATAGAGACCCAGCAGAGTGGCATGAGGGCAGCTGTGGCTTCCTCGAGGACGGGGACCAGCGGAGCTGTATACTGTGCACACGTGATTGTGAAATACATGTTCACTGGCTTGAGTAGTGTCCCCCTGAGTTCCTGTCCGCCCGGAACCTCGGAGCAGGGCCTTATTTGGAAATCTGTCTTTTGCAGGTGTAATTAATTAAGATGAGGTCTGACTGAATTGGGGGGGGCACCCTAAATCCAATGACTGGTGTCCTTTTGAGAAGAGGAGAGGCCACACAGGTACACTCAGGGAAGAGGCCATGGCAAGACAGAGGCAGAGACTGGAGGGCTGCAGCTGCAAGCCTGGGAACACCAGGGGCCACCAGAAGCTGGAAGGGGCAGGGAAGGAGCCTCCCCAGAGCCTTGTGCCTTGATTTCTGACTTCTAGCCTCCAGAACCCGGAGACAATACAGTTCTGCTGTTTGTCAGCCGCCCAGTTTGCTGCAGGAGCCCCGGGAACCTAACATGCACATAATAAGTCACTTTGAGAAACAGTCTCAGGGTGGCTGAGTACATGTGCAATAGTAGGAGAGGAAAGCCCTACCTATGTTGATGGCTGAAGCTTTTTGACTCGGCCTTTGTTTCACAGTCAGAGGTAAGACCTAAGTGCAAATGTGTCCAGGAGAGGCAATGTACTGACGTAACTGAGGCTGAAAACGATGCTCTGGGCCAAGCAGCCTTCTGAAACCTTCCTGTGGACACCAAAGGCGGCAAATATCTGAATGTGAGCAGACGTTTCTGTCGCATAACTGGACATTTCTCTGTACATTTTGTTAGCTTGCTTTTCCCAAAGAAGAAAATGAAAATTTCAGTCTGGGTTTTTGCAGATTTGGGGGCAGAGCAGGCTTCACCTCCCCGGCATCCACCTATTCCTCCAGCTTTGGACAGATTGTTATCACTCAGAACACACGGAATTCTTGATATTTGCGGGAACAGTAGGGCCATTTCAATTTCCCTTTGCTTATCTGGGGGTCTTTAAACTTTATATTCAGGATAGGTTTTACTGGGTATTTTTCTTCCTCTCACTTAAAAAACAAACTGGGAAATAGCCTCCAACTGGCAATGAAATGTAAACAAATCATGAATTTTTAAAAATCCTCAAGTACATGCTTTGCTTCTCAGATAAGAAATTGAAAGATAACTGGAGAGTCGGTCAATCAAAAAAAAAAAAAAAAAAAAGGGAAAATGGAAACCCTTATCACCTAATTGCACTGGCTTAGAAATAGGTGAAGATGTAACAAATCATGGACCACAAAATAGAACATGTATTTAGAGAACTGTTTTGGCAGAAATCGACTGTGAGTTATTGCTAAATGGGTATAATTTCTGGTGAGCAAACTAAAGGGGAAGGCGGTAAAAAAAAAAAAAAAAAAAAAAAAAGGAAAATGGAAACCCTTATCACCTAATTGCACTGGCTTAGAAATAGGTGAAGATGTAACAAATCATGGACCACAAAATAGAACATGTATTTAGAGAACTGTTTTGGCAGAAATCGACTGTGAGTTATTGCTAAATGGGTATAATTTCTGGTGAGCAAACATGTTTCCATTATGTTTCATAATTTTTATTTTAAATCTGAAGTAAGTTGCAACAAGTGGTGTATACTTTTAATTAGACTCAGCATTTGGACCCTTTCTAAATAATCAGTGCAAGATGGGGGGTGTGGGAATAGACTTAAACATTAAAAAGTTTCTTCTTGATTAATTAGTAAATATAACCCTTAAATATTTGGATATTTTTAAAATATAATTGAGAAATGAATAATAGTATTCTTGCAGCCAAGAGAGATGATATAAACCCGGAAGAGTTATCACCAGCTCACAGGTGAGTCCTGAAAATTTGTCACGTTATAAAAGATGACAAATCTCAATTAATATTATTAGTGGCAAAGCTCCAAGATCAGTTTGAAATTCTCATGATGGTGTGGAAATTGGAACACATTATTAGAGTGGAATAGATGCAAAAGACTAAAATGAAAAATCATTTTTATTGAACTTAGTGTCATAATAAAGGTAGATGTGTAAACAGGACCCTAACAGGTAAACTTGATAAGCAGTCCTCTTCATCCCTGCTTCCAGACCTTTCCACCCTGGTATGCTGTGACTGGGAGACATGGGGTCTCAAAACTAACTCCCTGTGCTGGCACGTGGGGTGGGCTGGCCCTGCTTTCCTTTCAGATCACGGGCCACCATGACTTCGGTTTTCTTTTTCCTTGGTCAGATACCTACTTACAGATGCTGTGCCACTGTTTCCCTTTATGGGACAAGAAGCTAATGTTTTTCTCTGAAATCTAAAAAAATGAAAGACTTTGTGAAGTCTGTACTTAAAAATGCCAAATGGTAATTAAAATACTTTTTGAATTGTTTCCACGTCTTGGCTCTTGGAATAAGGCTGCAGTGAACATGTGAGTGCAAATATCTCTTCAAGATCCCGATTTCAGTTCTTTTGGATAAATACCCAAAAGTGGGATTGCTGGATCATATGGTAGTTCTAGTTTTAAATTTTTGAAATAAGCTAAATGTTCATTGACAGATGAATGGATAAAGAAAATGTGGTAGGTACATATAGCAGAATATTATTCAGCCATAATAAAGAAGGCAGTTCTATCATATACAACAAAAGGATGAACCTTGAGGACATTGTACTAAGGGAAAGAAGCCAGACACAGAAGGACAAATACTGCATGATTCCACTTATGAGGCATCTATCGATAAAATAGTCACGCTCACAAACAGAGAGTAGATTGGTGCTTGCCAGGGGCTGGGGAGGGAGAAATGGGGAGATGTAATTCAATGGGTATAAGGTTTCAGTTATGCAAGGTGAATAAGCCCAAGAGATCAACATGGTACCTATTTGTGCACTTACAAATCTGTCCAGAGGTTAGATTTCATGTTATTGTTCTTACTACAGTAAAAAAGAAACTTTTTGGAAATTCTGCCAAAGTTAACTTTTTTGTATGTTGAGAGTCATAACTTTTTTTTTTAAAGGCAAATTCATGAATTCCCTGAATCCATGAATTTTAGGGTTTTTGTAAGAATCAAGGTGATGCTGTCACACCTGTAGACGGAAGACATCCAACACAGGAAGACTGGGGGAAAGGGAGAGCATTGTAACTTTCCTTCCTGGTCACTACACCTATAAGATACACCTGTTGAAGAGGACCATCCCAGGCAGGGGAGGAAAGAATGATAGAAAGAACAGCTTTATCCGTCCATTCATTTGTCCACTCACTCTCCACGTTTAGTGAGCACCTACTGTGTGTCAGGCACTAGACTAATTCAGGACTTGCGACCCACATTCAATGTTCTCAGTTCCTACAGCTTTTTGTTGATATGACACAACCGTGATCTTCAGAACATTCTTTCCAAAAGTGTTACATTGTGAAGATCTGTGTGGCAATTGAGATCATCAACAAAACCATATCTCTGAAAAGGCAAACATGAAAAAAGAAAATTCAGCACTAACCTGACAACAAAGCCCCTTTTCAGACACACAACAGCCGAACTCTCTCTCTAGTAAAAAATACATGGCTAAGAACACTTGCCATAAAACAGAGAGCAGACTGTCCTGGATGCCTGGACGTGACAGCACAAGGCAGAGAGCCAGAACTATGGAGTCTAAATGTTAACCGTGGCACGTGGATACTTATTCCAGTTCCACAGTGCTTTTATTGATCTTTGTGAAAAGCTCATAAATATTAGAGGAAACAGCAAAGTTTTATATCTTGAAGCTCTTTCAAGCTCTTTGAACTTGAAAATCTTTGGCATAGTCAACATAGACTTCATTGAATTAGAGAAAATTGCAGGGGGGTTTATGAATTCACTCAACTGACGTTCTTAAATATACTCAGAGTTAAGGTGTCACATAATTGTTCCAGGCCAGAGAGCAGGAAACGCTGATTTCAAAGGTGAAGACCAGGCTCCGCTGCAGCTGCTGCTGTTCTAGTTGTTTTTTAGTTTGGGTGGTGGGGAGGGGGGAGTCGTCAGAATAATTGGAGTTTTCTTCAAAGTAGTGACTTAAAAGCTCTCGTTTCCATCTCTTACCTGCCTACTCACATTTCTCTGCCCAGGGTGGCACCTCCAGGTTCTTGGATGAAAGTGCTGTCCTGGAAACCATTAAGTCAAGAAGTCGGTACTGAGTCGGCAGTAGCTTTTGTCTTGAGGATAAAAGCAGTCCTGTTTCTTCAAGTGCTAGGACAGCGTCCTGACCCGACCCCAAATTGGAATGGAAGCTTCTGTCACTTCTGCCCGAATCCCCAGAGAGCCAGGGCCAACTGCCCCCAGAGTCCCACCTGCTAGAAGACTCTCCTGTTCCGTGTCCTGTAAGTTGGGGAACAGGCCAGGCCAGGCAGGGGCCGCAGTCATGCCACCCCGTCCACCGTCAACTGCAGGCCGCGTCTGTCTTGGGCTCCTGCAGCACAGAGCGCCGTGCTGAGCTGGGACGTTGCCCCCTTGGCCAGATTGGGGTTGCACCAGCTGGGGAGCCCGACCCAGAGGCAGCCGTCATCATGCAGGCTGCTGGCCTGGTTAGAACCTGGCCAGACCTTCTGCCTGGCAGGGGGATTGACTCCTAATGGTGACTTGCTAAACCAGTCATGTGCTCTCTTTCAAAGAAATTTCAACTTGAAGCAAAGGAATTCTCAGTGTCGGAGTAGAAAGTGGAAGCAGACTCGTGGGGAGCAGGAACCAAAGGCAAGGGTGCCGCGGACCCCTCGGGTAACTGCTGGGTCCTCAGGGTGGACGTTGGCCATCCAGTGGCTGTGGCCGTGCGTGGCACCCAGCGGTCTGTGGGCAGCTCTCTCTAGGAAGCCCCTTCTGTCTCAGCACCTGTGTGCTTCTCTCTCCCCCGGGAACTAAGGGCCTAAACCTGGGGCTCAGAAGACACACTGGGCATGGGCCTTACCCTGGAGTGTTGTGTAACCCGTGAGGAATCAGAACAAAGGAAGAGTGTCCTCAGTAGAAGCTGCCCTACCTTTCCCAACTCATTTTCTATCTTATTTTTGAAATATCCTCCTGGGTCAGGAATAGGCAAACATGAAGATATTTGTTAAGTAAAAAACTATTGCCCACAAAGACTGCTGCATGCCCTGCCTGTGAGAGCCTTCGCTCTGGAGAGAGGGGTTCTGGGCGGAGACCTAATCCCCAGCTCATAGGGAGGATAGAGGACACCAACCCGTGGCTCCTGGATGCTCTCTTTGGGGATGTGGGGGGGTGGGTGGGTAAGGCGGGTGAAGTATGAAATGTGAATCCTGTTTACGTGGAGCCCGCGGCCGCTACATCTATGATGCTGCTTCCGCTCTGGATCAGACCTTCCATCTCCCTAGGATGGGGACGGTGAGACCACTAGACTGTTCAGTCTCAGTCTTTGAGTCTCCAAGGGCTGCCTGGTCCCTGTCATAAAGAATGAGGAGCAGTGGGCTTCCCTGGTAGCGCAGTGGTTAAGAATCTGCCTACCAATGCGGGGGACACGGGTTCGAGCCCAGGGCCGGGAAGATCCCACATGCTGCGGAGCAACTGAACCTGTGCGCCACAGCTACTGAGCCTGCGCTCCAGAGCCCGCGAGCCACGACTACTGAAGCCCACGCGCCTAGAGCCTGTGCTCTGCAACAAGAAGCCACGAGGATGAGAAGCCTGTGCACCACAACAAAGAGTAGCCCCCGCTCGCTGCAACTAGAGAAAGCCCACACACAGCAACGAAGACCCAACACAGCCAAAAGTAAATAAAATAAATTTATTTATATATATAAAAAAAGAATGGGGGGGCTGTGTGTGACAGACACACTGAGGGAGACCCACAGAGACCACTGTGGCGGGACTGGAGTTCAGCAGCCCCTTTGGGGCTGAGGCGTGTGGAGCAAGGCTGGCGTCTGTTGCCCCCTCCTAGGCTCCTCCCCCGCTGTTCTCTGTTTGTGCCATCCAACTTGGCAGGCATCTAACGTGGTGACCTACCACTTCTCTGCATCTGGGATTCTGAGAACAATTAGGCTTTCCAAAGTGGCCCCTGTGCTCAGGAAAATTCTCAAACTTCCAGGGTGATGGGTGCTCCCATGGTCTGTGTGCTTAGTTAAGCTTGGTTAAACAGAGCTGCCTGGGAGTCTGGAGACTAAGCTCCGTGACCATGCTGGGAACTGAAAATCGTGGTGATTGGAAGCACGATCTAATGTTGTATCAATGGATCTGTAATCAATAGTAACTTTCGTGATGGTGGTATTCCCTGCGTTCTCAGAATAAGTCATGTCGGGCTTCCCTGGTGGCGCAGTGGTTGACAGTCCGCCTGCCGATGCAGGGGACACGGGTTCGTGCCCCGGTCTGGGAAGATCCCACATGCCGCGGAGCAGCTGGGCCCGTGAGCCATGGCCGCTGAGCCTGCGCGTCCGGAGCCTGTGCTCCGCAACGGGAGAGGCCACAACAGTGAGAGGCCCGCGTACCGGAAAAAAAAAAAAAGAATAAGTCATGTCATTTCTCTTTCTGAAGCACCCAACCTCTGGTCACCCGACCACATAACTCTTTCTTTGTCTTCTCTCATAGTGTCCCTGTTCCCCAAAAAAATCCAGCAAAGAGGTGAAACCTGTTTACTTAGCTCTTTAAACTAAGATCAGATTTGTCAATACCGAGTAATCTGCAAAGCATCCTTTACCCAAGGACTGGATTGCATCGCCACCTGCTGGAGATTTCCAGCTGTGTACCCTTAGGTTTAAATATTAGCTCATTTACTTAATCGCTGGGTAAGGCAGTGGTCTTCAGACTGAAATACCCATGGGCACAAGAAGACTTTTAAAGAAGGGTTCAGAAAGTTTTAAGGGCACCAATTTCCAGCTGCCCCAATTCCATGTTTTCTCTCTCCTACAGCAGATAAACCTGAGAACCTGCTGGCAGTGGAGCCACCTGCTGTCCTTATTGACTTCCTGCATTCCTTTACAAGACAGCTACACAGAGTTGCAGGTTTGTGTCCTCCCGAAATTCGTATGTTGAGACCTAATCCCCAAGGGGATGGTATTTGGAGGTATTTGGTATTAGACCTTTCTGGAGGTGATAAGGTCATGAGGGCAGAACCTTCATTAATGGGAGTAGCGTCCTTATAAAAGAGACCCCAGAGAGCTTTCTGCCATGTGAGGTTGCATCGAAAAGACAGCGTACATGAACCAGGAAGCGGGCTCTCACCAGACACTGAACCTGGTTGCACTTTGATCTTAGACTTCCAGCCTCCAGAACTGTTCGAAATATATTTCTGTTATCTATAAGCTATCCAGTCTTTGATATTCTGTTATAGCAGCCTGAGCAGACCCAGACACTCAACCCCGGGCATCGTTCTAAGTGCTGTACATTTATTACCTCTTTAAAAGCCAAAATGCTCCAAACAAAGGGACAATTTGAAATACAGTTTGAAAGTATGTTATTGGAGAACGCCTCCTCACTCAAGACCTCCTGTCTGTTGCATGTTTTGCTTTATTTCAGGGGGTAGGAGATAGAAAGTTCCACCTTCTGACAATTAACATTATATTTCCAAGTAAAAGAGTTTTGTATCAAGATTAAATTGTGCATTTTCTTAACTTTTATTCAGATTTGCAGGAGAAAAATTTTCATTAACTTTTGTCAAATGATTATTAGGTACTGTAAATGCACTTTCACTTCTTACTTGGACCCAAGCTTCCTCTTTTATTTATTTCTACCACATGCCCATAAAATTTTAATATATGAGTAATGCATTATGGATTTTATTCTAAATCACCTTTTTTTGGCTGTGTTTTTCACCGAATCCTGTCTCATTCGAGCAATAATCTCATTTATAGATAACTGAACTAATTTTTTTAAAGCCTAATAGATATGAGTAAAGGATATATTTCCAATAAATTACTTTAAATAGCTAAAAATTCTTTACCAAATCGTATAATATATGTAGGTGGTTTTTTAAATCAATCATGTACTACTAATAATTGTAATGAGAATTTAGCCCAGAGGAAAGATTTAACACTTAGAACTTTCTAGCTATAGTAAATACTAATTTAAATTTTTATACATATTCTGTTGCAGAGAAGTATGATAGTATCATCAATAAAAGACTCTCAAGTATAAACGTGTTATAATTTGACAAAATTCTGTGAGGGATATGGATGGAAATAGAATTTCAAAGGAAAAACAAACCATGTAAAAATTTAGGTAATTTAATTTCAAAATATTTACAGGGTGTGGGAAACTACATCCCTTGCAACTATTAAACTTGTTATTAAAACAACAAAGAATGTGGGAGGGGTAAAAGTTTTGCCAAATTTTGGGCGAATACTCTAACGGAGATAATCGTACCCCCAAGGATCCTTGTAAGGGTTAAAAAGAGAAGTAGTAGATGCTGAATAAGTAAATGGTGGGTCTACTTTCATTAATTCCTAGGATTATTGGAAGACTAAATACTAAAATATTTCCCCCTCTCAGCAATGGTACTGGTGAAGGCTTGGCGAGCGAAGCGCCAAAGGTATGTGAAATTGCAACGCGCGCCCCTCAGGAGCCGGAGGGGACGGGAGCTTTCGGCGGGAGGGTTCGGGGTGTGTGTGGGCGCCCCCACTTCGGACCACCTTGCACTAAAGACCACTTCTCGGACCTCACCGTGAAAGCAGTAGGCGGTGGACGGAAGGTCGCCGCCCAGGAAGCTGCTTCGGAGCCCCGCCTTCCCGGGTCTCAGCCCGCCCCCGCCCGCCCCCGCCCCCGCCCCCGTCTGACCCCGTACCGCTCAGAGGAGGGGCGGGGCGACCGTGGGAGCGGGGCGACGCCGTCTCCAGAAAGGCCCGCGATTGGTGGACGGCACGGCGGCGGGGACGGGGCTACGCCAGCTCTCCGGACAAGGGCGGGATTGGTGGGCGGGGCGGCGGCG
>NW_006775077.1:2711784-2719655 GCF_000442215.2 Lipotes vexillifer | reverse complement strand
GGGGCGGGCCCGCGGCGGCGGGGCGGGCCCGCGCCGGGGGCGTGACCGGGGCACGTGGTACGGAAGCGGCGAGGCGGCAGCGGCGGGCTGGTGAGCTGCTGTCACGGACCGCTAGGCGGGGAGGCCCCTGAGGGCGGCGGCAGCGGGGCGGAGGCCGGGAGCGTGGGGCCCCGGGCCGCCTCCGGGGGAGCAGGGGAGGCCGGGCGTGGCTGGGCGGCCGAGGACGCAGGTCCGCTCCGCGTGTGGCCGGCCTGACGGGAGAAGAGGGTGTCGGGTCAAAAGGCCCGCTCGGGGGTCCGGGCTCTGGGGCGGCGGGGAGGACGCGCGCGTGCTGGTCTCTCGACCCTCCCTCGGCGAGGCCCGCAGAAAACTAAAGCCTGTCTCTTTCAGCAGAGCCCTTGGCGGAAGCCTGAGTTTGGTGTCGCGGGACGGCCAGCGCCCGGGGGGTTAGAGGCCCGGGGTCAGGGGTCTCTAGACCCCGCCCATATTTAAGGCTGGGAGTTTGCAGCTGGCAGCTCTCAGGCAGCCTCCGTTTTCTCACTTGTCAAGGGGAGTGATGCCTGGTCCCGGTTCGGCCTGCACCGAGTCCTTGAGACCCTGGGCCTCGCGGGCAGGGCCCGCGAGCCGCCCGCGCCGCCGGCACGGGATCCCAGTGCTGGCTCAGTGATCTGGTGCAGGTTTTATTCATGCCTTTGTCGTCCCTGGTGTTTGCAGGGAGGGGTGGCGAGAAGTAACTCTGTAGAACTGTACGTTTGGATTGAAGGTCTAGATTGGGCAAACCAGACGTCTCTACAGCTGTTTCAGTGGTTTTACACAGATTGGAAGCCATGATTCAGGCGTTTGTTTAGGGTACCATGTGCCTTGAATCAGTGCGGGACAGGATGGGGCACTCAGAACTGGGAGAATCATTCGTAGGCATTGCTGGGTGGTTCCAGGTGCTACCGTATCACTTCTTCCTCTCACACTAGTTTCACTGTTGAAGTTGTTACTCCCCAGAACCTTAGATTCCAAGAGGAGAGTGAGGCTGGCATTTCTTTCGAGAGGGTAAATATTTGCTTTTGCTCACTCCAGCTCAGTGCTTTCACCCTAATAAATGGAGTTCACCAGGGCATATAAAAGTAGTGGTGGTGGGCTTCCCTGGTGGCGCAGTGGTTGAGACTCCGCCTGCCGATGCAGGGGACACGGGTTCGCGCCCCGGTCCGGGAAGATCCCACATGCCGCGGAGCGGCTGGGCCCGTGAGCCATGGCCGCTGAGCCTGCGCGTCCGGAGCCTGTTGCTCCGCAACGGGAGAGGCCACAACAGTGAGAGGCCCGCGTACCGGGAAAAAAAAAAAAAAAAAGAAGTGGTGGTGAAACGGGAATAACCAGAACTGTGAGTGGGCAGGAGAAATGGACCTGGCCTGACCTCTCTGACTGGGTTAGCAGTTCAGAGGAGCAGTTGCTTTTTCTCCAGCCTTGGTGAGGTGGCCTGCAGAGCTGAACAGTCGGTCTCGGTCTCTGTTTACTCTCCTTTGATAAAAGGTGCAGCTTAGATAGTTGAAACTTTGACTTTTGCTGGAAAGCCATTGGTTAATTGGGTCTCAAAGAACATAATATTAATGAGAATATATCACAGTGAGTGTGGGATTTGTGGCATTTAATGACCAGAAACTAAAATGAAAAGTACCTGATGTAGCATATTGTCCTGCTAAATAGGGTTTCTTTTGTGATTGAAAACTTTGACTTGTATGCTGTGCCTCTGCATTCAGGGATCCCTGTCTTTGAGGCAAGAGCCTCAGCTGAAACCCTCTGAGTTGGCTGGAAGGTTTGTATGCTCTTTTATGGGTGTGGGAAGAGGATTGACCTTACTGAACTCACACTGCACTTCCTCGATCTGTTGCCAGCCTTCATGTCTCAGTGGATAAAGTCTCTCCTGTCTTTAGAAGTCACTTCAGAATCCTATACCAAGAAAAAGATGCTCTTTAACTCCAGTGTGTCCACACGCAGGCGCTTTTCTGGCGTCCTGCTCCGTAACTACAGAGATGTAGTAGGGTCTTGTGACTCTGCAGCTGCAGTTCTGAAATACTTCCTGTCACTGCGGTGCTGAGTTTGCTCCCTGTCCCTGAGCACTTTCTTCCTGTCACTGCTGAGGTTTGAGTCTTGCCACGTGATAGAACCTGAGTTCAGTTGGAGGAAGGGGGAAGAACCAATTCTGAAGGTGCCAATTCCAGGATTTTCTGTGCTTCATATTGATTCCAGTTTTTAAAGAAGATGAGTCAGGACTTCCCTGGCGGTCCAGTGGTTGGGACTCCGAGCTTCCACTGCAGTGGGCACGGGTTCAGTCCCTAGTTGAGGAACTATCAATAGGATCCTGCATGCCTTGAGACACGGCCAAACGAACAAAACAGATGATGGGTCACATGATTTCTTTCCCCCTGTATTTGTAAGGTGGAGCAGGACGCGTTGGGTCGCACAGAGCAGAAACTGGATGTTAGAAAATGCACCTGGGAGGCTGGAAGTTTCTTTAATCTTAATCGGGCCCTAGTTGTCTTGGCTGTTTCTGGGCCCAGGTTGTCAGTTTCCTTAAACTGAATTACGATCCTCTCCTTGAGCTTTGTTTGCTGTGTTGTTGGTTTGTGGCGGGGAGACAAGATGTGACATTTTTGCTGGGAGCCTTGGAGTGATTATTTCTTCTGTGGTAATAGTAAGGGGAAGTTGTGGCCTTTAAGAGAGTAAAATTAAATTTTAAAAAAACGTTTTAAAATGCCGGTACGTCAGTGCTCCTGGGGAGTACCTGCTTTTAATTTATATCAGATTGTCTTCAACTCAGGCCCTTCCTTCGATTACCTTCCATTTTGACACACAATTCTGTGTACCTTTTCCTTCTGAAAAAAGAATGGAGATCAGCCTGAGCCTCTGACTGCTTTCCAGAACCACTGTATCTGCCGAGGTCACTTGCTGGAGTCCTCGTGACGACTGCATCCAGTGCTGGTCGAGGGGTGGAGTACAGTTTATGATCCTGCACAAGTGCCTCCAGGCCTGTTGATCAGTTGGACCCTGTCTCGAGGCAGCACTGATAGATTCTTCTTCTTTCCAAGAATCTCCAAGGTCTGCGGTCTGGTTGAAAGATGTCGGCCCTCACTGCCCTGTTTAAGTACGTTGATGAGAATCAGGATCGCTACGTTAAGGTAAGGGAATGTTTAGTCTGGTGAGCATTCAAGTTCAGTTTAATTCCATGGCACCCGGAGAAACTTTCAAGAAGCTAACATGAATTATGCTGTTCTAATCAAGTGTTAAAAATACTGTCTAGATGGAGAAAGACCAACGCTAGTGTGATCTCACATGTGGAATCTGAAAAAGTTGCGCTCAGAGAAGTGGAGAGTCGAACGGTGGTTGTCGGGGGGTGGGGAACTGGGGAGGTGTTGGCCAAAGGGTACAAACCTCAGTTACAAGATGGGTAAGTTCTGGGATCGAGTGCACTACGTGGTGATTATAGTCAACAATACTGTATCGTGTACTTGAGTAGATCTTAAGTGTTCTCACCACAAAAAAAAAAGTGACTAAAAAAAAAAATTAAAAAAATAAAAAGTAACTAAAAAATGTGTATTGTCTAGAGGTCTTTTCCTCTGCTTTCTCAGTACAGTATATACGTTGGCTCTTGACAGAAACTCTTAATACATGTTTCTAGAAATGGCAAAGCTAATTGAAGATTTTTGTTTGTTCTTGTGATAGATATAAAGAACTATTTTACATTTAGCGTGTTTTAAATGATTTGGTAATGTTATGTATTAATCTGTTACTTGATGTTAACTTGAAGAATCATACGTTAAAATCACCCTTGGTAGACATATTTCAGGTGAAATCTTTAGAGTTCTCATTCTAAAACTTATATTTTAGAGAACTTGGCCATTGTCAGGATGATAAATAAGCCAACTTGGACTCTGAAAATATTGGGTATTTTCTGTATCTTTCAGTTGTAATTTTGTCAGATGCAGATATAAACGTGTTTGTGGAACTTTGTACATGTTACACTCACGTCATGCTTAATGGTTAACGATTTTCCGGTCATGCTGTATAGTTCTTGGTGTAGGGTCAGTACAGGCAGTCCCTTTATATCTTAAGCAAAAAGCAGATGCCATGGAGCTGTTCTTCTGTGTCTGGGCAGCATGTTCCAAATGGACTGGCCGCAGGTAGCAAGTGACCTCTGTGGGCCTGACAGTGGCACACTTGTGAGTACTTTCCTTCCTCAAGGAGCACCTTTTCAGAATCCCATCTGCTTATTATCCACAAACAGAAACTTTCGGAATGGGTGGCCATCCAGAGCGTGTCTGCGTGGCCGGAGAAGAGAGGCGAGATCAGGAGGATGATGGAGGTCGCCGCCGCCGACATCAAGCAGCTGGGGGGCTCCGTGGAGCTGGTGGACATTGGGAACCAGAAGGTAGGCGGCCAGCACTCTCCTCGCTGCAGAGCCACAGCGAGCAGGTTTACTGAGGAGTTGATAGGACTAGGCTAGTTCTTACACATCTTTGCTTCAGATAACCTGCCGGTCTTTCAAACAAACAAAGAAGGCCTGATTTGGATGCTAAACTGTGTGATTTCTTGAGCTGGATTAGAGAGAGATTTGTGATACTCATCACTGTTGTCCAGGAAGGAGAACTATTGAGTGTTATCTAAGCAGAAGTTAACATAATGGCCATTCTGAGGCGAGCTGACATTCCTTCCCAGGAGTCAGTCAGCCTTCAGACCAGGAAGCTGCGCTTTGCCAGTCATATGCAAAACTAATGGAGACTCCCACTCACACCCACTGTGTCCCCATTGGTAGAAACAGCACTTTTCATGACTTGGTTCCTGGAAAAGGGCTACTTTATGTGTGGGACTTGGGGCTCAGTTGCATTTTTATGCAGGATTCTGACAGATTCTAACTTGAATGAACAGTCTCACTTTATGGTACGTTATTCCACTATTTTCCTTTCAGATGATTTCAGTCCCATGTTAATTACATGTTTCATGGCATGCATTTTCAAAGTTTGTAACGCTCTTTTGTGTTGCAGTGATAACTAGGTTTGGTTTATCTTGGTTCTCTTGCCTCATGATTTATGTGTCTGTTGAAACCATATCCTGGGATTTCAGATATGGACATTCAGCTCTTTTCATAAATGGAAGGACCCAGAAGCCCAGGTGGGCTCTGTCTCTCTGGGAACCAATAAAAGGCCCATGGCAAAAGAGGTTAAAATCTGGGCCTTCTGATTCCCAGTCCAGTGTTGTTTGTGTGAGATTTCTTCTGACCACAGGCTTAATAGTTAACTGAAGATTACTTAAGACACATTAGAGCTTCCTGGCACTTTGCCCACTCATGAGAGGCTAAACCAAGTTGCTTTGAGTTAGTTTCTGTTAGGAGCATACTTGACTTGCTTCCTCTTCCTTTTTTCCTAATACATTAAAAAAAAAATCTAGGTGGCAAATAATTTTTGAGAGTTGTTTTGTTAAAATAGATAGATCTATTCTGTTTAACACGGATGTAACAGTGTGGTTCTTCAGAAAGGACCTTCCATGAAAGACTAAATGACTGCCACACTATTTGAGTTCCATGATGCCTACTTTTATCAGGGAAGGAGTTGGCAGCTTTCATCACTGTTAGAGAAGCTCTGCCGAGGTTCTTGTGGGGCACAGCCATAGCGCATGTGGTCCCCTCTGCCCATCAGTTCATCTGGCAGTGGTGATGCCCTTTTCTGGAGGTGGTGGTGACTTGGGGCAGGTGTGGGGTGGTTGTCAGCACTTTTACACGCAGAAGCTGGGGTACCTTCAGGCTCATGGAGGAGAGATGATGTTGGGAGCCCAGTCCCTGCTGGGCAAGGCTCAGGGGCCGGTGTGATGGTGGGAGGGCTGATGTGGGGCTCTTGGGGCCTCCCTGCCAGGGTCGGTGCAGGAGCCGTCACGTCCGGCCTGCCTGCAGCCCAGTGCTGCCCTGGGTGGTGGCGGGCCCCGTCCCTGAGGGCCCAAGCGCCAGACAGAGGAGCTCAGCAAATGGGGCAGTCATGGCTCGTGAGCAGAGCAGTGACGGAAGAGCCCCCAGCGCCGGTGCAGTGGGTCAGGGGTCAGGAGCTGGACTTGTGTGGTGGCTGTTAGAATGGGTGGAAAGGAGAGAGACGTGAGGACCCCGTGTCACAGACTTGTGCCCAGACAGGTGCTGGGAGAGGACAGCGCGTTCTCCCTATAAACACGTCACTGTGTCCCTCGCCCAGGCCTTGTCCTGTGACATCTGAGTAAGTGGGGAAGCCCAGAGAGAGATTTGCATTTTGTGGCATGAATATCTATGGCCCCAAGTGGCTTCTTAGAAAATGCTGAAGTGTTTCGGGGGAGCTGCCTGGAGCAGAGATTTATTTAGAGAAAATCTGTTGTTTAAAAATCACTTTCGGGGCTTCCCTGGTGGCGCAGTGGTTGAGAGTCTGCCTGCCGATGCAGGGGACATGGGTTCGTGCCCCGGTCCTGGAAGATCCCACATGCCAAGGAGCGGCTGGGCCCGTGAGCCATGGCCACTGAGCCTGTGCGTCCGGAGCCTGTGCTCCACAATGGGAGAGGCCACAACAGTGAGAGGCCCGCATACCGCAAAAAAAAAAAAAAAAAAAAAAGGAAAAAGAAAAAATCACTTTCCTATGAGGTGAGCTAAGGGCCAGCTGGGACCGCAGCACTCCGTGTCTTGTGTGACCAGGTCAGGGCGTTTGGTTTTGAGCACGGTTCTTTGCCCTGGTGGCTACAGGCCGTCCTCGCGAGGACACAGCCCCAGGGCAGCTCACATGGGTGCGTGGCGAGGTGGAGTCCAGGATTACGTGTGGGCAGCTGCAGGGTCAGCAGCAGTTACTTAAGTTGTCATTTATGAGTCGGATGTACTGGAAAGACAGATCCCGTATCCTGAGAGCACTCGGCGGCCTGGAGCGTTCCCTGATGCGTGCGCGGACACGTAGAGGTGCCTAGTGCCCCTGGGAGTTTGGAGAAGGACACTTATGCCGGCCCGTCACCAGCTTTGTCCTGATTTGCTTGTCGGTTTTAGCTGCTGCTCATTTTACCTCTTAATTGTAAGTCGTTACAATAGTTTCATTACCAGTTAGGTTTGTGTGTTCTGTTTAGTTATGTATGTTTTCAGAGCGTTTTCTAGTAACTAGCCTGACACCCAGGTGTGTGATGGCTCCTCTGTGACTCATCCTCGCTCCTGCAGTTGAAACTCAGGACGTGCTCCTCTCACCCTCCCTGCCGTTGGTGGCACTTTGTAAGGACCTCGGGTTGTCCTCTTGGACTGCAGGAAGGGCGAGGAGGATGGGGTGCCGGATATCTTGCAGGGCCTTTAGTGGGCCGTGGTTTACCATGAAAGGTGCAGACGCCTAGCTGATGTGAATGTTGGCAGGGACCAGAGTTTGATGTGGGGCTTGGCACTGACTTGCCTTCGTACACCTGCATTTCTACCCTAGATGAGGAGGGAATCCTGTGATTAATATCTGTACCCCATTCTTAGGGGACTGGGAGGCTGATACGGCCTTTGGGAGAAGGCTCAGAAGGAGTCCCAGCTACTGCAGCTTGATGCAGTGTGGCCTACTGCAAATTGCAGCTCCTCATACCCTGGTCTACGGCCCTTTCTGTGCATGATTGTAATTTATATAAAAAACTTCAAAGTGTATCTTCTGCTTTAAGACTACCGTAGTTTTTATACATTATTTTAGAAAATAATGAACTAACCTGCGTCCCAAACTCAGCCTTTGTAATATGTTTTGTTACATAAAAGTTTTTTTTCGAAAATCAACCTTTAAAAATTTACCAAGCCGGGGTTCCCTGGTGGGCGCAGTGGTTGGGAGTCCGCCTGCCGATGCAGGGGACACGGGTTCGTGCCCCGGTCCGGGAAG
>NW_006775077.1:2701314-2710847 GCF_000442215.2 Lipotes vexillifer | reverse complement strand
CGCAAAAAAAAAAAAAAAAAAAAAAAAAAAAAAAAAAATTTACCAAGCCACCTGCAGTTGGTAAACATAATTCACTCTCTGTGCTCTGATGAGATGGGGCGTGTTTGGGGTGGTATGGCTGTAGTCCAGTCTCTGTGCTCCAGATTATGGGGAAGTGTATTCTTGTTAATTAATGACTCGGTTGAACGGTATGATCTTGAGCTCTGCAATAGAAGTGGTTGATAAGAACACATAAGATTGTCCAGGGCACGTTGGTAACATCTGCTGTCAACGCCCCCCCCCCGCAAACAAAGCCTGTCCTCCACGGCCTCCTTCCTCCCCCAGCTCCCTGATGGCTCGGAGATACCACTTCCGCCCATTTTACTCGGCACACTGGGCTCTGACCCGCAGAAGAAAACGGTGTGCATTTATGGACATCTGGATGTGCAGCCGGCAGCCCTGGAGGACGGCTGGGACAGCGAGCCCTTCACCTTGGTGGAGCGAGACGGTAGGGACGCTTCCCCGAGGAAGAGGACTTGTGGCACTTGCTTAGGAGGTACACCCGTGGCCTCTGGGTTGTCTTTCCAGAGCTGGGTGTTTGTACACGATCTAGAAATTGGGTTCTGGAAGCCTCACGCGTGTGCATCCATCCTTGAAACCTCTGAAAGCCTTCCTTTCTTTGCGGAACCAGGTCTCGGGCCTTGGGCCTGCTGGGTTTCCCTCTCCTGCTGACACTTTCCCAGGAAGCCCAATCTGAATTGAGACGGTGCAGCCTCCCAAAACCTGGGATCCAAATCTGATCCGATTCGTAGCTGCTTCCGTGGCACATTTTAGCAGCTCCTGTCAGGGTTTAGGGAAGCGTCGGCCTTTCCCCGATGCCTGCTGCCCTGGTGAGGATGGCAGTGACGGCTCAGTGAAGCCATCGAGGGCTCCCGGACTGGGCCCCGTGGGCACCTCGTGCACCTCTTCATGGCCCCCTGCACTGGCCCCTCTTCTCGCTGCCCCCCAACCCGCCCTGGGTAAAGGCTCCTCCTGCCTTCGTCACTGAACCTTCACGTTTCCGCACTGGATGCAGCCTTTCGCCACATGGAGCAGCCCCTTCGTTTGTGCCTCGTCCCCTTGGGCCGAGTCCAGACCGTCTTTAAGTAAAGCCTTTCTTGCGGGACACGCTGAGTTTCTGTTGGAGCTTCCCTGGCTCAGGCAGGGACAGTCACGCCGTTGCTGCGCACAGCGGTCCTTAGGGTGCGCTTGCTAACGTGTCCTCAGTCCAGGGCCTCAGCCCCCGTCCTTCTTCTTGTCCCCTCCCCCCTCTCCCAGGGGCACCGCTCCTCCCCTCCCCTCTGCACCACGACCCGCCCCAGGTCGTCCTCGTCCCGCCCCTTCTCTTCTGCTTGCAAGGCCCTCCCCTGGCCTGTGGAGGCGGGTCCTGCACCACCTCCCGCCCTGCCCCACAGTGGTGCCTCTTGGGGGACCCAGTGGGCCCATCTTCTGTCCCCTCATTCCGCCTCCTCCTGTGCCAGCCCTGGTCTCCTACTGCTCAGCCCCTCCCTGACAGCCCACCCCCAGACAGACACACAGACACGCAGGATGGAAGAACCTGGAGCGCCCCGTAGCCTGGAGAAGCTGCCCACGCATGGCTGCTGGCCTGCCAGGCCGGGGGTGGGTGCTCTCGGCCTCTGTCCGCCTCGGCCCGCATAGCCCCGCTCCCTGGGGTCGCTTAGTCAGTGTTTGCCACAGGGACGAGGATGCGTCTTAGAAGAGCTCTTTAGCTTTTGTGCAAAGCAGATTTAGTTTAAAAAAGAAATCCCCAAGGCAGTGATGGCTTTAAGCCCCACACGCAGCTTTGGGGTGGGTCAGGTTGACCTGCCGAATGTTGAAAACAGGCTAAGGGTGAGGAGGACAGAGGACCGACTGGGACAGACTGAGGCTGGGAGGGGCCCCCTGAGCACGCGGCGCCCGGGGTCCTGGCCTCCCTCGGGCCTTACGCTGAGTCCGGTCCGGGAGGGGGGTCTGGGCTTGTTTCCTTCATGTCCTTCAAGGTGGCCAACGCCCAGCCCAGACACCCGCCTTTGTACGGGGGTCCCAGAGGTGGCTATGCAGAGGGGAGGTGACTGGTTACACTGGGGAGGGGCAACATCCTGTCTTTTAGTGATAACCTGGAGAGGTATGTGACGAACCTCAGTTCTGTTCTTCATCAAACTGGGCTGTGGTGTGGGTGAGACTGTGGTTCTCCTTGGTCGGTGCACCTGCATCCAGCCAGGTTTCCCTCACCCGCTGCTGCCGGCTGGCTGTGGACTAGATTTTAACACACTAGCCAAGTGGCAGTGGTCCCGCGGAGCTGGGTTTGCAGCCTGTGCCCTGAGGCGGCGGGGACCTTGGCTGCAATCCCACGCTGCTCTTAGATCGGGCGAGTTCTCTGGAAGATCCTAACAATCATGTTGCGTGGAGACTCGGGGCTTCTGATAGAATGGAAATGGGGCTTCTGACACGAGGAAGAGGCTTAGGACGGCTGCGTGGGGTCGCGCTGGGATGTCGTCAGATGTTCACCAAGAGGTGTTCCTTTCTGTGTGCTGCAACCGTCACCTGATGAACTTGCTGATTGCTGTTCCAGGCAAACTGTACGGGAGAGGAGCCACCGATGATAAGGGGCCAGTGGCCGGCTGGATGAACGCCCTGGAAGCCTTCCAGAAAACGTGTCAGGTACGGTGCCCACATCTAGCGCCCGATTCACCTGCTCCACCTGGGGGTGCAGAGTGGGACTTTCTGTTCCCAGAACAGCCCGTAAAGATCAAAGAGCACGGGCCAGGAGACAGCAGGCTTCCCCCCACAAACTGCATCAGCACAGCTGGGTCATCTTCCAGTTTATAGGTTGTTTTCCAGTTTGAGGAAACATTGAAGGTGCAGTGGTTTTACAGTTGTCCCAAGGTCACCCTGTTGGTGACTCAGCAGGGACCCAGGCGGGTGAGAGTTCTGGGCTCTGACCGCGCCTGGGAAGTGGGTGCTTGCCAGGGTGTGACCCAGGCCCTGTGCTAGCCGACAAACACTTACTTTCTCTGTGTGGTTTTTATCCTCCTAAAAGTAAATTTGATTTTTAAAAATATATTTCCTTAAGTGAAACATCCTCTCCTTGTTGAAAGTTTGTAAAATACAGAAAAGTAGAGAGAAAAAAGAGGTGCCTAGAATCCAGGCCTCAGAGACTTAATATTTTGTTACTGACCAATCTTTTCAAGAATTCTTTTTAATCTAATTGTGATCATAACATATAGGCAGTTTCTGCATCTTGCTTTTATCTTGTGTTGCGATAAGAATGATGAGACAAGCATTTTTGTCGGGACGTGGGGTGGTAGATCTGAAAAGGGTTCGAGGGAGCTGGGCTTGGGCCAGGAAGGCCCCTCTCCTCCAGGGCCCCTGGGATCAGCGCGTGGCCGAGTGGAGGGGTGGCCACGTGCAGGGCAGAGCTGCCCAGCGCACCTCCCCTCACCCCCGTTCCACTGGAGTGGCAGAGGGGCGGTGCGTGTGGTGAGCAGCACTGTCTGGGGGCATCTCTGAGCTAGGACCCCGCAGATGTGAGTCCATACAGGCCCAGCCTTCCGTGGCCTTTGGCATCGCCTCGCTCAGGTGTGGCTTCACGTTCTCTCCTGTGGGAGGGCCACGTGCCTCACAGCACAGCCTTGGGGAGACCTGGAAGGCCACCGAGCAGGAGCCAGGTGGCAGGGCCTGCAGTGCATGGAGTGCCTTCTGAACTGGGGGAAGCGCTCTCTCGCTCTTGCGTGCACTGCTGGTCGCCACGCAGATGAAGGCTCTGGCTGTCTGTGTTGTGGCCTTTGTTTTAGAGAGAGCGGCTCAGCTTTGCTGGAGACGCTGATTCATGCTGGGTGAGCGCAGAGACCCCGATGAGTGGCACATGTGGTTGGGCTGGGAGCTCCTTGGAAGGAGTCCTTCTAAGGGTGACCGGCCGAAGCCACGCTTGTCCCCTGGTGGCCCAGTGCCTGGGGACTGAGGGTCTCTGTGGGCCACACACAGCCCGCCCAGTGGTTGGTCTGGAGGAAGTCGGTTATTTGAAATTCGTGACTTCACAACATTGGGTGGCTTCCTGGCTGTAGCTTCTAAGTCCGTGAGCGCTGAGTGCCTTCCTTCACCGGTCTCCTGCCCAGGAAGTCCCCGTCAACGTCCGCTTCTGTCTGGAGGGCATGGAGGAGTCTGGCTCCGAAGGCCTGGACGCACTGATCTTTGCCCAGAGGGACGCGTTCTTTAAGGATGTGGACTACGTCTGCATCTCCGACAACTACTGGCTGGGGAAGAGCAAGCCCTGCATCACCTACGGGCTCCGGGGCATCTGCTACTTCTTCATCGAGGTCTGTGCCGAGTCGCGCGGGGAGCAGCTGGGAGGGCTCTGGGTGCCCACGCTTTCTCCTGTGGTTGGCGTTTCCAAGAGGATTTTTTGGTTGTTGCCAGAGTTCTGGCATTTAGGAAGCACCTTGCTTTGCTTGTTGAGGGAGCAGATTTTGATTTCGAAAATGGTCGTGTGAATGTTCTCTGCTCACTTTACTGTCGCGTGGTAAGAACGGGCTCCCGTGAGCAGCCAGGCACGGTGGCCGTGTGTCCGCAGGTGGAATGCAGCAACAGGGACCTGCACTCCGGCGTGTACGGCGGCTCGGTGCACGAGGCCATGACCGACCTCATCATGCTGATGGGTGAGCGTGGGCTCCGTCACCGCGTGGCAGTTGGGCGGGAGGTTGGTGCGGGCACTGCTTCCAGGCTGCTTCATGCCTTCTGTCCCTCCCTCCCCCCGCAACTGACTGTTCCCTTTAAAAGACCCCCATGCTTCATTTCTGCCTCCCGTCTCCCCCACGTCGTCTCCGCGGCCCTACTCGGCCACCCCGCCTGCCCTGTCACCTGGCATCACAGCCGTGCTTCCTCTGGATGCCGTTGTGTCTTACGTCCCTGGAGGGCGCCTGCCTCGGTCTCGTCGACACTGTGACTGGCCGCAGCGGCCTCCTGCGCACTCAGCCCTTTTGAGAGCGAGGCCACGGCTCCCTTGACCTGTGTCCCCCCGGCGCACGGCCTCAGCCCGCCGTGTGCTCAGTCCTGTTTCCTTCCCTGGTGGGCGGCGGCTGCCCTGCATGGAGTCGACTTTGCTGGGACTGGAGTCTACCCTGCCCCACTCGGTTTTCCGTCCTCAGTGTGGGAGCAGGTAGTTTCTCGTGGGACGTGCCTTAAACAGGACACGATGGACAGAGGCGTGGCTTTCAGGGCAGGCCTGCGGGAGCCCGTTTGCTCCGTGTGTATCCTGCTCTGCGACTGTGGGCGGCTCACCTACCTTCCGCGTCTGCACCCCTTTACCTCACACGGAAGGTGACCCCGCTCTCCTGCCTGGGCTGTTACGGCAGCAAAGTGGCTTAAGGCGCGCGTGCGCGTCGAGTGCCCGTCCTCTCCGCTCCTCCAGGCTGCTTGATGGACCAGAAGGGGAGGATCCTCGTCCCCGGCATCAGCGAGGCAGTGGCCTCCGTGACGGACGAGGAGCTGGAGCTCTACGACAAGATCGACTTCGACCTGGAGGAGTACGCCCGGGATGTGGGGACGGAGACCCTGCTGCATGACTGCAAGGTGCTGCCCGGGCACCACGAGGCCTGCCCCCACTGGGCTGGCAGCGTCCCCAGTCCTGGGGCCCCGGGGAGGAGGCTGAGGGCTGGGCGGACTCGGGCACACCCGGGCACGGGAGCAGCCGGACGGTGCAGGCGCCGGAAGGCACCCCGCGCCAGGCTGGGAGCTGGGAGCTCTTTAACGTGTCAGATGTCGACTGTGGAGAGCTCAGAGCTGGGGCACGTCTGCAGAGAGGCGGGGGCTTGTCCTCATTTGCACGCGCGGGGAAGTCACTTTACCACCCGGCCCAGAGATGATTTAAGCCGTTCCCGACGGAGCTGGGTGCTGAGGTGGAAACCATTTGCACAAAACGTTTACTGAACTGTCAGGAGAAAATCATGTTGTGACTTTTTTCTTAATTAGCTTAGTTCCTGGTTTCTAAGGTGTGAATGTAAGTTCACGTGGTTAACTAAGCTTTCGTTGAGCCGCAGCGGCAGGCCCTGGGCATGCAGGAGGGGCACAACCGGGCTTGGCCCTTGAGTGTCACCTCTCTAGGTGACAGACGGGCAGAGAAGCTTAGGGGGTGTGCGGAGGCCACCGTGGGGTGGTCTGGTGCCTGGGGGCAGGGGGGAGGCCTCCTTAGACAGGAGTGCCACCGGGCCTGCAGGAGACAGGCGGGGCTGAGTGGCAGAGCAGGGCTCAGCTGTCCCGCTTGTGGGCGGCCAGTGAGGCCCAGGGTTCGGAGTGAAGATGCCTGATGGAAAGGCCTCTGATCTGCCGAGGAGCTCGTGCGCTGTCCTGGAAGACGGTGGTGTGACTGGTGTTGAGTAGAGGGACGCGCTGATGAGACCTCGCTGGGGAAAGACTGCGGGCAGGGGGTGTGGCAGCATAGGAGCTGAGGCACTGGGGCTGGGGGGCCGTGAGGCTGCAGGGGGCGCTTGGGGGACAGGGAGGCGGGACCGGGGACCCCTCAGGCTCAGGACACATCGGAGAGGACCGAGTGGAGTACGGATTTCACAGGCAGAGCCGAGACAGGTCCCTCGCGGGTGGTAGTCGGTCGGGTCCTGACGCCGTGACCAAGAGAGGCTAGTCCCGGGGGAGGGCGAGTCTGGGGAAGGTTGGGCTATGGACACATTTGTATTTCCTCCTGTCCCGCTGCCTTCCGGTAACGTTTGCTTTTGCGTGAGGTGCCTGCTTAAGGGCTGTGTCTGCTCCTTGCGGCTGTCACTGGGCTCTTTGGTTAACAGACACGTCCAGAGTTACATGCTGAGTTGCCGAGGAAGCCCAGGGGTTCGGGCGGCGGCGTGTTCTCTCCTGATAACGTTCCGTGCCACCGCTGCTGGGATAAGAGGGGCCATGTCAAGTAGACGCTCGCGAGATGGGGGGCTGCCTTGTGCCAGTCCCCACGGCAGAAACTGCCGGGCTTGTCCGTGGGCACTGGCCTAGGACGTGGTGCACGGCCTGGCTTGCCCTCCTCGGGGAGCTCGCCCCACCCTCGGTGTCCTATAAGCCTAGGACCTAGGATGGCCACCCCGCCCATCCCTCCCTCCCACTCCTGGTGCCCCTGGCTCTGCAACAGCCCTCATATGCGTGGGGCCAGCCAGAACGCCGTGGCTCCTGTGTGGTCAGTTCTGTTGACTCAGGTGGTGTGGACTCACTGGGAGGCGCGGAGAGGACACGCTTGCGCCCGTCCTGGACGCACAGGGCCCCCACTTGGGGGGCTGTTGTAGCGGCTGCCGGGTCGCTCCTGCCTTCCTGACGGTGTGTGGACGGACCCCAGGCCGGCCGGGCTCCTCCATGAGCAGGCGGTGTCGTCTCCGACCCACTTTGTCGTTTTTCTGCAGAAAGACATCCTGATGCACAGGTGGCGGTACCCGTCCCTCTCCCTCCACGGGATCGAAGGTGCCTTCTCTGGGTCGGGTGCGAAGACTGTGATTCCTCGCAAGGTGGTCGGCAAGTTCTCCATCAGGCTTGTGCCAGACATGACTCCTGACGTGGTCAGCGAGCAGGCACGTGGGGCGCGGGGTCGCGGGGAGGGCGTGCCGTGCGTGCAGCGCCTGCCGCCGGGGCTCTGGGCAGCAGGAGAGCGCGCCTCTGCCCGCGCAGCCCTGTCCTCGGCTCTCGCCAGCTCAGCGATTGCTGGGATAAGCAGTTCAGAGCTAATCAGAGGTAAAGGTTGTATGAAAAGGCATCCTGTGCGAGTGGCTTCTGTCACTGCTGAGGCATGCTAAAATCTCATCTCTGACCTCATCCGGAGGCTCAAGGCAGTTGCTGACTTCGGGCTGCATGTGTTCTAGTGGGAGTCCACGGGCCTTTGGTCCCTGGTGAGCGGCAGAGGGGGAAGAGAGTCCAGGATTGGGGGGCAGATTCCAGAGGGGGAGAATCCAGAGTGGGGCAGCGTCTGGTATCTGAAAGTCAGCCAGGCTTGCGGGGGAGCAGTCCCTCGTCCTCACCTGAGGAGGTTTCATGGAGAGACGGAGTCAAGACCTTCCCTGTTGGGAGGGGAAACTGAGGGCCACTCTCCAAGCCACTCTCCAAGGACTGAGATTTTCTCATCATGAGGTGACCCTGGGTCAGTACCTGGCTCTGTTTTTGCTTTAGACGTAATCATCTTTGTAAAGCAAGGCAAGGGGCGTTTTCTTTAAACTTGATTTAAGTGTTATCATCATATGGGATTTAAATGTTAACATCATATGGGAATATCTACGTAAAGGGTGAATTGCTTGAAATTAAAACATTACCTTTTACCTTAAATAACTGAAGTTTGTTTCATGATAAAATCCCTTTTTCTGTTATCGTAGTTATGCAGATCAGTGTTTAGCAGCAGCAAATGAGACTCATTGTAGACCCATAGACTCACTGTAGACCCCTTATAGACCCGTTGTAGACGACTGTGGACTCGCCCCCAGAGACTACTGTGGAGTAGATCCCCGGCACTAGATCAGAGGCCAGGCTTGTAAGACACTGTGTCTCCTGCCTGTGCTTCAGGTTACGAGCTACTTGACCAAGAAGTTTGCTGAACTGCACAGTCCCAACAAGTTCAAGGTGTACCTGGGCCACGGCGGGAAGCCCTGGGTATCTGACTTCAACCACCCTCATTACTTGGCTGGGAGAAGAGCCCTGAAGACAGGTCAGACGTCCTCTTTGGGGGCTGATAGGATCGTGGGCGTGTGGCTGTGTCGGCTCCGTCTCTGTGCGGGCTGGGCTGTGCCACCTCTAACCTTGAGAGCGGGGCTGCTGATCTGGACTTGGGGTTATGGGCCAGTAGATCTGTGGCGGATCCCTGGCCTCGCAGCCCTAAAGCTCAGTGTCTTTTATTCCATTCGCCCTTAGTTTTTGGTGTTGAGCCGGACTTGACCAGGGAAGGCGGCAGTATTCCTGTGACTTTAACATTTCAGGAGGCCACGGGGAAGAATGTCATGCTGTTGCCCGTTGGGTCAGCAGATGACGGAGCCCACTCCCAGAATGAAAAGCTCAACAGGTGAGGTCAGAAAAGAGGGGCCGTCTTGGGGTGACTGGGGTGGGCCAGTCAGGGACTGAGGCAAAGAAAGGCCCTGCTTGGAGGACAGGGGGAGACCACAGAGCCCTGGGTGTTAGGACACAAGGTGGAGACCTCCAGACAGACAGGGAGCAGCTGTGGTCCAGTAAGGTCCTTCACACTAAGTACCGGGTGAGAGCCACGCGTTCCGTTAGACCAGGACCAGGGATGGTCCCTGGTGGGGCAGTCGGACTGGACTTGAGAACCAAGGCAAGCAGCACTCAGGGCCAGCACGCCGGGACGGTGGGACTTCCGCTTCCGGGAGGAATGCAGCATGTGTGCCCAGCCCTCGGGACACCAGGCAGCGTGGTGACTGTTCCTCCCTGTCAGGCACAACTACATTGAAGGCACCAAGATGCTGGCTGCGTACCTGTACGAAGTGTCCCAGCTGAAGAACTGAGCACCGCCCTCCTCCCATCACCTCACGCTCTTC
>NW_006775077.1:2691890-2701051 GCF_000442215.2 Lipotes vexillifer | reverse complement strand
CGCTCTTCCTGTCGCTCAGGAACGCGGAAGCCCGTCTCTCTCCTTTCCCTCTCGTCAGATTCTCCAGGCCTCCGGCTGTGGACGCGAGACTACCCACCTGTCTCAGGATGGAGTTAACCTGTCCCAGCAGTGATCAGTGTTCAGTCCTGGGGGCTTGTAAACGACCCTGTGTGACAGCTGAATTCTCAGCGGTGTCTCCAGAAAATAGCCGAGGCCTAAAAGCACAGCTTCTTCTGTAGATGTCTACTGGGCTGGTCGATGTCTACTGGGCTGAAGAGAGGCCTTGGTGCTTCCTGGTCCCACCTCTGCCCCCCGAGCCAGGGTCGCACACACCTAGAGCATTGAGTCGCGGGCACCTGGTGCCTCGAGGGCCATCCTTTCTGTCCGCTGCTGTATTGGGCACATTCTGTCCTTTTCTCAAGACCTTAACTGTTATTGGTGTTCCACATCTTCTCTTTACTACGATCCCTCAAAACCTAAACCTACTGGGAGGGTTATCTGATCTCAATCTGAGTTGCTAAATAAAAAATAAAAACTGAGCCTCTGGAGGAGCTGCTGCCTGTGCGCCTTTCTCTGCACAGCCCCGTGCCTGTGCGTGGTGAGGTATGCGGTGCGGGCTGGCGGGGTTGAGGGCCGGGCTCAGAACGCCGGTGCCCGTCTCGCTCGTCCTCTCCTGTCCCCACTCCTGGTGCTGCCGAGCCGCAGAAGAGCCCATCAGAGTGGTTTAAACAGCAGAGTCCCCTGGCCCAGCTGATGGAGGAGGCCACACTAAACTCCCCCGAAGGAACCGGGCCCTTGTTTATCGTGAAGTCTGTGTTTTGTCTACTTTGCTGACCCACCTGACTCGTAGGCCGGGACTGGCATGGGGGACGGGGGTGCTGTTTGTTGGGCCCTGTCACACCTGACACGTAACGGGATGGAGTGGAAGCCATGCTTTCAGCCCCTGGATCTTTCCTTCACTGCCCGGGTCCTCCTCGCCCCTGGAGTCACCTCCACAGTGTCCTCAGCAGCATTGTGAGCTGCAGCCTCCTTATCTCCATCCTCACCACTCATGCTGCTAGGCCTCAGGGAGGCTTGTCCAGGAAAACAGTCTGGTACCAGTCACCCTGCGCCCTCCAGGGACCGAGTCCTTGGAGCTACCTGCTCAGGGTCAGTGCACTTTAACTCTAGTTTCAAGTTAGGGGCAGAGACTTTGCTCGGTGCTCAGGAAATGCATTCATCCCACTGTTCCGTGGGAGGAGAGGCGTCCCCCAGCTGTGCCCCTGAATGGTGTTACTCCGCGGCGGGAAGCTGACTACTGACAAGAATACCCTGCCTGGTCTTATTTAGAAAAAGAGAACTTACTGGGCTGTGTTCTTGACCCGGAAGCGAAGGAGCTGAGAGGAGTCCCGACCTGAAGGAAAGCTGAGCGTCTCCGTGCGACCAAGGGAAAGTCGTAGTTCCTTTGCTCTTGCTTTTTGGCCACGGCATCGGGAAAGGGTGGTAGACCTGTCGGGATCCTTAAACCACATGTATTAGTGAGGCCGCTGTGACCGCGACGACACAGTCTTCAAGGTGATGACAGTTTTCTCGGGCAGGCGGGGCTCCCCGGCTTCAGCGTCAAGGTCGTGGCCTCTGCTCCAGCCTGCAGCCCCAGCCTGTAGGAAGGAGGGATGGGGGAAGACAGGCTTCCTCGCTTCTGGGCACCATCCAGAGTTTGCATCTTTCTCAGGTAGTCACACAGCCACTCCTAACTGCACAAGAGGCAGGAAACATGCGTGAATGACATTTCTATCACTGCAGGAGAGGAAAGACATACTGGGGAGTCAACAGTGTAGATGGGGACCCAGACGTTGGATGGATTTGGTCCCATGGCCCCAGCCGTTCATGTGGGAGAGACCAGGGACTAACCCCTCCCAGGGATAACTCTGACTCCCAGGCCTGGGGTGATGTGAAAGGTCTCCCCAGCACACTCTAAGTGCTTTGGAGACTCACAGCCTGTTAGTGGTTGAATTGCATCCCCTAAAAATCCGTATTAAAATCCTAACCCCCAGTACCTCAGAGTGGGACCGGATTTGGAGATGGGGTCTTTGCAGAGGTCTTGTGGGTGGGCCCTAGTCCAGTATGACTGGTGTCCTTATGAAGCGGGAACGTGTGGACAGGAATGTACCCAGGGAGAGGGCCACGTGAAGGCGAAGGCAGAGGCTGGGCCATGCGTTTGCAAAACAGGGAACATGGACGATTACCTGCAGCCCCTGGAAGCTGAGAGGGGCCAGGCAGAGATTCTCCCCCTGCCCTTAGGGAGGAACCAACCCTGCCAACGTCTTGATCTTGGACTTCCTGGCCCAGAACTAGGGGAGAATAGATTTCTGTTGTTTAAGCCACCCTTTCTGCCACCCTTCACTATGGCAGCCGGAGCAGACTGACACCCAGCCTGTCGTGCTGACGCGTTCTAGGGTCACAGTGCCAGCGCAGGGCCGAGGTATCACCTGCCAGAGGTAACAGTGTGTGTTCACGTGGCCTCCCTTAGGTCTGCCGGCCTTGGGCACGTGCACCTGCTCCCTGCCAAAGGTGACACCATCCACACGTGCCAGGCAAAGCCCCTGGGCTGTCACGCACGGCCTGGGCTGGCCTCGCTGGCCTTCAGTTATATCAGATGACTTCCGGGCCACTGCCTCATCCCATGTCTGTGCATGCAATACGCATTGTCTCTCCCTCTGCTGGCGAGTTGAACACATGTCTCTGAAGCAGCTTTGTTTTCCAAATGTGAATAGGTCCACTATTCCAGCCTTGTCTTCCCTCTGGGGAACGGGGAGGACACAGACAGGCACCTCGTGGGGGGATGTTTAATGTGACCAGCTGAGGCCTTGGTGAGACCCCCTCTTCCACTTTCCTTCGAGGTCCGGGGGAATTGCTGAGACCACAGAACTGCCGCCCAATGGATCCCAAAGTAGGAAGGATGGTGAGTAGACCCTCCACCGCTCAGGGTCCAGGGGAGCAGCGTGCTAGCCTTCCACTTGCCTAACGGTGCGTGTGCCATGCCTGTGAGGCAGGTTGCAGAGCGGATCCCCACCTGCACTTAGACGTGTTCTCGGGTGCTGCCTGTCTCAGCCTGAGCGGCGCGGCATTTGGGAGTAGTTTATTGGCATGCTTTGGGTGGCTGTACGTTCCAACAAATAATTAAATGGCATTTTTTTCAAGCATCTTACACAGTAGTTGGAAGCCAGTTCCCCTCAGTGAATGCTGGGGTCCGGGGTGCTGACACAAGGCCTAGGCAGGTGCGGTGACCTAGATGTTCAACAGCACACTTCTCCATACTCATCTTTTCTTCCCACGTAAAGCAATATTCTTATCAAAACCACAGAGCACAACTTCCAGCTGCTGAATGCAAAAGTCCAAGTACCGCTTGGAGGGTGATGTGGAGAACTCTACACACCCAGGTACAGTTTGCTGCCCTTCCTCACTGAACTCTGAACTCTGCTCTGCTTCCTGCTGCCCCCTGCCTGCCACAAAACATTAGTGTGAATAGTTTTGAGGTGGAGGTCTAGGAATCTGCATTTTTAAAACATGTAATTCAATAATTTTTAGTATATTCACAGATATATGTGACCGTCACCACAGTTTATTTTAGGATGCTTTCATCACCTCAAAAAGAAGTCCTGTACTCCTTAGCAGTTACTTTCCTGTTCCCCTATTCCTGCCCCATTCCTAAGCCACCACTGATCTACTCGTATCTCATTTAGGGCTCTCTGTGGTGCAAGCAATGAGCTATTTAATACGAAGCATTTCTAAGGAAACAAAAATAAAGGTTAATGATTAAAACAAACTACAAATTCTGTTTTTGAGTCCAGAGGACAGTCAATCAAGAAAACCTCTGGGGGCTTCCCTGGTGGCGCAGTGGTTGAGAATCTGCCTGCTAATGCAGGGAACACGGGTTCGAGCCCTGGTCTGGGAAGATCCCACATGCCACAGAGCAACTGGGCCCGTGAGCCACAACTACTGAGCCTGCGCGTCTGGAGCCTGTGCTCCGCAACAAGAGAGGCCGCGAGAGTGAGAGGCCCGCGCACCGCGATGAAGAGTGGCCCCCGCTTGCCACAACTAGAGAAAGCCCTCGCACAGAAACGAAGACCCAACACAGCCATAAATAAATAAATAAAGCAAACTGTCAACAAGTAAAAATAAACACAATTATATAAAAAAAGAAAAAAAAAAGAAAAAAAAAGAAAACCTCTGGCTGTTGGGCTCAAAGCATCTTTAGATGGTGGCGTGAGGGCAATTCTGACAAATTTCCTGGTTTGTAGTTTGAATGACTCTGGGATGGTGTTGGGCGTTCTGGTGAACTTTCCGAGTGGCCCACCCAGCAGCAGTCAAGCAAGTTATCCATATGTGATTCATCGTGGTGATTTCTCTGTAGTTTATATATCAGCACCAGTTTGTAGGGCTTCAGGAAAAGGGCAGCTTTAGTTCTTAGTGACTCCAAGTTAGCAGGGTAGGAGAAAATTGGAAATATTAGTTTAAAGAGTTGTAGCCAGATATTGGAGGAAACTAGCAGAATTCAGGGTCCAGTTTACGAGTAGATAACAAAACCTCAAAGAGAGCGAATAGGGCTTAGATCTGATAATGGATGTACTGTAGTTTTTTTTATTGTAACATAATGTTCTCTTGACAGTCACCTCCATTCCTATCAGACATAATCACAGCAAGACTAATTGGTAAAGAGTCTAGTCTCATTACACTTGGCCTGATTATTTGCAGAAGTGCTGCAAGAGTAGTGTTTGATCATATCAGCTCTTAAGTCCGCTTTACTGGAACTTTCAAAAGGAATCTCAGATTAGACTTGTAAAAGCTTCTCAAGGGCAGGAAGCCAAGCCAAGTGTCACCATCAGACTTCACCTGCAATAACCAAGATTTGGGTGAATTCCCTTCTTCTTGAGGCCTGCAGTATACCTAAAGATTCCTGGGTCTGCCAGAAAGTGACCTTACTTACTCACCTGTAAGAGTAGGAACTCTGTAACAAAGGCACCAGGCTGTCTTTTCAGGAAGATTTATTGGCTCAGTAAAGTCAACTTTAGTTCCTTAAAACTTCTCTTCACATCTGATTCTATGCCTGTCATTCTCAAATATGGCATCCCAGCCAAGACCCTGGTAATAAACCAATGTTTTCAATTTAGTCCTGTTATACAGAGAAAAGATTGTTATTTAACTTATGCATTTGCGCATATATGTGTATATGTATATGAACTACAGTGTCATGAAAGTAAGAGCACTCAGAGTTTATGAGTACTGGAGGTATGAGGGAGAAAAACGTGAATGTTTCAATTCTGTTTACAAAGATACAATTTATCCGATTACTATAAGTTACAGATAGCTTAAGAGAAAAAAAGTTTTCCTTAAACCTGGAAACAAAACATTAAAGAACTAGCAATATTTCAAACAAAAAGTCATAAAAATTGCAATAATTCTCATCAGTTCATTCAGTCCCATATAATGATTTTTGTTTTGCTAAATCTTGGGTTAGAAGTTTTATGAATCCATCAGCTTTTCCGTTAGTTCTGGAAATCCTTGCTCAGTCCAGTGGCATGGTCTCAAAATTAATTCAAGTGATGTCATCATGGTGCTTCTTGCCTGTAGCTGATTATAAATGTTTTCAGAGAATAATCAGAATAAAACTATAACTCTTTGTGAATGACAAGACTTTAAATAGCCATGGTTAAAGATATGGTGAGAGTTCATTTTAAAAAATGACTCAGTGGGGCTTCCCTGGTGGCGCAGTGGTTGGGAGTCTGCCTGCCGATGCAGGGGATGTGGGTTCGTGCCCGGTCTGGGAGGATCCCACGTGCCGCGGAGGGGCTGGGCCCGTGAGCCATGGCCGCTGGGCCTGCGCATCCGGAGCCTGGGCTCCGCAGCGGGAGGGGCCACAGCAGTGAGAGGCCCGCATACCGCAAAAAAAAAAAAAAAAAAAAAAAAAAATGACTCAGTGGACAAGGAAATTTGATTATTTCTAAGGCATACAACGTTTTAAGATAAAAATTGGAATTATGATGATTATATGGACAGTAAGGACACTAACAAATTTCCAGGAATCTTTACGCAATTTTGAAATACTTATATTAGTAACATATATCCATACAAATATAACCTAAGTTAAACATCACTTCTATTTAACAGTGCTTCTCATGTAACTTAACGTATCAAATAAGCCTAATTAGTTTCATATCACTATTTTTATAAGGAGAGAGAACAAATCTTTGATATTTTCTGGGGGCCCTCTGGAAAAATCCCAAAGTTGGTTCTAGGTCAAAAAGACTTCATTTAAAATTTGACTTTGGAAAAAAAAAAAAAAATTGACTTTGGGAGGTTCTCAAATATGTCAGCAGGTTTAAGACACTTGATTCAATGTGATCACAAGTCACCGTGAAACAGTACTTAGTTATCTCTTTTTTTTTAAGTTATCTCTAACTAAAGTGACTTAAAGGATTTCAAAGGCATGTTCAGAAATTTTCATAGTTATAAAAAGACTTTAGTTCTTTTAATATTGAGAAGACTCAGTTTTCTTAAGTAATCAAAGAGCTGATTAAAACAACATGAAATACAGGAAATTATTTTGATAAGTGCAGAATCTTTGTTTTCTAGGCAGATTATTCAACAGGTAAAGAAAAATCTTTTGCACTAATCCAAGAAAACCTTGTCCTTTTAACAGAGTAAGAAAGTTGAATTCTAGTTTTGCATAGGCACACTGTTGATATTAAAGATCTTTTTTTAAAAAACAAAAATCTTATCATAAATTCATTTAACTTGAGCCAGCTTGACTACACAACATAAGATTTTTTTCTCTCTCTTCTCCAACTTTTTATACCTATTTATTTTTTTTTCCTTTATTCTCCTTTAAAAAAAAATGAAACAACCATTAAATAACCTCTAAACTAGGACAAAATTTTTCTCCTTTTCCCTTAACAAAAACACATCTTCATACCTTATACTTTTTTTTTTTTTTACCAAAATCACATCTTGCATCCTTGCATACTTTGTATATAGAGGTTTTTTCTTTACCCTTTTTATTTCTAGTAGTTTCACTTACATATAAGACTAGAATTCTTAACCCTTAGTGATTAACATCTAGTGAAAACTAGGAGGTAGGCAATGGTGAACTGTTTGTCACATACAACATTCTGTAGTAGGTGAGCAAACACTAACAATGAGAAAGATAATCCACAAAACTGGGAAGTGAATTTACTGCCACTGAAATGCAAACAGTAGAACATGCTTTAAAAATGGATACAAAGTACATTTAAAATCTTCAAGACACAAATGAAAGACTAAGAATAAGAAATTATAAAACAAGTGGGCACATATGAGTCAAGAACAGATGGATAGGAAACACAACCAACTAGCAACCCTGAAAAAGGAAACTAGTCAGTGCAGTAACTCAGTAGAGGATGTTAATGCCAGCTGGCCACAGCCAAAGAGAGAATGAATGAGCCGGACATCAGGACTGAGGAATTCACCCAGGAAGTGGAGCACAGAGATGAAAGGAAAAAAAGAAAAGAGAAGAGAGCTGGAGGACATACGAGAGATTGAAAGACTCCAGCTGTAGTAGCAGTCCTAGGAAAGAGAATAAAGGAAATGGTGGAGAAGTGAGCACATAGGGTAGGGGGTCTCTGGAGGAAAAGAACCAGATGCAGCTTTTTGACAGAACAGAAGCCATTTTAGCCTAAGCCATTTTGGGATCTAAGCCTGGCCACCATGCTTGCCCTTGAACAGGTCTCCGTAATTAATGATCTTAAGGGAACAAAAGGTGGGAACAAATGACTGTCATCAAGCAAGAGAAGTAAAAAGAGTGAAGATAATAAATCAGTTGAAAAGACTCCCAGTTCTGTTTCAGTGATAAAGATTAGCCTGAAGGCTCAACCCCGAGACCAACTGGAACCTCAGGGGTGATAATGTTGACCTTTTCTGACCCTCGTGACCTCAGCCAACTAAAACTTGGACTCTGGTGACCTTTGCCCCAATTGTATGCCGAAGCCCCTTCATGAATATGCATATTCCCTTAGCTTAAAACTTTCCCAATTTGCTGTTTGCGGGGACACTGCTTTGGGAAATATCCCTGATGTTCTCCTTACTCGCTGCAAGTGATAAATCCTTCCTTCTCCCACTCTTTGTCTTGGTTGTGTCTTTTGGCTCGACACCCACCAAGAGGTGAACCCAGTTTTCAGGTAACAGTGATATTAGAGAATTACTAAGCATTTTACAGAATAAAAAAAGACAGAAAAGAGTGTTCAGTTTGAAAATAGACAGTGATGATTGAGCAAAATGTGTAAATATGTCAGTCAGACTCATCATAGTGAAGTTGAGGACGTCAAGGGACAAGAGCAAGCCTGCAATCTGTCACGGAGGAAGGGTGGCGGCAGCTGGCAAGGATGCTGTGAATTGTGAGGTGCAGGCTGTGGACCCCGTGGGATGCATAGGGGTTCCCTGTGAGCCTGGAGCAGCTGGCATGGCTTTGCTGATGAAGAGCTGGGAGGCTGGAGAGAAGCAAAGGACTCCCGGCAGGCAGATCAGTGAACAGAGGTCCACGTGGGGGTTTCAGGGGGACTGCCAGGAGGGAAAAGCCTGCCCATATTTGACATTCACTCTTTGCGTTATTCAGGTTTGCAGCTGGAATAGTTTGATGAGACAGATTCTGCGTTTTCTACACAGCGTTGAAGAAGAGCTATAGTTCCATGAGTGAGAAGCAGCTCCTCTTGTGCCCTTCAAGACTATGCATGTAGTTATCCGGTAAGTACTGGCTGGGCCTGGTCTTGTTCTGTGACAGGCACAGCTTAGGCTCTTGGGGACCTGGGACATAGGAAGACCAAGTCCCAGTTGTCATGCGGCTCATGTTCAAGTGAGTCAGATGATAATTATTAAGAAAGCAAATAAGAGAATATTAGTGACAAGAGACTAACAGAGTGTACTGGGTCAGATAATGGCCCCAAATCCATGTCCTCCTGGAACCTCAGAATGTGACCTTACTTGGAAGGAGGACCTTTGCAGATGTAATTAGTTAAAATCAGGTCCTACTGTCTGGGGTGGTCCCCAAAGCCACTGCCTAGTCCTTCTTAGAAGAGGCAGGGATACACCCAGGAGAAGGGCACAGGTGGCAGGGATGCGGCTATGAGCCAAGGAACGCCCCCCCCCCCCCC
>NW_006775077.1:2689851-2691686 GCF_000442215.2 Lipotes vexillifer | reverse complement strand
CTAAGTCAAACAACCCCCCCCCCCCCCCCCGAGGGAAGAGCAGGAACGACCCTCCTCTGGAGCCCTGCTGACACCTTGAGTTCTAACTGCAGAACTGTGAGCCTTTGAACTCCTGTTGTCCTAAGCCACCCAGCCCTGTGGCACTTGGTTCTGGCAGCTACAGGAGCATAGTACACAGGGATTGAAAACTTCCTGCCCCGGCCTTGAAATGACCCTCGTTCTTGACTTTTCACGTGTTGAACTTTCGTCCCCAACTGCACAGTAGCCTGTGGCACTGATTCAGGAGGAGGCCAAGCCTGGAATTCTTCGTTCCCTTTATGGCTGGGACCTTGCTTCCCAGTGGTGAAGGTCATAAAGCCCCATGTTTTGAAATCAAAACAAGTTTGTGCTGTGAACTTCAGCTTTAGAAGATAAGATTTAAAGGAGTATCTAGGTAAAAAGCAGACGTGTTCTCTGGTGACAGCTCCGTTTGGACCAGTCCTGCCAGAACCCTGTCCTCCTCTCCTGCCCCGCTGAGGCGCCTCTGCTCCTCCCTGGCCACCCTCCTGCGGCTCTAGGTCTGGGTCTCCCTGCCTCTCAGGTCCCACTGACCTCAGCCCTGCCATCCCGTTCCCCTACTCCCTCATTCTGCCACCAGAACGCCCCGAGTTCACCTCCTGTGCCCTGAGATCATTCAGTCATTCCTACAGGTATTTTAGATTTATTCTGTTAACACTCTTATGCAAAAATCCCTAAAAAGAGATTTAGAAGAAGGAAAAGGGGGTGGCGGCTGTGGTGTAGCCTCGGCCAGGAGCTCTGAAGATCTCAGGTTCACCCCAGGTTTGGGGTCCAGGTCGGGCCCCGCACCACTGACGCTCAGGATGGACACCCTCCCCTCTCGGAGCGGGAGCCCTGGGTTCCAGGTGTGGGATCAGAGCCACAGGCTCGCCTCTGAGGAGTTCACCGTCCAGCTCTAAGTGGTGACAGCGCTCTCACCGTTTCAGACCCTCTGCCCCGACTCGGTGGGCGTGGCTGCCTGTCTGCGGGAGAAACGGCAGAGGGGTCTCTGGCGAGTTCAGTCCCTCCTCTGCTCCGCGTATCTGTCTCTGTGCTGCCCATGTTTCCAGAAGACAGAGGCTCCAGAGGCAGTGAGCCCCGGCGGTCCCTCAGGCTGATGTCAGGAGAGGCCCAGGTCCCTGGCCAGACGGGAAGAGGTGGCCTCGCTCGCTGTCCTGGTCCGCGCAGCCTGTGCAGGCGGCCGGCTCCCCGCTGGCAGAGACCACAGGCGGTGGAGAAACACGCACGCCGCCGCCGTCAGGAGCCGGGTCTTTGGACTGGCCGCCTGCCGCCCCGGATGGAGCATTCCGGAGCCCTCGAAGGGCTGGCCGCTGTGGGAACTGACCTTGGGCCCTTCCTGGCGACACGTGGTGGTGCTTTGTGCCCGTTTCAGAGCCTGTGCCCCCTGCCCGCAGCCAGCCGTCGGCCATCAGGAGGGCCAGAGCCTGTTCTCAGCTCCACGTGTGCCCCAGGCTGGCGCCCAGGGCCTCCTCCGTCCCCGCTTCTGGTGACCTCTGCCCTCTGCGGCCCTGCCGAGCCTGTGCTGGCGTCCCAGCCGCCTGTGTGCGGCGTGCGGGTCACCTCTGGGTCTGGGAGTGAGGCTCGGGCACTGACCTCTCCTCTCTGGGGTCAGACTCGCCCGGCAGACTCTCTGGGGTCAGACTCGCCCGGCACACCCCATGAGAGGATGGTGGACACGCTGCAGTTCTTGGGACATTCTGGGGCGTTCTGCTCCTTGAAACTGCCTCCTTGGCCCTGGCGTGAGTCCCGGCTGCCCTCTGAAAGCCACGCCCTCACCA
>NW_006775077.1:2678655-2689815 GCF_000442215.2 Lipotes vexillifer | reverse complement strand
CAGCAGGAACCACTGGGCTCAGTTCAGAGCGGCAAGGGAGTGAACACAAGCCAGAAAAGCCTGTGTTTTGGTTTGGAATTTTTGTTTTTAATCCTCTCATGGTGAGATAAACTAGGCTAACAAAGCATTTTTCCTGTATTATAAAATATATCAAAGCAGACACCAGCAGACCGACCCCTGTAAAAGTCACACCGAACTCTAAAGGACTTGGTAAGTAGAATTCTTGGCATCCAGGTTGATGCTGGCACTAAAGTTTCTTACGGGTGGAAAAGGGTTTGGCTGATGGGCCATTGTATGTACCCTTGGCCCAGGCTGTGTGGGGTGAGAGCGCTTTCATTTTCTATTCTTTATTCTGTTCAACATCAGAAACTAACAACCACCCCAGGCTCCTTCTGAGATGCCTGCTGTTTTTGTGGCAGGAGATAGAGAAGTGTCACTGGTTGAGGCAGCCCATGGGATCTCAAGGCCATTGTCAGCTAGGTACACGGCTCACCTAACTGTCTCCAGTTTTTGGCTGGGGCTGGGAGAGAGCAGAGTGACCACTGAGGCCTGCGTCCAGTGGGAGGCAAGGCTTTGAGGAAGTGAAGCTCTTTGGATTAGGGGAAGGACGGGGTGGGGGATGGTTACACCGCAGAGGTGTGGCCTGACTTTGAGAAGTCAGGAGGTCCTTACATTTAAATGTAAGTACTCAGCACACGGGCACATGGAACTTCGGTTCCCAGTCTGAGAACAACCAGCTGGAATTAACAGGAGCCTCTGGAGCAAAGGGTTTTCCTCTGTGAGGTCCTGCAGCCCAGGCTGGGCCACCGGCCCCCCAGGAGGACACTAAGACCTGGGCTTCCGTCTCTGCTCCCTGACCCTCACCCTCACCCTCACCTTGCCTTCTCCAGTGACTGCTCCTTCCTGCGAAGGCCAAGGCCAGGAATACCCTTTCTAAGTCCCCAGGGTTTTGTTGAGTGATTCGTTCAGGTCAAGCATGACTATAACCCAAGAAAAGAAACAGAACGATGAGGAACACAAGAGACTCGGGAGGAGACCAAAGGATGCCCAGGGGCCCCACCCGGGATCCTAAGAGCAGGATGAGTGCCCACGGCCGGTCTCTGCGGGCCTGACGACGAGTGGAGAGGGGAGACAGACGGGGGGCGGCTCTGGGGGCGAGGGGTGCGGTGGTGCAGGCCCTGTGGGCAGGACCGCATCTCCAGGAACAAGCCTGATGGGAGCTCAGTCCTCAGGAAGGACTCTCGGTCCTCACAATCGAGGTTTTTCCTTGCTCTCCTTTTCCTTTGGCTTCCTTTTCCTCTTCAAGTTTTCCTTTCATATTTCATTGGAGAGGAGCACCAAATAATTTTTTAAATTAATTAATTAATTTTATTTATTTTGGCTGCATTGGGTCTTCGTTGCTGCGCGTGGGCTTCCTCTAGTTGCGGCGAGTGGGGGCCACTCTTCATTGTGGTGTGCAGGCTTCTCACTGCGGTGGCTTCTCTTGTTGCAGAGCACGGGCTCTAGGCACGCGGGCTTCAGTAGTTGCGGTACACGGGCTCAGTAGTTGTGGCGCACGGGCTTAGTTGCTCCTCAGCATGGTCCCAGCATCTTCCTGGACCAGGGCTCGAACCCATGTCCTCTGCATTGGCAGGCAGATTCCTAACCACTGCGCCACCAGGGAAGCCCCCAAATGATTTTTTAATGCAAATTGAATGAATGAAAAATAAAAATAACAGTTCAAATATTAATTTAGATGGATCGGCTGCAAAAAATTTCCTCCTCCATTTGCACGAACCTCATCGTCCTGCCACTGTGGGTCTGCAGGGGCCTTTTCCTCCTGGGCCCTCGCAGCCCCTGGCTCTAGGGTCTGCCCACGGGACTTAGGTGCCCTCAGAAGGTGAATTGGGAGCCGCGGAGGACGACGGGGGAGATGCTGAACAGCTCACTGGCGCCATCTGCTGGACCAAGTGCTTCGTCCACTCACGGAGGAGCATGGCTCGCTTTGACCCTGATTTTACCCCCACCTTAGCTTCCTTTATAGACCTTTCTCATACTCAGTAATATATTTATATTGTTGAATGCTTACATTTATTATTATTTTTGTAACAACTGTATTGCAATACAATTCATTTTCCTTACAATCCACCCACTTACAGTGTGCATTGCAATTCAGTGGGTTTTAGTACATTCAGAATTGCACAATGACTGCCACAATCAACTTTAGAACATTCTCATCACTGAAAATGAATCCCCAACTCATCAGCAGTCATACCCCATTTTCCCCCAATCCTCCCAGCCCTAGGCAGCCACCAGTCTACTTTTGTCTCTTAGGATTTACCTATTCTGGACATTTCACATAATTGGACTGATCCAATGTATAGTCTTCTGTTTCTGGTTCTTTCACTTAACAGAATGTGTTCAGGTTCTTTCGTACTGTAGCACGTGTCAATACTTCATTTCTTTTTATGGCTGAGTCATATTCCATTGTGTGTCTGTACCACATTTTGTTCATTCAGTCGTTCATAACTGGTCATTTGGATTGTCTCCAGCTTTGGCTATTACAAATAATGCTGCTGTAAACATACAAGCACAAGTTGTTGTGTGGACGTATGTTTTCATTTCTCTTGGGCACACACCTAGGAGTGGGATTTCTGGGCTGTAAGATATGCTGCGCTTAATTGTCTGAGGAGCTGCCAGGCTGTCTCCAAGGCAGCCACACCATTTTACATCCCCAGCAATAGTGCACGAGGGTTCCAGTCCCTCCCGGTCCTCGCCAGCTCTTGCCGTCATCTGGCAGTTTGATTTTAACCATCCTGAGTGGTGTGAACTGTTGTCGCATCGCGGTTAGATTTGCGTTTCCCTGGTGCTAACGATGTTGAGCATCTCTGCATGTGCTTGTTGGCCATTTGTATGTTTTCCTTGGAGAAATGTCTATTCAAATCTTTTTCCCGTTTTTAATTAGGTTAGTTTGTCTTTTCTTATTGAGTTGTAGTAGTTCTTTATATTCTAGACCCAAGTCCTCCCCCTGGCTCTGTTGGTGCCTGCAACTGGAGGCCAAGGGAAGAAGCAGCCTGAACCTAAGATGTCTCTAAAGACTAAAGTCTATTTCAGAAATGAACAGAGCCAACCCAGAAGGAAGAGTTGCTTTGGAAGGAGATAATTAGTTTAGTCTGCAACCTGGAAGCCCTACTCTCTTCTGCACCCGGTTTTTCTGCTCTGCACCCAGCCTGGAGCCTGCTGTGGGAGTCCAGAGGAGACTAGGAAGGGGTCACAGGGAGAGGGGGGAGGGAGGAAATGGGGTCTTGGGCAGAGGAAGGAAGGCACCCGTCAGGGATGGAAGCAGAGAGGCCAGATTGGTGGGGGGGAAAGAGGAGAAAGCCACGGACCGGGGGCTCCCAGGCAGAGACTGTGGCCAACAGTGTCCACATGATCGCCAGTCCTGCGATGTTATTTATCACAGCGTGGCTTGTAAATTTCTTCTCAAGGTATTCTAACCTCAGGAGCTGATGGAAAGAAACCCTACAGCATTGCACAGGATTTTATTCAGTCCTTACTTTTCTAATGTTTCATAAAGTGGTTAATCACACAAAGAAGTCTTGTTGCTGGTTTTTTTTGTTTGTTTTGTTTTTAATTATCTCATGTTTTTCTCTCTTATAAATATTGCCCTTAACACCTGGGATGTAGGGAGCTGACTTACCTTTATAGGAAGTGAACTCATAGGAAAGATTGTGTCATAGGAAAAAATCGAACAACAGCATTGCTTAAATACAAGCTTGTTAACTTGGTTTCTATCTTATTAAAATTCTTTAGCATTGCAAATGAAGGGTTTGGGTGAAGATATAGCAAAAAATATATTTCCCATTCTACTACCTTGTGTTATTTTAGTTCAGAAAACTGGAATCAGCTGTGTTGGATAACATTAACTTTCTTGAAGTATTTGAAAGGTGGAAAGTCCAAAACCTGGTCCTTATTTTAAAATATCCCCCCTGTCACACGCTCACAGGCATCATCTCTCCTTGCTTTCCTGTTGCTGCTGGACAGAGGCATGTTCTCACCATCATCCCCGCCCACCGGGCTGCTAGAGAAGGTCTTCCAATACATCGACCTCCATCAGGATGAATTTGTACAGGTGAGAGACACGGCACGCACAAAATGCTTGGATGTGCCCTTTGGGAATCTGGGAGAATGGTTACTTGCTGGGAGATGTGGGTTTTTTTTTTTTGCTTGACAACTCCATTTAAAATGCCTGTGACTCCTCATTGACTTAGAATAATAAATGTTGGTTAGATTCAGGTAAGAGATCCCTTCCGGCCATTCCTTCCGAAAAGGGCATTCCCAGCACATTTGATCTAGGGATGTCTGTTTAGCAATGACCAGCAAGCTCCGTTGAGCTCACCCTTACTCTGGACCGTCATCAGGTGGCCCATCCTCCCCTTCAGAGACCCTCTCTACCTGCAAAACTAGCTGAAATGCATCCTCCCCGTTCCGTCACCACCTGGCACGCCCCTCTCCTGCTGGCTCTCCTGTGCCCCTGGCACGCCTGGCCCACCTCCACCGCCCGGGAGCTCCCTGAGGCTGCCCTGGACCCTGGACCCCAAGCCCCCGACACCATGTCTGGCACACGATGTGTGTTCAGTGTACATTTATTGGGTCAAGCAACCCGTGTCGGGAATATTACTGTGCAAACAGACGTGAATCCCCCATGATTCATACTAAAGCACAAAGCGCAGTGTACAGGCTGCGGTGCCTAAGCTTGACCTTCATGGAATCCTTCCTCGTGTGGGCGTGTTAACTTGATGTAAGTGCCTGTTGGGATTTTGAAACCCGACTGGGGTTCACAGTGCAGGCTGGAATTCACAGCGGGGAGAGAAAAGGCATGCGGTGGGAGCATGCGCCAATGTGGGCCTCTCGGCCCAACGCTGCTCTGTGCAGCGTCTTCATATCCTCCCAGTCCATTAAGTTTAGCGCTAACTTGGCGGCATCCGCCCTACAAATTCCAGTTTAAAAATGTAAAACACAATATTCCTTCAGATCAAATACATTTCTTCACAATAAAAACAGAAGCGCTACAACCAGGATAGAAATCAAACTAAAATAAGTTAGGAAGTGGAGTCCAAAATCACATGTATGGTTTTTAATGAACACTGCGGTTATCCCAGTGTAAGCGGCTCAAGTACGGACCCTGGAATGGGAAGGATTGTTCCTAACATTGAGAATCAGCAGCGGTTACGGAGCTCCCACGGGGCAAGGCTGCGGCCTGGGTCTCCTGTGTATACGTTCTCACTCCGTCCTCCCCGAGAAAGACGTGTTTCCTCTTCTGTCCCCAGAGTGTGGGTTTTCTGCACAACAAGCAAGTCTCCAGTTCTCTGTGTGCCCCCCGCAGTGTCCTGCCACGTGGCTCACCTCTGACACTGTCTTCCTGGAGGTAGTGTCACCCCTACCCCGATGCCGACCTCAGACGCCAGTAGCTGGTGGTGGGTCCCCAGGTGTCCCACACTTCTGCCTGACTTGGCTACAGATCAGGGCCTCTGGTGACCCCGCCTCAGGCTCATCGTTTGCTAGAACAGCTCGCAGAACTCAGGGCCACGCTTCTACACGTTTGCCCAGGGCGGGAGCTTCTGTCCTGTGGGTTGCAGGGCGCCCCTTCCCAGCCCGGAAGTTCTCTGAACCCCGAGCCTCAGGGATGTTTATGGAGGCTTCGTCACGTAGGCATCACCTACGATGCTTAGCTCCATCTCCAGCCCGTCGTCCTTCCCCCAAGGTGGGGAGCTGGGGCTGGAAGTTCTGAGCGTCTGATCACGGCTTGGTCTTTCTGGTGACCAGCCCACATGCCCAGGAGCCTCCAAAGTTCCTCACTAGAACAAAAGCACGCTCCTTTTCACCCAGGAAATCCCAAGGGCATTAGGAGCTCTGTGTCAGGACCCGGCGTCGAAGACCAAATATTAGAACAAGAGATGCTCCTAGTACCTTATTGCTTAGGAAATTGTAAAAGTTTTAGGAGCGCTGGCCGGGAACCAGGGAGAAAGACCAAAGTGTGTATGTGTTACTGTCTCACAGCATTACATCCACCTTAATCTGCAGCGAGGGAGCCTCACGCCCCTCCTGCAGTGGAGAAAGCTGAGGCTAATTCCAGAGCTTCAGGAATGTCCCTGAAGTCACCCACCTCTAGTGGGCAGAACCAGGACCAGGAACTCAGGTTGTCCGCCTGCCCAGCCCTGAGTTCAAACCCGGGGTTACACCCCCTCCCGGATCCCGCAGGTGCAGCGGGGGGACCTTAGAGCTGAAATGCACGGGATGGTCACGGGGGGTCCTGCAGCCTAGCTGAGGCCACCGTGGGGTGGATCAGAGTGACCTGCAGGGACGTTTGTGGGAAGCCGAGCCCTCAAGGGGCGGCTGCTTTCAGTTCCTAGAGACCACAACGGGGGAGGGGACCCGTGCCTTCTGTCTGAGCCTGGTGGCGCTGAGGGGTGCAGGCCAGGCTTCAGAGGCGGCCTTCTGCCAACCGTCCCGTCCTGCATTGACCAGCCGTCGCTGGCCTCTGGGCTCCTGATCACGCCTCCAGCTGTCTGCCAGTGGCCGTGAGTGTCGTGTGTCTGCCAGCTCGGTCTCCAGGTCAGATGAGGGTGCTGAGGACCCGGCGAGGTGCACCCCCAAGAGTGGACGCAGCTGACCCGTGTACTGACCGCCTGTTGCCTTTCCTCCCAGACGCTGAAGGAGTGGGTGGCGGTCGAGAGCGACTCAGTTCAGCCCGTGCCGCGCCTCCGACGAGAGCTGCTCAGAATGATGGGCCTGGCTGCAGACCGGCTCCGGGACCTGGGAGCCCACGTGGACTTGGTGGACGCGGGTTTTCAGCAGGTGCTGGCATCCCCTGCCGCCTCCGAGCGGCCACTTCCCTGGGCATCAGCCAGGCTTCCCTTTGTGGTGGCAGGATGGGGGTTTGCTTGCCCTCATGCTCAGCAGAAGCAGCACCGCGATTCCCAGTAAGGGTGAAGATCTCCACCTCATCCCACAGGAGGCTGTAGCATCGACCTCTCGTCCTGTCGGGACTGGGGGGCACGGGGGGAAGGTGGAGGGGGCGCGTGAAGGCCCCCCACTAGTGCTGTTCCTGTCCTTCACGTGCTTCACATTTCTCCCAGATGGCTCTTTCCCATAAGTTCAAATGCCTCTTTTTCAAAGGTTCCCTTAAGTTCAAATGCCTCTTTTTCAAAGGACCCAATCCCTTATCAGAATCAAGCCTTATTACTGCCCCTCGGGAGTAGATGGGTCTTTAATCTACCCTCCCAGTGTCACCTGCTTTAGCACTGACGAGTCTGAATGGTCTGTTAACAGGACTGTGTCCACCTGGTTGGAGCTAGTAACAGACTTCTAACGCCATCCATGTCTTTGAATTTTCTGGAAGAACCAAATGGCTTTTTTTCAAAAAAAGTTACCCATTTTCCGTCTGCAGCTGCCTGATGGTCAGAGGCTCCCGATACCTCCCATCATCCTGGCTGAACTGGGGAATGATCCCAAGAAGCCCACCGTGTGCTTCTACGGCCACTTGGACGTGCAGCCTGCCAGACAGGAGGATGGGTGGGTCACGGACCCTCACACGCTGACGGAGGTGGACGGTCAGTGACACCTCGTGCTGGGCTCTTCTGTGGGTGAAGGACTGCTCGTAGGGCTTAAGAATTCGAGATGTGACTGCCCCGGGCTCCAGGCCTTACCTGTCATTGTTAGGAGTGCAGAGAACGCTGCTCTCATGGTCCACCGGTTAGTCCAATGAGGCTGATTTTCCTTCAGTTGTGAAAGAAACCATGAACCTTTGTGCCCCTGGGCAAATCAAGTCCCCATTAGGAGAGTTCTTGGGTTTCAAGGAAAATAGTTGTGTAGGTCACATATTTTCTTTTTTAAAAACACCAAATGTAATTATGTTTTATAAAGACAAGAAAAAGAAAGGTTCATGGAGAGACACATACACCCTTTTTCATTGTCCTGCTAATTGTAAAATCTCAGAGTGAGAGGCTAAATTACGTGACATTCTGCAGCAAACCCGCGGGTCTTGTTCAATGAACTTGGATAAAATAGCTAATTACTATTAAGGCCAAAGGGATCTGTATATTTCAAATTAGCTTACGTTTGCTGGCTAGCATACTATTTGTACATAAGAAACAATACTTTGTGATTTCAGAGCAAGACTTCTGCCTAGAAAAATAGAAAGCACCATTAAAACAATTACCCGTAAAGCTACCTTTGGTTTTGGTGTCCATGCTTTGGTGTCCATGCTTTTCTGAAAATTCTTCCCCCATTTTTAAAGGAAAACTGTATGGCCGAGGAACGACAGACAACAAAGGCCCTGTTTTAGCGTGGATCAACGCTGTGAGCACATTCAGAGCCCTGCACGAGGTAGGTGCTGGCTGTGCTTGGGAGCGAGGATGATGATGGTGATGATGATGTTGATGATAGTGATGGTGATGATGATGGTGATGATGGTGATGGTGATGATGGTGATGGTGATGATGGTGATGGTGATGATGGTGATGATGGTGATGATGGTGATGATGGTGATGATGATGGTGATGGTGATGATGGTGATGATGGTGATGGAGGCAGCTGGCTTTGAGCTGCATGATGTCCTTTACTCTTCCCAGCAATCTGCAGAGGAATGTGTTACAATCACACACATTTTACAGATAAAGAGAAAGAGGCTTGGGAAAGGAAGGGAACGTACTCAAAGCCACCCAGCTGGTCTGGGGCAGGGTGATACCTTGATCCTGTGCTGTTGACATGCAACAGTGTGACACAACAAAAAACATGCTGAGCCTGTGGCTACATCACCATCTGCTGGGACTTGTCTTTTTTTATCTTCAACTTACTCAGCTTATCTTTTTTATCTGCAACCTGTCCTTCTTATCACAAAGTATGGTTGTGTTAATAGAGACAGACATACACTTTAAGAAATATATTAGCTGCTTTGCAAATTATCAGGATAGCGATCTGTGGGGTGTGACGTTCTGTCTGAATCCCTGAGTTCTTTCCATTCTTGTGGGAAGTGGTTTCAATCCGTCCAAGGAGGGGTTATGGTGGGGTGCAGCTTTGAGGGGAGGGCTACTCTCTCAGACCACCAACTAAAACTGTGTCATTTGCTGTGCTCACGAGGATGGTTTCATCTCACACTGTTCTTTTCTCTTCTGGTAATGAGCATGCTTACACTCCAAACAGGATCCAATCTAGCTGTGTGTCCATGGGTGGGAGACTTAACCTCTCTGGGCTTCAGATTCTGTTCTGTAAAAGTGAGGGTGTTGATATGGGCGCCGGCCCTCTAACACTGGGTGGATTTGATGGTCTGATTCCATCCCTTTCATGCAGAAATGGCACTGCTAGTCAGTGAGCTTGAGCCTGTGCCAGGGAGACCAGGCCCAGGGACGAGACCCAGCCTGTTCCAGTCTGGGCTCCACAGAGTGTGGGCTCTGCAACCTGGGGGTGCAGAAGGAGTTTGTGGGGTCACCTTAAAAATGTGCAGCCTTGCTACCTTTCCCTCATCTTACTTGTGTGGCTGAATTGAATTAAGCACTTTGGAACACTGGAAATTTAAGAGGAAGTGGAGCCCATTTGTTGGGTTCATGGACAGGAAGGGACGTGTTGTCAGTCACAGGGCAAACCCCTGCCAACCATCCCTACCCCGTCCCCAAAGAGGCTCTGGGAGCAGCACACTCCTTCCGAGACAGAAGGGTGCGAGGTCGGGCTGGGATGCTGTGCCTGTCTGGTGAGGACTGGGGTGGGTCTATCTCTGGGCACCGTGTCCACTTGTCCACAAGACAAGTGGAGCGGCCCAGCTGTTGCCTGAGGTTCAGGTCCTTGATGCTGCTTCTCCCAAATCCTGTCCATCGAGCAGGTCCTGACGTTGCGTTTTTTCTTTCTCGGAGGTGATTTCATCAGACTCCAGGGGCTTCTCTCTCCTGAGTCTGTTGTCTCCTGAGACATAAGCAGAAGAGAGGGTTTAGCTGCTCTCGACTAGACTGCTTTATCTCATTGAGGAAGACAGGCTTAGTGAATCAGGACGTTTTTCTGACTGGGCCCTGCTGACCACTGCAAGGTTGTCCTCTTGTTCATGGCACTCCCCTAACTAAGCCCTTGGTTTCCCTCTCTCTCTCTCTCTCTCTCTCTCTCTCTCTGTTTTCTTTCTTCCTCCCTCCCTCCCTCCCTCCCTTTCTTCCTTTCTCTCTCTCTCTCCCCCTCCTTCCCTCCCTCTCCACGCCCCACCCCTCTCTCTCGTTTTCTGTCCTTCTTTCTTAAGAAGAGGAAAGCAATATTTATAAGACAGGTCCTATATAAAGGTCAAAATCTGCTTTGCTTTTTTGTTTGTTTGTTTTTGTGGTACGCGGGCCTCTCACTGCTGTGGCCTCTCACGTTGCGGAGCACAGGCTCCGGACGCGCAGGCTCAGCGGCCGTGGCTCACGGGCCCAGCCGCTCTGCGGCATGTGGGATCTTCCCGGACTGGGGCACGAACCCGTGTCCCCTGCATCGGTCGTGCCCCGGTCCAGGAAGATCCCACATGCCGCGGAGCGGCTGGGCCCGTGAGCCATGGCCTCTGAGCCTGTGCGTCCGGAGCCTGTGCTCCGCAACGGGAGAGGCCACAGCAGTGAGAGGCCCATGTACAGCAAAAAAAAAACCCCAAAACAAAAAACAATCCCCACTCTGCCCTTAGAAAAGTCAGTTAATCTCCCTGAGCCTCTCCCCTCATCCATGATCTAGGAATGAGCATATCTGTCTCCAGGCTTGTTGCGTGGATTCAGTGAATACGGAAAGGTTCCCTGGAGCCTGCGAGTACTAGGCCCTTTATGAGCTCTGGTCTCTTCTTTCCTCGTTCCCTTCTGCCCTCTGTCCCCTCTTTCTGTCTTGCTTACAGAGCACTTAAATGTACATCACCTCACTGGATCGTTTTACCAAGAGGCAGAGCAAGTATTAACAGAGAAGTGGGCTGCCGAGAGGTGAAATGGCTGGTCCCGGGTCCCTGGGTGTCAAGGGACAGAGCAGAGACCAAAGCCCAGGCTGGGCTGCCAGCCCCCGCCCCCCCCCCCCCCCCCAGTCCCACCTGCGTTAGAGCACAGAGAGCCCCTACGGCACATGAGAGCAGTCATACTACAGCCAGAACGACTAGGCAAGCCAGCTGGGACTCGCAGGGGGGGAAAGGACAGA
>NW_006775077.1:2664673-2674871 GCF_000442215.2 Lipotes vexillifer | reverse complement strand
CCCCCCCCCCCCCCTCCACCCATCCTCCTCCAACACTTAATAGCTATTGACTTGTATTTTATTAATCACATTTTGCCAGAAAATTCTTAGGCTTTCCAGCTACTTCTTGGGAATTGTTTTCTAGTTAAATGTTAATAAAGAGCTTTCAAATATTAAGGTTTCAGAACTTTAGCTTAACTTCCTAAGACACATAGAAAAGTATTCAAGGAATGCATTGAAAAACTTGTTATCCCCAAATGCCCTTAAGCAGCTGAATGACCGAAGGTCCTGCCTTTGTTAATCTGGGGCCAGGCAATCCCACTTATTAGAGCTAATGAGTGTGCTTGCATTGCCTCTCTTTGCCTCGTAGAATAACTGTTCACCCCCGCCCTGCACACGCCTTATGCTCTAGGAAAAGCCATTGACCCCTCCTCTCCACACTGCTCTCAAAGATATGAAGTTATAAATTATACAGATACAAAAAGATCAAAACCAAATGGGGGAAAGGCACATTGTAAAAATTTTAAAGGCGCTATTCCATGTCCTAATATTAGAGAAAAACTCAGGGTCCTTTTTGCCGCGAGATCAAAGCCTTTGGATAAGTTAAAAGGCAGATTGAACTCGTAGCTGAAAGATAACAGATACTTGAAATGAAAATTATCCTGAGGCTTAAATATTAGACAGCCTTTCAAAGGAAAGAGTTCTCATGTATCATGCTCAGAATTATGAGGACAGAAAAGAGATTTGTAATTGAGTAACCTTTCTGGAAAAATTCCTTCTGGGGAGAAAGAGGAACGGGCTTCTCTGCAGGGGCCGAGCGGAACCCCATATGGTGGACGCAGCCTTTTCTTTAGGCATGCCCTGCCCAGATCCTCTGTCATCAGTATTAGGTTGATGGCTCACTGGCCATTACCTTGAATTCTCCGTCACTACCTGAGTTAAAACTCCTTCGTTATAAACAGAGCTTTTGGGAATGTATATAATAATTCAGTGTGTTTAAGTTACAGGTAAACAAATCCTGGATTTTAAAAGGTGAAAGGGCAAGGTGTCCACTTTTTTTTGACAGCGTGGTTTGCTCCACTGTTAATTCAGGATCTGCCCGTGAACGTCAAATTTGTCATCGAGGGGATGGAGGAGGCTGGTTCTCTTGGCCTGGAGGAACTTGTCCAGAAAGAGAAGGCCGGGTTCTTCTCAAGTGTAGACCACGTCGTGATTTCGGACAATCTGTGGATCAGCCGGAGGACGCCCGCGCTCACGTGTGGGACGCGAGGGAGCAGCTACTTTATGGTGCAGGTACTTTGCCGACGGCAGCCCCCTGGGGGTCCTGGCGGGGAGGGCAGAGAGCAGACCCCGACCCGGGGGCGTGGCCCTGGGCGGTCACGGGGTCCTGGGACTGGGGGAGTGCACGAAGCCCCCCCGCCGTGAACGCATGTGCTGTGTACGTTTTTCTGGAGAGAAGATTCAGAGGGGTTTGTGACCCACCACGCTTTAGGAACTCCAGCTGTGAAATTTGGAGGCAGGCACGGGGGCACGGGGGTAAGGAGATTGACCGCCTGATCGGCTTCTGGGGATGCTGTGAGCGGCCGTTACCTGCTCTGCCCACCACGTCTTGGACAGAAAGAGAAGGGGTGCCGGCACTGACAAGGCCGGCACCCGAGGTCTGGCTCATCCGGTGAACAGCCTTGAGCGTACCTTAACCTCTGAGCCTGTTTCCTTACCTCTGAAGTGAGCACAGTAATCCTCCCAGGCTTGCTGTGGTCACTAAAAGTGACCTCGAGTTCCGCCCTGACACGTAGTCTGCTTCCTGCTCCTTTTCTATTAAAGCAGACAAGCTGTGATGGAGCCTGCAATTTAGAATCAGAAAGTCCTCCCTCATAGAGCAGCTGGAAACTGCAAAGGTGTGTGTGTGTGTGTGTGTGTGTGTGTGTGTGTGTGTGTGTGTGTGTGTAAGAGCCGGAGGGCGGGTGCGATCCTGAGCTGGGAAGGGCTTCGGCTCTCCCGCCGGGGTCCCGGGCAGCTGCAGAAGCAGGGCAGGGTCCGAGTTGTCAAGGCCGTGGAACATCCCACTATCCTTGTCCTCTTTCTGCTGCTGAGTCAGAAGGAAGTTTCTCTGCAGAGACGCGCTGGAAGTAGTCTCTGTGGGGAACAGGTGGGCAGGTGAGGGTGTTTAGTCCCCTGTCCGAGCAGTGGGATATCGCTTGCAGCTGTGCCCAGGAGCCGGTGGTGGAGACGCCCCAGTGGGCAGGGTTGATCCAGGGCTTAGGCTGTGCCCGATGGTGTGATGGAGGAGACGAAGTCAGTCAAGACGTCGCCCACAGAGAGGCTGAAGGGATGCACAGGGGCATTCAGGTTGAATGGGGAGAAAAGAAGGACAGGAGGACGAGACGTGGGGAGGTCTTGGATGGGTCGAGGGACTGGATGTCTTGCTGTGGCCCAGAATGGGGGAGGGCAGGCTCGTGACGAGGGGGCCAGGAGGAGGGAAGCTGTGAGCAGAGGTGGGATAAGGCGGCAAAAGATTTCGGAGGTGGGGCTCTGCAACCCCAAAGTGCTTTGTTAGCATCGCTGCCTGATGAGATACAGGTCTTAAGCTCCAGTGACTAAATGGAAGATTCACCTGGCAGGGCTTTAAAGATGGCGATAGAGGCAGAGAAGGGCCAGCCGGGCAGGAAAGGTGAGAGGGAATGGGTCAAAGAGAATTAAAAAACCCAAACTCATTAGAACTTGGGAACCGATTGGACATAATGTGCCTGGGAGAAATCCAAGATCATTTTTTTTTTAAGATTTTTTTTTTGATGGGGACCATTTTTAGAGTCTTTGTTGAATTTGTTACAATATTGCTTCTGTTTTATGTTTTGGTTTCTTGGCCGTGAGGCATGTGGGATATTAGCTCCCTGACCAGGGATCAAACCTGCACCCCCTGCCCTGGAAGGCGAAGTCTTAACCACTGGACCACCAGGGAAGTCCCCAACATCATTTTAAGGGGATAGATTTATAGGACTGGCATCTCTCCTTGTTTTGGAAACGGCAAGCTAGGAGGAAGTAATTGTGGGAGATGTTCCCGTCTAGACCTCCTCAAGTTCAGAAGCTGGGAGCACACCAAAGTGTTAGGTACCATAAGCGACTAGAAGCTTTAGGTCTTGTGAGTAGGTCAAAGGTCAGACCTACGGAAGGAGCGGAGCGTTGAGAGTCTGGCGGTTGTAAAGGAAGTCCCGTGGGCCTTGAAGCTCTGTGTGTAGAGTGATCCAAGGATTAAGCTGGGGGGCGAAAAGGCAGAAAAGAAGTTATCAGAGGAGACGTAAATAGAACGGTCCTGCAGGCAGGACAAGAACAAGGAGAAGAAAGTTTCTTGGAGGATTTTTCTGGAAGGAGGGCTGAGCACGAGATGGCGTGAAACCAAGAGCAAGGCAACTGCGTTGCACGTCAGTCGTTAGGCCGAGGTGGGGCTGGTGGTCTGGGATTCGGCACTGTTGGTGGCAAGGCTGGGGCTGAGGTTGGTTTTGGGGAATTCAGTGGGACCTGAAGACGTGGGGGGCAGACGCTCCACATCGTGGGACAGAAGCACGGTGGTGACAACGTCAGCTGACCCCTGAGCCTGAGGGCCACCCGGGGCGGTTCTGCCGCCCAGTGAAAGGTGTCTCTGAGCAGCCACGGCGAAAAGCAGCTCCCTTCCCATTCCCTGTCTTGCAGGTGAAGTGCAGAGATCAGGATTTCCACTCGGGGACCTTTGGTGGGATCCTTAACGAGCCCATGGCGGATCTGGTCGCTCTTCTTGGTAATGTTGTCTTTCGTTTCACTTTTTAAGCATCAAGGAATCTGCTAACATAGTTCTGTTTGACTCAGTTGTCTCCCCCTTGGTTTCCAGGCCAGCCCTGAATAAGGGTGGAGCGGAGGAAGACCACGGTCTTAGCTTCCCCCTTGGCTAAACGTTTCTTAGGCTTATTACATCCACGTTGTTTCTCTTCATGGACTGAAACCCTTCCTCAGTCCACCCCTTTTCCTTTCACTGGATGTTATGACACATCTGGCTGTACTTGAGGATAGTGGCAGAGAGACCTTTCTGGAGAAACATCCAGAGTCGGTGCCCAATCTACCCACACCTCTTGGCTTCCTTCCTGTGAGTCCCTGTGGTCCCACATGGCTCAGCGACGACAGTGAGTTTGCTCATTGTCCCTGCCCGTGGCCTCCTCAGGTGGTGGGCCTGGTGGATGCAGGTGGGAGTCGTGTGTGTGTGTGTGTGTGTGTGTGTGTGTGTGCGCGTGTGCATGCATGTGTGTGTTTCCAGAGAGCCAGCTTGCCCACCTGACTCACCTGGAGCTCTTGCCTACATTCAGACAGCCCAGCTTCCAGGTGGATCCCGGAATAGAAGGAGGCTTCATCTCCAGGGCCTCGCTTGCACAGTCCTGGCAGGGACACTGCGCGCGTTCATAGTCACAATTTGGTTCTTTTTAAAAAAGAGGTTTTCAGGTTACATAAGCCTCAGACCTCGCAATACCTGGATCTTTCTCACATTTCTCACCATTAAAGAACAAAGAATATTTGTTCTTTAACAGTAGTTGCATTATGGTTTTTACCTTATGAGCTATGGAGCATTTGGTGAAGCAGATAAACAAACCAGAAATGATCACGTACATCCTAAGACTTTCTTCCAGCAGGTCCACTGATTAGCTGTGTCCCACAGCCAGGTGTGATGTCCCAAGGGCGACTTTATGCAAATTTACCAACATGCCCCTTTTGGGCAAACTGCCAAAAAGCACTCCCTCTTTGGGGATCAATTAGCAAAAATCTCTCTTTTTTCCATATTGACACAGTTCTTACCTTAGCCACGCCCTCCCGAATCCCCTTGGCCTCAGGCAGCCTCTGACAGGGAACCACCAGCCCACGGGGCGGGGCGACGTGTTGGGAGGTTGCCTCTGGGTCTTCAGTATCACCTTTATTCTAGAGCTTTCTGCTCCTTCATTGTCCAATTAAATCCATCTATCTATCTACCTGTCTATCTCTCCATCCATCCATCCATCCATCCATGTCATCAGCATCTGCTTCTTTTATAGATGCTCATTGATGATTTTTCACTCATTGCTGTTAATCCCCAAACTTTTTCACAAATAACAGAGCAGTGTATCTGCTTCACCACTACGAAAGCTTTCGTGGTTATCACGTGGCTCGTAGACTAGACCTCAAGGCTGTTAGGTTTTTGATTAAAGATGAGTATTTATTATATTATTGTGGTGTGTGTAGGGGAGAGAGGTTGAGAAGGAACGATGACTTTCAGTTTCTCAGGTTTGTACGTATATTCACATACATATATTTTAAAATATTTTTCTAATGAACACATTACTTTTTAACTCAGGATAAGATAAAACTAAAAAAGGAACCTTGTTTATGATGTAAGAGTGTAGCTGAGAACTTGCATGTAACACAGGTAAGTCACTCCAAATGTAACTGATTGCAGAGCCGTGTGTTTCCATCCCTCTGTCGACAAGGTGTACGTTAAAACGGGTCTGACGCAGGCTGAGTGTTCCTGGTGACCGGCTCCTTCCTCCCACCATCACCTATGGGACGTGAGCTACTGACAAGTGGCTCTGCTGTAGGGCCCAGGGCCGGTTGCAGGGCCAGTCGCAGGCCCGCTGCAGCCCCAGGAGGGTCCCTGAGGCTCTGCTCCAGGGCCAGGACCCCACGCACCTGTAGCTTCCACCCACCTTTGTCTCCTGTGTGTCTCTCATAGGCAGCCTGGTGGACTCTTCTGGTCGAATTCTGATCCCTGGAATCTATGACCACGTGGCTCCTGTTACAGAGGAGGAAAAGAGAACATACGAAGCCATCGATCTGGACCTCGAGGAGTACCGGAACAGCAGCCAGGTTAAGAAATTTCTGTTTGACACCAAGGTAGGTCACACGTTGATGGGTAACCTGAAAGAGGAACGATGAAAACCCGTATTTTCCCAGTGCCTAGTTTGCTATGTGCTGCTGTTCTGCACATCTCAGAGCTGAGAGCACATGCTAATCAGGGGCAGGTTTCCCTTCATGAAACCTCGTGGTCCTCGTGGTCTAGATCAACTGGTCCTTTTCTTGGGGTCCGTCTGGCACCGGCCCTAGGCGCCTAACCACAGGGCAGTGATTCACTTCACAGCCGTGCGTTTCCAAACTGGCTTATGAGACTCAACCTCACGCCAGCCCCTCAGCCAGTGAGCTTAGCTTCCTATCTGTTTAAAGGTTGAGAATAGACTGAGATCATTTCAGCTCCAAGACCCCTAATTATTCAATTTTTAAAAGACAAAATCAAGAGCTTTACAGGGCTAGTGTGTAAATTGCTGCGTTGCTGTTTGAGTGCAGTAAGTAAGCCCAGAGCCCAAAGCATTGGCTCTCCTGGTAAATTTAGATTCCGTTCTTTTCCCTTCTACTTCTCCTGCTCCTTAAAAGGACAACAACAACAACAAAACCCAAAACAAACAAACAAACAAAACCCTTGCCTGCTGCGGTGTTTGGTAGCTCTGGCTGGCTCCTGGGCAGACGCTCCAGGAGAGGAAAAAATGCCGAATACAAGTGGGGAGTTTACTCTTATGAAGTATGTCTCTTGCCTCAGACTAGCTCTCTGGTGGCCACTGGCTCAAATGTCTGTAGATTTCTTTGAAACCTTCTGGAAAATAAAATGCATTTAGCATATAAGTTATCATGGCAATGACTGGGGATAGAAATTTACAATTGAACCCCAGTTTTGGAAAGGGCCCCTTTGCCGTCTATTAACTGCAAACTTCAGAGCTGGAGTGGTGAGGGGCCCTTGTCAGTGGAAGCAGCTAGGGCAGGTGAAGGCAGCAGAGGGTCTCAGGTCCTGAGGGAAAAGTCCACCTGTACTATCAGTCCAGACATATCTAAGTAAGGTGGTAATTAACTTGTCATGAATGGTGTCACAGATGTACAGAAATTGGTGATACAAGCAATATAATTCAACTGGGTTTTAACTAAACACTCCTCTATATAGTAAAATGATTTTATTTTACTTTAGGAGGAACTTCTAATGCACCTGTGGAGATACCCATCTCTTTCTATTCATGGGATCGAGGGCGCGTTTCATGAGCCTGGAGCCAAAACAGTCATCCCTGGCCGAGTGATAGGAAAATTTTCAATCCGTCTAGTCCCTCACATGAATATGTCTGTGGTGGAGAAGCAGGTAACCAGCGTGCGTTGTTCTCCCGCCCAGTGGCAGTGCCATTTCTGAGCGCCGCACACCACAGTTTAGCGGGCAGTTCAGCTGTTCGCATTGAAGTACCATTTTTTTTTTTTTCCAATACAAAAGGGACTGGAACAAATGTCAAGAAACTGATACATTTTTGTTCGGTAAAAATCTCTTTGCTCAATTATACGCAATTATAGTAGTCAGATAAGTAACCGTTTGGAGTTGGAGTGATGGGAAATTTTTAAAAATTAAATGGTAGCTATGAAGGCAAGATTGGTTTTACACCCAGATGGAGAAGCTAACTGCCTACGGCTGGGCTGAGCTGGGAAATCTCAAGCTGCAGTCGTCAGTGTGTCTGTGATGTCTGAAATCTACACTCTGAAAGCAGCCATTTTAATGAGAACGTTCGTTATCTGGAGGGAGCGCGCGTCTCAGTTCTCCATCAGTCATCAGTTTACCTCAAGTTTAACGGAAAGTAGACTCTGAATAAATAAGCTCAGGAAACACCTCATCCCACCCCCGTCTATCCCACTGTCCCTTTCATTGTCTTCTCAGTGCTGATTACATCCTAAAATACTCTCCATCCTTCCTCCCTCCCTCCCTTTTTGTCCCTCTGTCTACAACATATAAATTCCACGAGGGCAGGACCGTCCTGGTCATGCTCACAGCTGTGACCCCAGCACCCAGAACAGTTCCTGCCACATGACAGGCGTCCATTAATATTGGTTGAAGCAAATATTGGAAGGATTTTTTTTTCTTTTTTTTTTGCCACGCCACGCGGCCTGTGGGGTCCCAGTTCCCCGACCAGGGATTGAAACTGGGCCCTTGGCAGTGAGAGCGCAGAGTCCCAACCGCTGGAGCGCCAGGGAAGTCCCTGGAAGGGCTATTTTAGAGTATGGAGTTGTTCTCGGAGGATTTCCTGAGTAGCGGCTGGAACAGAGCCAAGGAACAGAAGGGCGCTGATGACAGGGCTCCTTCACAGCTTAGCTTGGAACTGCTCCCACTTCTCAGAAATTTCCAAATGCATGGTATTCCCCGTAAGAGTCATTAAGGCACTGGTAAGTCCAAAAAGAGTGGTCAGTCGTCAGATGGAGTTGTATTGTGTTTCATAATTACCAAAATTCATAATAACCAATCGTTAACAGTCAGACACCCTGGTGAGTATGGGGAGGGTCAGAGCGGGGATTGGAGGGTCTGGGGACAGAAGGGGAGTGAGAGCTCGCGTTCCTCCCACTGGCGAAGCTCCCAGTCCTGGAGCCCTGCTCACTCCACGCCATCCTTCCGGAAGAACTAAGGTAAAACCCAAATACTTGAATTTATTGGGTTGAGATTTCATCAGTTTCTTGATGAAAGACGACTGTATGTTCATGGTATGAGAGAATAACTTGAAATTTTCTTTTCCACCTGAAAATGTTCCTTTTAGGTGAAGCAGCATCTTGACTATATATTCTCCAAAAGAAATAGCTCCAACCAGATGACTGTATCTATGACGCTAGGACTACACCCGTGGGTTGCAAATATCAGAGATAATCAGTATCTTGCAGCAAAAAGAGCCATCAAAACAGGTTGGACTTCAGATTTTTTTTTCTTAATATCTTTATTGGGGTATAATTGCTTTACAATGTTGTGTTAGTTTCTGCTTTATAACAAAGTGAATCAGTTATACATATACATATGTTCCCGTATCCCTTCCCTCTTTCGTCTCCCTCCCTCCCACCCTCCCTATCCCACCCCTCTAGGTGGTCACAAAGCACCGAGCTGATCTCCCTGTGCTATGTGGCTGCTTCCCACTAGCTATCTATTTTACGTTTGGTAGTGTATATATGTCCATGCCACTCTCTCACTTCGTCCCAGCTTAACCTTCCCCCTCCCCGTGTCCTCATGTCCATTCTCTACGTCTGTGTCTTTATTCCTGTCCTGCCCCTAAGTTCTTCAGCACCATTTTTTTTTTTCAGATTCCATGTATATGTGTTAGCACGCGGTGTGTGTTTCTCTCTTTCTGACTCCCTCCACTCTGTGCGACAGTCTCCAGATTACAGAGGGGGTGGTGCCTGGTGGAGCAGTGGATACGGCACGAGTTTAAAACTTCAGCATCGACTCTCCTTTTTTATACGGGCTGTATTACCACGCACAGCGCTCTGTCTCATGAGTCTTCTGAGCAGCCTTTCCCCATTTTACGGATTAAGGCTTGAAGAGATTAAGTAATTTGCTGAAGGACACCCAGCTATTAGTGGCAAAGCCAGGGTTTAAGCTCACACCAGGAGATTTGAATTTGGGGCAAAATGATGGACTTGAAAACCTCCAGTACTCCTGGAAATGATGACCAACATTTGAAAACATCCTTTTAAAGGCACAGCTGAACTCGCATGAGAGTAAAGGAAATCTGGGATTAGAAATGAAGACGGAGCTCAAGTGCAGTGCAGCGAGCAAGCTGGCACGGGCCGCCCTGCGGGGACCTGGTCTTCCTGCTCACAAGGCCGTGTGGGTTTTAGTGGTTTCGGGTCAGCCTGAAGCAGAAAACGAGACCCACTACATAAAGGCCTCGCTCCAAGAGCCACGCTCACCCTGGACGGGGTGCGTGTGTGTGAGCTTGGCCGTCCTTGCTTGGGTTTTCGGTGAACACAGAGTCTCCCCTGAGTTTTTAACCATGGACCTATCTTGGCATGGGTTTGGGTCTTTAATTACTGTGTGTGGTTGTGTTCTTCCCAAGCCCATCCTGGACTGCCTGGCTGGTGCAGACAGCCCCAAGGCAGGCCATGTGAGCTTTCCACTGAGGAAGCTTCCTGGATATGTGCTCCTTGTATAAAATTACAGAACACACGAGAAACTCAGTTCCAGCCTATCCGACTCTAAAACCAGCGGTCTTTTTACAATGCCATTCTGCTTCTCCAGAGGTAGGGAATAGCTTTGTTTGTAATTTCCTCAGCGGTGCCTGTTTTGACTTTACGTATTTCAAAGTCCTGGACAGGATACATGATTGGTGAGCAGGGACACAGACCTGGGCTTCTGGCTGCCCAGGGAGAAGGAACAGCCAGTCTTTTCTGCAGC
>NW_006775077.1:2628308-2664493 GCF_000442215.2 Lipotes vexillifer | reverse complement strand
GCAGGAATGGGATACTGCCAACAGTTGCAAAGTGGGGTCTCTCCTAAAAGCAGGGGGAGTTTTGGGGTCTCTCCAAACGTTAGGCGGGAAGACACCGGCAAGTGTTTATATAGACTATGCACTATGTTACAGCTGGGCCTTGGGCCACCCCCCCAGAGATGCTGGAGCTGGAACTGGGGGTCCAGACCTCCTTGGAGCCCTCACTCTCTGTTGGGATTATCACTACAGGGACACAGACATTAACAATCACAGGACAAGTCCAAGACCTAGAGCCGTGCTTCTCTGCATATTCATTCCCACTGTCCCAACTGTAGGAGCATTTTGCCAATTTGGGAGTGAAGAAAAGAGGAAGAAGGGTTAGGAAGATAAATGCAATGCCCCTGAAGAGAGGCGTGTGGTTGAAATGTCAAGGCCTGACGTACTCTTGCAGGAAGGCATGGGCACCTTTGGGCCTGTTTGTGTGCTGGACCAGTTCTGCTAACAAAGTCCATCATCTTTATTCACATTCACGCCTTGCTCTGTGGGTAAAGAAGGTCGGGCACGCTCTCTCTTGCGACTGTTTCATTTTTCACTCCTGCTCTGTCACCAGCAACTTGTCCTCTAGCCTAGAAGGTCTGAACTCATCTCTTTCCAGACCCTAGGATATCTGTTAAAACTATTTCCTGGTATACCTTGAAAGTTGAGCACAAATGCTGAGACATTCAGGTGACAGTTGAGTACAGCTATTTATTTGTATATTGGTTACAAACAAAAAAACAAAGAAGTCCCACCTTCCCAATATTTAATTCATGAAGCAACCATAGAAGTGGGCGTACCATCTTGTGCCGCTCCTGCCAAAAATGCATGACTTCTTCCAATCAGGAGAAAGCATCAGACAAACCTAAACTGAGGGACATTTTACAAAACAACTGATCAGTACTCTACAAGAGGGTCAAGTTCATGAAAGTCAAAGAGAGGCTGAGAACCTGTCACAGACTAGAAGAGACTCAGAAGCAATGACAAAATGCAGTGTGGGATTCTGGATTCGATCCTGGTATAGAAAAAGGGAAAAAGTGGTAAAATTCCAATCAGGTCTGAGTCTACTTAATAATATTATTCCAATGTTAATTTCCTATTCTTGGTAATTGTACAATAGTTATATGTTAACATTAGGGAAAGTAAAGGATATATGGGAACTCTGCACTGTTTTTGCAACTTTTCTGTAAGTATAAAATTAGTTCAAAATACAAATTTAAAAATATTTTAAAAAAGTAGATAATTGTACTTCCCTGGCGGTCCAGTGGTTAAGACTCTGCGCTTCCACTGCAGGGGCCTCAGGTTCGATCCCTGGTTGGGGAACTAAGATCCCGCATGCTGCATGACCAAAATAAAAAAAAAAGTTTAAAAGTAGATAACTGTAAAGAAGGCAACCACAGTTTTCTTCTTGACTCTGTTGATGATTTTAGAACATAAATTATGTGAAATCAAGAAGCTTACCGAACCCAAGTATCAAATTCAATGATTAAAACAAAGAAGAAGAAAAAGACAAAGCAAACACTACATTTGAGGAGATTACTGGGGGTAGTCTTGTCATTATTTTATTCAAATGCCTTCTTTTCCTGTGTTTCATTCAGTGTTTGGGACAGAGCCAGACATGATCCGAGATGGATCAACCATACCCATCGCCAAAATATTCCAGGATACCATCCAGAAGAGTGTGATGATGCTCCCGCTGGGCGCTGTTGATGACGGAGAGCACTCTCAGAAAGAGAAAATCAACAGGTTAGTGAGTCCTATAGGCGCTCACCCCTCACTGCACAAGCCTGGGTCCTCACACCGGTAACCTCCAGACAGGCTGCATACTTCAGATGCAATTTCTGTCATCAAGTCTTCCTGTTTAAACTGTAGACTACTTTCCCTCTGTCATCTGAATGGGAATAACAGTGTCTCTCTCTATGTCTTTTGTTAGGTGGAATTACATAGAGGGATCCAAATTATTTGCTGCCTTTTTCCTAGAGATGGCTAAGCTGCATTAATCATGGTAGGAACCTTCCAGCCTAGGCCTGACCTACTGACAGATCCCCTTTCACACAACCCTGGGCAGGAACAAAATCTAACTATTCAGAGGAATTTGGTCCCCCAAATAATGTTTTCCCTTGGACATTTGGACCAGTAATAAAATATTTCCAAGGCGCAGACATCGGACATGGTTTTGTATCACCGTGCACAACTTTCTAAAGCCACAGCCACCTTCAACAACCTGACTTCCCTGAGTCCTGCTGCGGCTGCCCCAGGCCTGGACTCATGGTACCCTTCAGGATGAGGACTAGTCTCTGATGAGATTCTCCGCTTGCAATTTGATTGGTGGAATCACTGCAGTTTACATTCTAGGCCTCTAAGTGCTTGACACACAGTCATCCCATCCGGTGACTGTCCATCCTACATCACCCCTGCTTTTACCACTTGTGCCCTTTATCTTATTGACAAACATGCTGGTCTCCAGCACTGCCTATTGTAATTTCCCTGTGGGCTCATTTTTAGAGGAGTTACTAAAGCATGATACCGCATTAACCTCTTGCTTCCCCTTCATTTATTTTTCCTGCTTCTTCAAAAGTGCTGAAATGGAAATGATCAATATTCATATGCTTATGCCATCTGGGGTTCCTTGTGCGAAAATGAGTACTTTTAAAGTTCCCAGCCTCTTTACCTTTGCTGCAATTGATGCCAACCAACCGCCCCTCCTGCAGCCTCTTCTTTCTTCCTGTCCCGTCAGTGAAGGCCTCCTTGCTCTCTCTTCAACATCTGTGCACCTGTCAATTCGCCACAGCAGAATTAATCCTGATAGAATTTCTCTCACCCTGCTGGAACTGTACTCAGTGACTACATCTAATAAATTGCTCAAAGCTTTTAATAGCATCGGTTTTAGATAGAGAGCTAATCAACCCTGACATCAGTAACACATTCTAAATTTAAAGCCATCAGCTAATGCTGTGTTCATTAATCATTTTAGTTAACCATCTTGTTTGGCTTGATTGGATTTGACAGTGTAAACAAACAAAAAATACAATTTTTCTACAGTTGAGTATATTTAAACAAACTGATTTAATCGTTATACATTCATTATTTAAATCACATTAATGGAGAAGAATTTAAAGGTTTGTTAAAAATGTTTCTCATGATTCTAAATAAAAAACAAGCATAACACATTCCATTGCTTCATGGGTTCTTGAAATGTCAGTTTTAAAACTTGCTGCACCTCATCTAAAATGGCTGGACCAGAGGGCCAGTGATTCGGCTTGTCCTGAACTGCGTCACAGAAATGGGACCCAGCTGAGGCTTTAGCCACTTTTCCTCTGATGCTGAAGAACATTTAAATGCTGTCTGCTGAGTATGGGCAGGAATTTGATATTTTTTTGCTATTAAGCTTGGTTTGTGCTTGCCAGATTACATAAATCTTTTGACATTTTTGATTTTGTGGGACCTAACTGGTGTATTTGGCAGACTTCTCAAGAACTAAATATACAAGAAGTTTATGATCCCCATTTATATTTTTCAAAGGGTGTTCATATTAGTCAATTAACAAGGCTGGTTAAAATGTATTGTAACCACTTCTGAGCAATGTCACATCAGTTTTACCAAGCAGCTAAATTATAAGATTACTCATTCACTGATCTACGTTCCTGCTGAATCCTGCTGAATCTCTGAGCCCTGCAACGTCTGGTTAATTATTCAGCTACCACCAGGCAAGAAAGGCAGGACAAAGGCTGAGGTCACTGAGTCTAGGAGATCCCAACCTTGGAATGACTGGGTGCAGAGCCATGCTTTTCTGCCTCTAGGGGTCACGATGAGTGTCCCCAGCTCTCCCAGGTCCATCTGGGGTTTCTACCCGGCCCCAAGCCAGGTGCCTACCTGAGTTCTGCTGTGATCTGGAGTCAGAGGGAAGTATTTTCAGGGCAGTTACACACATACGGGTGATAGAAATCTACCCGCTTATTGGCCAGGAGGCCAGGTAACATTTTAAAATTTTCTCTATCTCCAATCTCTTTGTTTTCCATTTCCAACTCATCTTTGTACTTCAGGGGTCCAGTGAAGTGTGCTGCACACAGTAGGTGCTCAATATTGCACGGTAAAATCCTCCTCTTGGTTCCGCAGCTGCATTTTTGGGCTTTCCCTGGACTGGACTTCTATCTTTATGCTCTTTGCCCCACATCATTCCTAGTTGAAACTGTCTTGGGAGCAGCTAGCACTGGGAAAAAGCACATGAAACAAGTCATGCTGAGGTGCCATCGACTGATAACAGCGCCTGTGTATCCTCCCAGGTAGCACTTGTCTGCACAGGGGCCACAAACCAGCAGCCGTGAGCCCCATATGGCTGCCTTCAGTGCATTTCATGTGTCCTTCACGTTGTTCTAAGCACTTCTGAATTGGATGCCAGCATCTCAAAATCAGCAGACCTCACCCAAATGATTTCTCTTGAGCAGTCAGAAGACTGGGTAACACCGATCTGCGGTGACAGCCAGCTGAGCTGAGGAGAGGCTGTGCTGAGCATAGTGCCTGGCCCATAATATGTGCTCAGTAAGTTTCTTAGACGCAGAGTAAGAAGGAAGCTCACGAATAATACAGTTGTATTTGGCTTTTCACTTCTACTGATAAGTTACTCTCACTTAAAAAACAAGCCCCGGGCTTCCCTGGTGGCGCAGTTGTTGAGAGTCCGCCTGCCGATGCATGGGACACGGGTTCGTGCCCCGGTCCGGGAAGATCCCACATGCCGCGGAGCGGCTGGGCCCGTGAGCCATGGCCGCTGGCCTGCTGAATCTCTGAGCCCTGCAACGTCTGGTTAATTATTCAGCTACCACCAGGCAAGAAAGGCAGGACAAAGGCTGAGGTCACTGAGTCTAGGAGATCCCAACCTTGGAATGACTGGGTGCAGAGCCATGCTTTTCTGCCTCTAGGGGTCACGATGAGTGTCCCCAGCTCTCCCAGGTCCATCTGGGGTTTCTACCCGGCCCCAAGCCAGGTGCCTACCTGAGTTCTGCTGTGATCTGGAGTCAGAGGGAAGTATTTTCAGGGCAGTTACACACATACGGGTGATAGAAATCTACCCGCTTATTGGCCAGGAGGCCAGGTAACATTTTAAAATTTTCTCTATCTCCAATCTCTTTGTTTTCCATTTCCAACTCATCTTTGTACTTCAGGGGTCCAGTGAAGTGTGCTGCACACAGTAGGTGCTCAATATTGCACGGTAAAATCCTCCTCTTGGTTCCGCAGCTGCATTTTTGGGCTTTCCCTGGACTGGACTTCTATCTTTATGCTCTTTGCCCCACATCATTCCTAGTTGAAACTGTCTTGGGAGCAGCTAGCACTGGGAAAAAGCACATGAAACAAGTCATGCTGAGGTGCCATCGACTGATAACAGCGCCTGTGTATCCTCCCAGGTAGCACTTGTCTGCACAGGGGCCACAAACCAGCAGCCGTGAGCCCCATATGGCTGCCTTCAGTGCATTTCATGTGTCCTTCACGTTGTTCTAAGCACTTCTGAATTGGATGCCAGCATCTCAAAATCAGCAGACCTCACCCAAATGATTTCTCTTGAGCAGTCAGAAGACTGGGTAACACCGATCTGCGGTGACAGCCAGCTGAGCTGAGGAGAGGCTGTGCTGAGCATAGTGCCTGGCCCATAATATGTGCTCAGTAAGTTTCTTAGACGCAGAGTAAGAAGGAAGCTCACGAATAATACAGTTGTATTTGGCTTTTCACTTCTACTGATAAGTTACTCTCACTTAAAAAACAAGCCCCGGGCTTCCCTGGTGGCGCAGTTGTTGAGAGTCCGCCTGCCGATGCATGGGACACGGGTTCGTGCCCCGGTCCGGGAAGATCCCACATGCCGCGGAGCGGCTGGGCCCGTGAGCCATGGCCGCTGGGCCTGCGCGTCCGGAGGCTGTGCTCCGCAACGGGAGAGGCCACATCGGTGAGAGGCCCGCGTACCGCCCCCAAAAAAACCAACCAAAAAAACACAACAAGCCCCCAAACAAATACCATTTTATGATAGGTCCAAATGATTTTTGAATACTATACTATTTTAAATATCTAGTGTTATATGTATTCAACGCCATCTAGCTATTATTTTTAAATTTTATGTTTCAATTCAAGTTTGAATACTAACTGAACATGTAGTAGATAAACAGTTAAATAATGAGTTGCGGACTCTTATGTAAGAGGAAGTAAGATCTTTGTTTCAGTGGTAATGTACCTATGGTTAAATCTAGCTTAATTCTATTATCTATCTGTAATACCGCTGCTGTTCATGACAAGCAGCAAACTTAAACCAAGGCCTAATACCGGCACATATCATTTCTGTTCTTCCACTGAACAGCTCTTTAACATCTGCATTCTGTATTGCAGGCCACTTAACGGGTAAGAAAGCTAATCTCCCTCTTTACTGTATCAAAACAACTTTCCTCTTTGGGAAGCAAGCTCTGGGAGGCCGAGGCTGGCTTGGGGGTGTTCTGTGTTCAGCTGTCCAAAGGCTCAATCAGTTGATGAAATACAAAGCCAGAAATATAGATTTTCTGAAGCAATGTGTTCTTTTTCTCTCCAGCATGATGTGGAAGAGAACGGATTAATGACTGTAATTTCTTAACAGTTATGATAAGTAAATAAATGCTTTGAGCTTTCTTCGACTAGGTAGATTGAAGAGAAAAAAATTGTCACTACGTGGAAAAATTTTATTTAAAAAATTATTCTAGTGTAATTTCTTATTGAGAATGAAAAAAGATGTCAGAGAAATTATGCCTTTGACTATAATAGAAAATATGAAGTTTTACATCATCTCACCTCCCACATTGAAATTCACCAAAACAGCACTCAAAGAGAACTTAGGTTTAAAATTCTAGCGTGGGTGGTTAAGTGTTCCTAGCCTACTCTCATTGTTACTGTAGGTAGGCATGTGAGTGTAGTGGCAGAAAATGTTAACTTAAAGGAAATTAGAACTTTAAATGACACTATTAAAGTAAATGAGTCATCAAGAATGGTTAGTCACCAAAAATGACCAGTGCTTCCTTTCAAATTTTAAATAATTATAGTCAAATAAAGGCAGCTATCTAAATTTTATTTAAAACTCCACTTGAAAAACTGGAAGGCAGACTTCAGGGCTCCTACGTCACTACGCAGTGAGGGGAAGAGGTTCAGGAAAGGACAGTCACAGAGCGGAAGCAGTGCCTTCTGCACGCCCTGCCTAGGTCTCTGGATGACCTCTGAACCATGCCTGTGTGAGGCGGACGAAAGCCGCTTGGCTAAGGCTGAGGGGACTGAATGTGACTTCAGCGGCTACCAGGACAGGAGAGACAAAGTTAAGGAGTAGCAGTACACCCAGAACAACTGCCTGTTAAAACAGCAACGACAACAACCAACCTCTTCAGAAGAATAGAAGTGAATTCAGAGTCTCTACATTATATTACTCAAATATCTAGGATACAACCAGAATTACTGGGCATTTAGGAAAAAGGGAAACATGACTCACAATCAAGAGAAAAGAGCAAATTAATGAAAATTAACCCCAAGATGATTCATATGCTGGAATTAGCAGACAAATGTGTCAAAGCAGCTATTATAACTTTGCTCAAAGACACAGTGGAAAATATGCCTTTAGTAAATGAACCAATAGGGAATCTCAGCAGAGAAACAGAAATGGTAAGACAGAACAAAATAGAAATTTTTGAACTAAAAGATACAATATCTGAATTAAGAACAAAAAAATCACTAGCTGCTTTTAACAGATGATTGGAGATGACAGAAGAAAGAATCAGAGTAGATCAATAAAAATCCAATCTGAAGGTCTGAGAGAAAGAAAAGAATGAAACCAAAACAAAAAAGGACAGAGCCTCAGTGAGTTATGTATAATATCAAGAGGTGTAATATATATTTAATTGAAATTCAAAAGAAAAAGAGAGAATGGTGAAAAGTAACAGTATTTGGAGAAATAATGGTCCCAAATTTTCCAAACTTGGTGAAATACATAAATTTACAGGTGTTCAAAGTTCAGAAAGCCCCAAATAGTACAAATATGAAGAAAATCATGCCTAGGTACATCACAATCAGATTGCTGAAAGCCAAAAATACAGAGAAAATTTTGCAAGTAGCCTGAGAAAAATAACAAATTACATATAGGGAAACATAAAAGGGAGAAAAACATCTGAATGACCTCTGCTCATCAGGAAAAAATGGAGGCCAGAAGTAATGGAAAGACATCATCTTTGGCAAACGTGTCTTAAAGAAGCTCCAAAGGAGCTTCTTTATATATATAATATATATAAAGGATATATATATGTAAATTTTCCTAATAAGACACAGAAAAACAAATTTTTCCTATATTCTTGGATTCTCTTGAGCATTGCATGACACGTAGGTGCTTAATAAACCACAGCTATCACCGCTGTTAGTATTATCTAATGGAACAGTCTTTTAAATGTTTTAATGAGAGTAACAGTATTAGACACTATTACTGTGGCTTAGAAATTTTAGAGCCTCTTCTATTAACAGAATAACGAAAGACCGGAACTTTACCCTAAATGACTAATTTTATACACGAGGAAGTCAGGTTGACTTCCTAAGGTCACTGTATGATGAAAAGGTCCTGTCTCAGTAAAATATTGCATGATGGGGAACTGAAAAATAAACTCAGAAGAAAAATAAACTCGCTGCTCAAAGAAGGGAGATGAAATGTTAACTCAGGGTAAGAAAGGTAGCAAGATCAATCTCCTACAAATCAACAGAATGCCTCTTCAACATGGAAAACAGTGCTAGCTACTCTTAAGTGTTGAGAAATTCATCACCTTCTCATCCAAGACTAACACTCTTGAACTAGCTATTCATTAAAAGATGCAAGGTGGACTGGAAAAGGCTGACTCTGGAGTTTGAAAAGTGAGTTCCATCTTTACTAGCTGTGTGATCTTGGAACAGTTATTTAACTCTTCTAAATTACAACTTCCTGTTGTGAGTGACGGACATGAGAATTCATGTGGATTACAGTAAAAATTCGACCAGATAATGTCTATGAAAAGTACTCTGTAAACCAGTATTTAAAACGTTATTATCACCTGAATATTCTGACTTAAATAGCGTTGAGCTGGAACTGGCCTTGAGAGATGTGTTTGGTTTAGAAAGCCTACCATCATTATTATAGGACCATCCTTTAAAAACTCCGTTTACCTAAAATTTTACAAATCCAATTATTTAAGAGCTTTCCCTATACCTACAAGATAAAGTCAAAACTGCTGAGCAAGCGGTGTCTCAAGCTGATCGCAAGTGGGATGTCGCCGCTCATCTCTATATACGTGTCCGTCAGAGCACTTTGCAAGCCACGGTCTTCCTTCCTGGATCTGGAGTTTCCGGGGAAGGGCTGTAAGCTTCAGGTCCGCGGATGCTCCCGCAAGAGGGGCAGGCGGCGGCGGGGACGACCACGCTTCGGTCGTGCCTTACTTTCTCCCTGACAATTCTTGCGCGGCGTCGCAACCGTTATAAAAACGGTCCGGCGGGGGCTTTTTAAACACCTAGGGCGTTTTCGGCTTTTATTGCCAAACTGGCCGACCACCACACTCGGTGCTCTGCCTCCCCTTTAGTATCGGAACTCGGCTCGTGGCTCCCTGCGGCCCGTGACTCCGAGGATCCTTTCTTCGAGTCCACCGACAGATTGTCCTCAACATCTGGGGTTGCGCACGCGCCTGGCCCAGCAGAGAAACTGTGTCCCCGGAGACGGGCGCCTAGAAGCTCCAGGCACCGTTCGGGGCCCGGAAGGCCCAGGGCAGCGGCCGCCCTCTGCGCTCCCGCGCCGCCCTCGGGGTCCTCTGCGGCGGGCGGGCGGGGGACAGGGTGGGGTGAGGAGGCATGGGACACGGAAGGGGCGGGGTGTCGAGAGGAATCCGCTTGGGGACTCTCCCCAAACCCCACTTGGCCCTCCGGCTCAGACACTTCCAGCCGGACGCGTCTCCCATTCTTTAGATTGACTTCTTCGGCTTTCCGTTTTCCTCTCTTGCGGAGGGGCGGGACTTCCGGTTTCATCTCCCAGCAACTTCCGGCGAGAGCTGACAGACCAAAAAAAAAAAACAAGAGGCACATAGGTGCCCCGGCCAGTCGGGACAGAAAAAGGGAACTCGATGTGGGTTTTACTAATCCAGTTCCAGGATCCTGGTTTTTGGTCATGGTGTCCGGCGCGCAGTCCACGAAGAAGTCGGCCTGAGGACCGCCGGAAGTCGCTCAGCGGAGGGACAGGAAGTCCCTCCCCTTCCTCCCAGAGGGAAGACGGTGAGCCGGAGGAGTCAGTCAGAGGGGCGAGCAGGAGCGATTCCGTCGGCAAACAGGTAAGTTATTCTCTGGCCGGGGCGGGGGGTTTGGAGGCGGGGACCGTCCAGCGTCAGCGTGGGGCCTGGGGGCGGTGGCTTGAGGGCCCGGGCCCGGGCGGCTGGGCGCCGGGAGCCCCGCCAGGGCCCTTCGCTCTTCCTCCTCCCCCCTTCCCCCCGCCTCCGCCCCTCCCCGCTCGCCGGTCCCTCCCGACGCCGCCCAGACTCACCCGACACACGCCCGCCGCCCGCGCGGCCTCGCGGCCGCCCAGACTCTGCGCCGCCAGCCGCTGCTTGCCCCGAGGCCCGACTCACACGGGCCTGGCTGGCAGGGCGGAGGCGGCGATCCCGCGCGCCCCTGCCCGCGGTCGGGTGCTTCTCACCGCTGGGCTTCCCCCGAGTGAAACGCACACGCCGAGCGGCCGCGTGTCGGTTTCCTCCGGCTGCCCGCCCCCTCCCGGTCTCCCGGAGCCGCGCAGCTGCCACCAGCGTCGGCTTCCGTTTAGGACGCCGGCCGGGCAGCGGTCTGGAGCGCTGGTGCCCGAGAGCGTCACGACTGGAAGGGAGGGTCCTAGCCGCTCGGGTTCAGCCGCTCTGCCCTGGACGGAGACCCCAGGCTGCCGCACACCACATTTTGCAGCAGCGGGTACCCCTCTTCCCAGCTAGCGGGCACGTCCTATGTGTGCTTGTCCGCTTTCTGGGGACCAGTCTGGTGGAGGCAGGTGGCAGGAGCGGCTGACCCCTGTCGGCTGCGTCGAGGTGGGAATAGCTTGTTTATTTTCAAGGGGGAATTCTGGAGTGGGATATCTTGGCAGGGTTGGCATCCAGGGACACACGAGTAGGATTTATTTTATAGGTAACCATAACCCTAATGGTGACTGAGGTATAACGTTACAGCTCGTGCCCGTGGAACTAATTACAGTGTGCACCTGTTCTGCGGCGAGGTGTTAGTCCAGCTGGAACACCGTGCCGGGAAGGACGCTGATTATCTATTGACTAGAACATCATTAGGAGAGCTCATTTGATATATACGCTGTATACTTTATTTAGCACAGCAGTTTGTAGAGCAGGAATTAACCCCTTTCCACCAACTGAGACCCAGATTAAATGACTTGACCAAAGTTAACGTCCGGATTCAAATCTCAAATGTTTGTTATTCGTTCTTCTTTAAGTTTGCTACATGTGAAATTACTAACTCCTAGTGTCACGTCTGGAAAACACTAAGGCAGGGACCTCCCTGGTGGTCCAGTGGGTAAGACTTTGCGCTCCCAATGCAGGGGACCCCGGGTTCGATCCCTGGTCCGGGAACTAGATACCGCATGCATGCCGCAACTAAGAAGCTTGCAAGCCGCAACTAATTAGCCGGCATGCTGCAACAAATGATCCCTAGTGCTGCAATGAAGAAACAAACAAAACCCGCTAAGGCAAGGCTCTGTAGTAGCTAATGTCTTCTTACACGATGTGTAAAACAGTTGTGATGATTGCTGATAGCGCAGTTGCTATTGGTGCCTTTTTCTAAAAAAAAAAAACTTATTTTGGAATAAATTTCAGATTTACACGAAAGCTGCAAGATAGGACAGAGTTCCACTGGTGTTTAACAAAGCAAAGTGGCTCCACTTAATAATCACTGGTTCCTGCTTCATGCCAGACACCATTTTAGTGCAGGAGAGAATAACATATTGCCCTAGATGATTTCAAGGTCCGTTGGAGGAGACAGATACGTAAACAAATGTAATGCCTTTTGCCAAGTGCTGAAATGGAGATACGGGAGCACAGAGGAAATGATCACTGCTGGGGTAGGAGTGGTGAGAGCTTTCAGGATCTATTTGAGTGGAGATCTTAAGGGTTAATGGCTATTCACTTGATTGATGGGACATTTTCCCCAACATTCATTCTAATTAGGTTTGTTTTGTTAGAGGAGAACTCTCTTCTATAAAACAGACTCTTCTATTTGATTCACCTCCCTCTCTCACAGCCCCTCTAAGAAGAGATTTGTTTCACAGGTAATACAGGTTGCGAGAAGCATCCCAGTTTATAAATCCATGAACAGGAGGATAAATGAAAGCTGTGTAGTAACTGAAATATCTAGATCTGTACATTTTAAAATTCTTTGATTTTCTTGCTTGTAAATACTTCCTGTGGTTTGATCACAGTCATTATGAGAGGTCACGGAGCACAGTTCTGCACTGTAACTTGGCATGTTAGATCCCCACACCGGAGGGGACATTTGAGTGTCTTAGCTCTTGCTGCTATAACAAAATACCATAGCCTGGGTAGCTGAAACAACAAACATTTATTTATCACAGTTCTGGAGGTTGAGAAGTCCAAGATCAAGGTGCCGAATCCTGCTGAGGGAATCTTCCTGGCTTGCTGATAGCCACCTTCTTGCTCTGTTGTCACGTGGCAGAGAGCGAGAGAACTCTGTTCTCTCTTCCTCTTGTAAGGACACTGGTCCCATCTTGGGGGCCTCACCCTCATGACCTCAGGTAAACCTACCTTCCAGAGGCCCTGTCTCTAAATACTGTCACACTGGGGAGTAGGGCTTCACCATACGAATTTGGGATGGGGGCTGGGGGCGGGAATTATAATTCAGTCTGTAGCGTAGGTTTCTTGGAAGTTTTGTTATTATGTGGAATTCCTCCAAAATAGACTTGATACAGAACTAAATAGGAAACTGTAAAATTAGAGTTTATATGGCTTTCACTAAAGCAAAGTTAACGCAGTTTTATTTAAAATAATAAGAAATATGATTCAGAGACCAGTTGATGAAAGGGAGAAATTTTAATTGTTTCATTTTGATGAAAGAGAAATATGTGAAATGCTATGGTTCTCTTTTCACTTTTAGGCCTCATAGAGTTGTCCCATTTTAGAGGGCATAAGGACTGTGGCAGTGATCTATTTTCATTCTCTCATTGTCTGATGAGAGGGCTGAGCCCCCCAGAAGCTAAGTGACAAACATGTCTCAGAAATTAGTGGCAGAACAAGGATTAGAATCAGGCCCCCTGATTTATAGGCTAGGCTTTCTGCTCTTTGAAGCATCAGTAGTTCTCAAATTTAAGGTGCATCAGAGTCACCTGGGGGGCTTGTGAAAACACAGATGCTGGGCATCACCCAGGGGCTCTGATTCAGCAGGTCTGCGCTGGGACTGGGAATTTGCACTCCTGACAGATGCCTGGGTGATGTTGAAGCTGCTGGCTCTGAGGCCACACTTCAGGAACTCTGGCCTCACGTGATGTTGCCTTTGATCTCTCATAAGAGGAGAGTAAGTAAACCTCTGCAGGTTTTACCCGCCTAACCTTTTCCCTGGTACTCAGAGAATCAAGTTTTTAAATTTTGTATCACAAACAGTAATGCATAAACAACATATGATTAGATGAAAAATAAAAAAGGACTGGAAATGGAGTATTTCTCAGAGTCATTTTGGCATATTCAAGGGTAATTTTTGGAGACAATTCTAGTGGTCAGAGCCACTTACTATTGAAGGGGCTACACATGAGCTGTGAGAGCCCCCAGTCTTACCAACATTCACACTGAACAGCGTGTCCAGGTTGATTGCTAGGTTGTATGGGAGTAAAAAGTTACTTCCAGCTTTGTTTTTCTATGCTTTTCTGTGTTGTTTTGTGTACTAAAATCTTCTTTTCTTACATATCAAAATCTTATCAGGCCCAAGCACACATTATATGCCTGTAATAGATATTGAAGAAATGTAAGTTGAATTAAAAAAGAGTAAGGGGGAGAGTAAGGTAGGTCATTTACCTGGAAAGTTACTCTGCTCTCTAGATGATCCCAGTCTTGGGCATTTATTGAATAATTGCCATTTATTCCAGTTTACACCTTAGTTGCAATTATTGGAATTTTTTTAAGCATAGTTATTGGAGGAGGTAGCTAGCATATTTTTATGTTAGAGTTAATGAGCGATCCCCATACCTTTTTATCTTGCATCTTAAATGATTTTTAAAAACTTTTTACTTTGAAATAATTTTGGAATTACAAAGAAATTTCAAAAATAGTCCAGAGAATTCTATATATCTTCTAACCAGGTCTCTGTGTTAACACATTATGTAACCGTAGTGCAGTTACCAAAACCGGGAAGTTGATACAATTAATCTAAAGACTTGATTTGAGTTTCACCACTGATGTGCTTTTTCTGGTTCCGCTTCCAATCCAGTATCCCACATTGCATTTAGTTATCATGGCTCTGTAGTCTCTTCCAATCTGTGACAGTTCCTTTTAGGTTTATGTTCCATGACCTTGATACTTCTGAGGAGTACTGGTCAGTTATTTTGTAGAATGTTAGTGGGTTTGAATTTGTGTCATGTTCTTTCAGGATTAAATTGAGGGTTAGGCATTTTTGGCAAGAATACCACAGCGGTGAAGTTTGCCCTCAGTGCATCGTATTGGAATGCACGTGATGTAGATATATTTTATCAGTGGTGAATGTTAACTTTGACCTCTTGGTTGAGGTGATGTCTGACATCTTTCTGTGCTCTAAGATTAAACATTTTCTCTGTAATTAATGACCGTCCTAATTTGCCTGATTTTGGTGCAAAAGTTTAAAATAAGTGAACATCTAATGTCAGAATCCTTTGAACCTGCCCCTAACTGTGGAATACTTGTTATCTTGGGAGGCTTCAGTACTATTTGTTAGACTCAAACATAGCTGGAAAGGGTAGAGGTTTCACTTCTGGAAGAACAGTTATTTGCTCAAGAACTTATACTTGATCTCGGGCAGTATTCGTCTTGAATTGGCAACAGTGGAAGCTGTTTGTCCGAATTGTTTTGCTTTGGTTCTGTGACCTGTCTCACATGTGTCTTCCAGTGCACGACTTTCCATAATTGTGCTGCATTTCTTAAGAATTCTCCCTGGAGCATTTAGAAGATGGATGCACTTCAGTTCATCACCAGGCAGTTGCTCCTGGTATCCCACTGCTTACCCACTTGCTAGCCCATGGGGCTGGGGCACGTGTTTTCCTTGCTAATGGAATTGCTGGCTATATTACACATATAAATTATCTCTGTTTCCTAAATGCGTGTGCCTTTAATATCCCAGCCTGAGTCAGTTGGAAGATACAAACCTGGTTTGTCTCCTCCCAGTGCCTGTAAGCTCCTTGGAGGCAGGGGACAGATCCCTCTTTCTGTTTACTCAGTAACTTGCTTGGTACCTAGCACATAGAGGCACTCAATAAATATTTATGAGTAAATAAATGTTGTTTGTGCATCTTAAGTGTTTTTATAAGCTACCGGAATACCGTGACCATTTCCCCCTGTCAGTACAGCTCTGTAATCTGCACAGTATTCCAGTCTATGGATGTGCCACGGCGGCTTCATCTTTAACCGGTACCTCATTGCTGGATACTAGGTTGTTCCCAGTTTTTTCTAATGTAAAGAGTTCCTTGGTGCATATCCTTAAACACATATTTTGTCCGGTTATTTCTTTAAGGTAAATTCTGTAGTCACGGATAGCTCAAAGAAGATATACATTTTAAGGTTTCTGATATATAAATTGTAAAATTACCCTCTTGAAAGGTTGTATAGATTTATATCCTAACCAGTACTATTGAGAATGCACATTTTCCCACACTTTGCCCAATGCTTTTTTTTTTTTAAGAATAATCCAACATTTTTTTGGTATTTTTAAAGATGCTTCTTGGAGTGTGGTGAATGGAGATCATATTCTGACTAATTTGCTAAAACTTTCCAAGTTTTCATGTTGAAAACTTCCAGTTTTTTGTTTTCCTCGATGAGAGAGCAGAATAAACCTCAACAAAACAGTGATTAACATCTAACCAATATTTCACTTGGGGCACTTATTGTGTATAGTTATTGTTGGCTGTATCTGTGGCTCTTACCAAACAGGAAACTTCTTAGCAGTGGGATACATTTCTAATTCACATTATTCACCAAAATCAGCTACAGGTCAATTAAAGGCTTATATATAGAAGGCAAAGCTATGAAACTTTTAGAAGACAATGTAGGGCAATAGTTGAGTTACTCTGTTAGAGGGAAAAGGTTCTTAAATTATAGAAGGTGCAAACCATAAAAGAAAGGATTGATGTGTTTGACCACCTTGATATTGACAACTTTTGTTTATTAAAAGAAACCATCAAGAAAGTGAACAGACAAGTCACAAGTGAGAATAGATCTTTTAGTACATATTACTGATAAAAGTTTAGTGTCCAGAAAGGTGAACAACTGCAAATCTATAAGAACAATAGACAAATGGGCAAAGGACCTGAATAGGCATTTCACAGAAGAGGAAACGTGAATGCAGAGATGTTACATCAGTAATTAGAGAACTGCAAATTTGACCAGCATGGTATATAGTTTCATACACGCTAATTTGGCAACAGTGTAAAAATCTGACAATATCTGCTTTTCAGGAGGGTAGGAAGCATTCTAGTGAATGCTAAGAGGGAGTGTAAATTGGTACAATAACTTTGAAATTAACTGGTAAAGAGGTGTGTACCCTTTGACCCAGTAATTCCACTCCTAGGTCTTTATCCTAGAGTGTTGCTTCTGTGTTGTGTTCCCATCATCTCCTGGGAAGTTGTTAGGAATGCACATTTTGGGGACCCACCCTAGACCTACTGAATCAGAAACTTTGGGGATGGGCCAGCTTTCTGTTCTAGCAAGCCCTCCAGGTGATTTGATGCATGCTAAAATGGGCAAACCACTGCCCCAGAGAAACTCGGGTCCATGAATGACTGGAGACATGTACAGGAATGCTCACCCTTGCACTGTAGAAGACAAACCTTGGAAGCCACGCCCATCACAGGAGAATGAATAAACTGTACTGTGTTCCTGTAGTGAAGTGCTATGCCGTTGTGAAACCCAGTGGACTTCAGTCACGTGCATTACCAAGGGTTAGCATCCGGAACGTTAACGTTAACTACTTGCAGAAGAATGCATCTAGTATTTTTCCCTTTTTCTTTTTTAAGTTTAGAAACATGCAAAACAGAATTGCATATTGTTAGGAATACAGATATGGCAAAGTAGTAAAGAAAATAGGTAAATTATAAACAAAATACAAGTTAATGGGTAGCTCTGTAACGAGGGAAGGTGATAGGCACACCAAGAGGGACTTCAAAGACAAGAATTTAATTTTCTTAAACTGTGATCTGTACTCAGATTTTTGTTATATTATGCTTAATATCTTTGTACACATTAAAATTATTTTTATATCTACCAAATATTTTAAAAACAGACTTTCCTTTTTGCAGTGTCCGTCTACACAGGGGCTATTCAGTTTGTATGAAAAAAATAATGATGGGGGTGATGGTGGTCAAGATACATTCTTGTTGGACTGTGATGTAACAGTACTGTCTGGAGTAGAGGTATCAGGGAGAAGACTGGTTTCGAGGGTACGGAGTGTTAACACTTGCTGAGCGCTCACTGTGCAGGCACACTGTGTGCTGAGTTTACACTCATTAGCTGAGGATTGAGCCACCCAGTGAACCTGGGGGGGGGGTGGTCAGATCACTATCACCCCGTGTCACAGAGGCGGGGAGGTCCTGTGGGCACAGAGGGGGAAGAGGTGGAGGAAGTCTCTGACTCTGTCAGAGAAGGTCAGAGGAAGGCAGTCGTAGACAAAGCAGAGTTGTGTCCCAGAGTGTTGTGCGTTACAGAAAGAAAGGGCAGGTCAAAGTAGAAATGGGAGTAGAGAGCAGGACTGGTGAAGGATGTATTCACCCCCATTTTCCAAGTTACTTGATTTTGCTAGGTTTGTTTTTAAACCAGTGGGCATGACTTTATTATTCTAGTAAATGGCAAGTCTAGAAAGCAGAAAAAGTAATTGTATTTTGTTGTTAGTTCTAAGGATTGCATCTTCCAGTTTATAAGGAAGTGGTAGTATCATGCCATAGGATTTAGGAAATCATACTTCTTTGCTTAGGTTGCTGAAAAGGGCAACCTTTTGTATCCCATATTATGAGGACTATTTTTAAATAAACATTACTTATGCCGTAAACCTTTTTAAGCCATCGTGGTGTGACAGTCGCTCCTTGAAATGAGCAAGTATAGGAAAAATAAAAAGATGGTTGTAGAAGCCCTAAGTCAAGTTACACGCCCTATGGAACCAAATAGTTGTACTATTTTAGTTTGATATTCGTAGTGCTAAATTTGTCTAAAGCAGAACTGTCAAGCATTTGTAATTATGTAATGTCATACTTTCTAACAGAGCCAGCCCCTCACTAAGAAGCTGACAGCCCGTGAGAGTCCTTCCATAGCAGGATGTCTGCATTTCAGACACATATAGTGCTTGTCGCAGATCCCTGATGGGCAAATGTAGAAAGTAGGCTTCTTCAAATGGGTTTTAGGTACTTCAGCTCTTCTAGTTTCAGCTGTATTTTGCTAAAGCTAGATAATCTCAGTCTTAGTGTTTTTCAGTGTGTTTGATGTTCATACTTTTGTTTTCTCTTATATGCTGTACTTTTTACTTTTTATTAAAGAACAAAATAGTTTTAAATAAAAAGTAAGGTAATAAGAAGCCTCCTTGGGAAAAGACATTGCTTAACACAGTTGGAGTAGTACCAGGTTACATCATCCAATGTAACCAAAGCCTAGGTTGCTTGTCAGTTACTAAATATAATGGAAACTTTGTGTTTTAAACCTAGAACAAGCAACAAACCACTTCTTTCCAAGGGTACAATTCATTTGTGAATTACTGTGAATTAAGGATCAAAATTTGATACATAATTATTGGATCAATTATTAAAGAATGGGGAATCACAGTTATACGAGTGCATAAAATTATAAAACTGTTAGAATTTAAACTAAGGTGTAATGTACGTTTAAAAATAGCCTAGAAAATTTAGATCATTCAAAGAGTGGTAGTAGAAATTATAGTCTTTCAGAAAATGAGATCACATGATTTTCATTAAGAATCTTCAGGGTCCATAATCTGGTTTCCTGTAGGGGTAGTGTTTAAAACACTAGGGTTTCAGGGTGGTAGATTGAGACAGTGTTTGCTGACAGTCACATTCAGAATACTGTTGTGTGGCCAGTTGTTATGTAGGCAGATGAGTTCGGAATCTGGTGTGATGGCCCTGTTTAGTGCAGTACATTTTTCTCCTTCCTGATTCACCTTTCTTCCTCCCCCTTTTTTCCCTCCTCCTCTGCACCTCATCTCTGTCTGGTAGGTGTATGTTAAGTATATATTGGTTTTTTTTGAGGTTAGGAGGGACTTTTATCCAGTGTGTCCCAAATCTGGCTCATCAGAATCAAACAGGGAGCTCCTTAGAACTATAGGCTTTTGTCCCCACCCCAGACTTTCTTAATCGGAATCTGTCCACGTGTAGGTCCAAGGGATTCATGTTTTGATGATTAGCTAAATTTGTCAAATGACTGATATTGTGTATAATTCCCTTGTTTTTTTTGTTTTGTTTAGTTTTTTGCGAACCTGCGTCCCCTGCATCGGCAGGCGGACTCTCAACCACCGCGCCACCAGGGAAGCCCTATAATTCCCTTGTTTTACAAGTGTGGAAGTAGTAGCTCTTAGTAGGCTCTTCCGGGGCAGTTGCATTTCTCAAAACAGGTCTTGGTAAGTCTTATAAAGATTAAAAGCCTTCATTAATGGTAGAATGACAAGTAGTGTGATAATTTTTGGATTGGTGTGTGGCAGAGCTGTCTAGCTGTCCACCTAAATCAGTTCTTCCCTTCCACAAGGGACGATTGCACAACTCTAGGTGACATTTTTCAGATTTCTTTTCAGTGAAGCAGGAATTAGTGGAAGTGGTAGGTGCCACTTTTGAGCCAAGGCTTTTAAAGAAGCAAATGCCCTGCCTCTTTCATGCTTGCTTTTGTCTTCTGTCAGCTGGATGCAGAGGATGAGGAAGCTCTGAGTCAGAGCATCAAGTTGGAAAGAGCCAGGATTCCTGAATCAGCTGGGAGCCAACTGCCTGCAGACCTGGAACACCTGCCTTGGGAGTTTACAGGAGCGAGATAGGAACTTGTGTTTGAGCCATTTTCAGGTCCACTTAGTATAGCAGTTATGGAATTAGGGCATTAACTTCTTGTTAGGGTGATTCTAGCCACTGTTACCCACATCTGAAGGAAAGGCAGTTTATGAATATGTAGAAAATTAGTATTCTGCAGTCTTTCTTCTCCACATATATAATTCTCTTATCTATTCCTCAGACTGCAGAAGCATAATGTTACAGAGTTAGGACATTTTATTAGGCCGCAGTGTTTTCTTAAAGGTATGATCTGAGGTAGCCAGTACTCTTGTGAAAATTAATAAGTGACGACTTGTGATGCCAGCTATGAAGGGTTGCCTGCCATGGGGAAGGGAGGGATTTTCAGAACACTCTTATTTACAGATGAATTTAGAGTTGAGAATTCTTATCTATTTGTATTGACTTCTTAGAATTTATACAAAAAATTAGTAAATAAATAAGGTATGAATGTAGAGTTTTCCACACTTTAGTCATTTATTTACTCCTTCATTGTTTTTGCTATATTTTACTCCACAGTATTTTACCTCACTTTTTATTTTTTAAATTTAGCCTTGTCATAAGAAGTAATGTATGTGGAGTCATAGGTTGGTATGTTATTTTTTTTCCCCCTAATATTCATGCTAATAATACACACTTATTTAAAAGTCCTTACTTGTGGTACATAACTTTATTTTAAATGCCAGTAGTGTATTTCTGTCATACTTGGGAAATACTGTTCACATGATGAATACTATTTTAGTGTCTTCAGTGCTTAATCCATAACATTCTTACTGATTGATTGATTGATTGATTGCCATGCTGAGTGGCTTGCGGGATCTCAGTTCCCCAACCAGGGATTGAACCGGGGCCAGGGCAGTGAAACTGCCAAATCCTAACTGCTGGACCACCAGGGAACTCCCCATAACATTCTAGTAGAAGTAAATGCAGTCACCTGGAAACTAGCAGACCAGCTATGTCTAGTGGGACTCTGGGTACACTGTTTTCCTATTCACACTGTAGACTGTTATCAGTACTCTCTTTGCTACTGGAAATAGTCATTAGCATCCTTAAATCTAATCACATTAGAGAGCCAATTCCAGAAACCTCAGTTCCAATTCAAGGGAAAATCCTATTCCTCTAGAACCACTCTCAGTATCAAAATCTGTATCAGTCAGGATTCCCTAGAGAATCAATAGGATGTATACAAATATATATGAGGAGATTTTTTTTTATAGGAGTTGGCTAATGCGGATGTGGAGGCCTAGAAGTCCCACATTCTTATTTCTGCAGGCTCGAGAAACAGGAAAGCTGGTGATATAATGCAGTCTGAGTTTGATGGCTCAGAAACCGGGAATGCTGATGTCTGAGGGCAGGAGAAAGTGGACGTCCCATCTCAAGGGAAAACAGCAAATTTGACCTTCCTCCACCTCTCCACCCTCTTGTTCTATTCAGGCCCTCAACAAATTGGGTGTTGCCAGCCCACACTGGTGAGGGCAGATATTTTTTATTCAGTCTACCATTCAAATGCTTATCCCTTCCAGAAACACCCTCACAGATGGACCCGGAAATAAATAATATTTTACTGGCTGTCTGTGCATGCCTTAGCCTTACACATACAGTTAACCATCACAGTACTTTTGGTCAGCTGACCTAGCATGCCCTTAGTGGCACGTTTTCCTGGCACCATAGGATCCAGTCAGAGAACACATAGCACATTTAGTTGTCATGTCTCCTTAGCCTCCTTTAATCTGGAACATTTCCATAGTCTGTCTTTGTCTTTTATGACATTGACATTTGTGAAGAATGCAGTCCTCCCACATTTTTTTTTGTCTTCAAATAAAACATTCCTCACTCTGTGTTGTGTGCTGTTTCCTCTTAATTAGCTGCAGGTTCGGCATTCTCAGCTGCAGTGATGCACAGGTGTCCTGTCCTCCTCAGGGTGTTATATCTGCAAGCATCCCATGTCCGCCTTCATTGAGGATGTTAATTTGATCACCCCTGGCAAGGAGTAGCTGAGTTATCCACCGTATAATTACTGAATTTTTTTCTTCCCTTGCAGCAAATAAGCAGTTTGTAGGGAGATGGTTTAATGCCATTCAAACATTTTGCACATCAAAGTTGCCCCCCTAGAATTGGCATCCATTGATAGTTCTTGCCCGATACAGTCTCTGTCAGTATGATTTTCTGTCCCCTCACTCCCTCCACATTTACCAGTTGGCCCTCAGCATTCTGCTGTAACCTTTGCCCTGTCAGCCCGTCCATTTGTGTGTCTAATCAGTCTCTGTCTCTCTCCCTCTCTCCCAGCCATCGGTATGGACTTCTTCATACCTGCTTTTAATGGTTTACTGGCACTAACGACCGTGGCGCTCACGTTGTCCCAGATTTAGTCAGTAGGCACCTCTTCAAGCTGACTCCTGTGTCTTTGTCCCAACACTTTCTAAAAGCATTTCTCCCCACTTCGTGACATGATAAGATTCTTCAGGCTCATGGTGTACTGACCCTGCCCCTGGCCTAGAATCTGCCATTCCTTGAGGAGCCAGGTTCTGTTTAGTGAGGAGGTATGGGAGGCCGAGATGGGGCTGCCAGCTGTGCTTGTTATTGGTCCCCCTCCTCCTCTCTTGAGTTTAGTGGGCGGTCTGATGGCCCTAGGGATATTTCTTGGTGTCCCTGGGTGTTTGACTAAAATTAGACCCCAAACATCTCTGACTTTTACAAGTCACCACTTAAATTTACTTTTATTTGTAAGATTTTGATTCTCAGTTTAGTCTTAGAACCACAATCATAAATGTATTTCTACCTGAGGGCTTGCTCTTCCCGTCTTGAGAGGAGTTATCATTTTCCGTTACTTACCATGTGTAGAGACTTTTTTTAAGCTTCCCCCTTAGTTTCCTCCCCCGCCAAAGTAATATATCAAGGAAAGAGTATAGGAAAAAGCCAGGAAGAAGAAAAAATTACCTATAATTTCATCACCCAGAGGAAAATAAAAACTGTTAACCTTATTAGATAATTGGACTTGGTTAGAACTATATCCATTTTTAAAATTTAATACTGAAGTTTTCTCTTTTCTAAATATACTTTCTTAACACTCATATCTTTGACACCTAATAATTTATATTCCAAAAATCTTGAGGCTTGATAGTTTTATATCATGTGTTAGCTTATTGACATTTGGAATTAGTGTTTTCCAGATTTCTTCCAAAATTAGTAGTTTTAGTCTATTTTCCTTGCCGTTCTTTGATTAGCCATGGTATTAATCCATCTCTTCAGGGGACCTGAGGAATCTGTTAAAGCAAGAACAGTGTGGAACGTGTCTTTAGCTGTTTTTTTCCTCCATTTTTACGTTTTGGAAATAGCCTTTTTTTCCGTAGTATTCCTGCTGGAATGAAAAACAGATCCATTCTTTTTTCTACTGGTTGAGTGTTCAACATTTTTTTTATTGTCAGTGAGGCATTTTCTCATGGAATTTAGAAATCTTAGTCCCCTCTCACTTCGCAAATGAGAAAACTGAGGCTCAGAAAAGTTAACTGTTTGCCATGTGTCCTGCAGTGTATTGTTGGAATAGTTGGGCCTCCATACTTGTACATTAATGTTCCTTTTTACTAGTGCTTAACATGTTCAGTGTAAATGCATTGTGTTTCTTTAATTTTTTTCTCCTCGTTCTCTTCCTTTCCTCAGCATTCGTATGCTTTGTGCTTCATTTTCTTGCCTTTTGAAAAAGATGAAAGGAAAATTTAAGGAAAGTATACTTTTATTATGGGATTTTTTTTTTATGGCTGCATTATAAATTCTTGAAAATAAAGGGTCTAATGGAAACACTTAATGAGAAAGCAGGGGCTCTATCACATGTACCTCTCCCCGCCCCCCCTTTTAGTGAATAGACTGTTTAAATTAAGTAAAGGATATAAATTCTGTTGTTTCAGTTTTAATATTTCATGACTGATTTTATAGATGAAATTATGTTTTACAATAAATAGGAAGAAGAATTTATACAGCCTGTTTTATTTGATGTGAAACAGCAAATCCCATTTCTCTTTAGCTGTAAAGAAAATTCATTATAATGTCTTTAGTTGTAAGAGATGGTTTCATTGTGATTAGCTACACTGATAATAAAACAACCTTTTCATATGGCATAAGATACAAACAATCCTGTGTCTGCTTTCAATGGCATTGAATTTTTTCATTTTCTACTTTACTCATAGAATCTTCATTCCTTTTATTATTTTTCTATTCCAATAAGAATTTCCTTTCTTAAAAAAAATCGAAACAATTAGAAATACTAGCAGAACATTGATTTTAAAAATACTTTTTGAAAGGAGATATATTAAATATCACAAAAGGTACATTTGTCAGAGATGGTTGATATAAGATAGTCATAAAATTAACTTTATTACGGGATCAATTAACATATTTGGAAAATAGTACTTGAAGTGTAGGAAGATTTAAACAAAAGAAATAGCCAGGTAAGAAGGCTGAGCTAACTTTACAGTTTATTTTTGTCCTGTGATTTGTTGTTTTTTATTAGTATTAATACATCTTCACAAGTAGTGTTGGAAAGGTGGCAATCTTTTTTTTTTAAAATTTAATTTTAAAGAATTTGATTTATAGGACACACAGAGCTTTTACAATTTTATGAATTTTTGCTTTTACTTTTTTATCATGTTTGTAAAATCTCAGAATTCTTTTTTTTTTTTACTTTTTATTTTTGACTGTGTTGGGTCTTGGTTTCTGTGCGTGGGCTTTCTGCTAGTTGCAGCGAGCGGGGGCCACTCTTCATCGTGGTGCGCGGGCCTCTCACTGTCGCGGCCTCTCTTGCTGCGGAGCACAAGCTCCAGACGCGCAGGCTCAGTAGTTGTGGCTCACAGGCCTAGTTGCTCCGCGGCATGTGGGATCTTCCCAGACCAGGGCTCGAACCTGTGTCCCCTGCATTGGCAGGCAGATTCTCAACCGTTGCGCCACCAGGTAAGCCCAGGTGGCAATCTTAGATGAAGGGATGATGACCTACTTATTCTGTTATGGTTACCATGGTTTGATCCCTTTTAGTATGACTTTTTCGTGATTGTTTTAGCTCTCACTTAGGCACTAAAGAAATAATCTAATTTTTAACTTGCACACAGAATCAAATTGGATATTTGAAATAGACCATGGGTACCCCTGGAATAGAAACAATATTCTATTCTGACTTGAGTGAGAATTTTTTTCCTCCATCTGATCGTTTTACTTTACTCTGACCATTTGGGCTTAGGAGCACATAGTTCTAGCCTGCTTGTCTTCAGTGCGTCCTTGGACTGGCTGGGGAAGGTTCTTTTTAGGATTCAGCTGGACATGACATGTGAGATGCTTTGCAGGTGAAACTTAACCAGGTACACGTCCTGTGGCCGGAGACCCCTACATCTCCTGAGCTTGGATGCCTCCTGCCAGGGGAAGGTGTGGGAGTTACGCAGTCTGGGGGCCAGGATTGCGGCCTGTTCAGCCCCGATGACCTGTGGCTGTCCATGGGTTTACTGCATGGGCTGCCTCCTCAGGTTTGGGGAATGTTAGGTTGTAGGCTGCTACCAACTCGACTCTAGCAGGGCCTATAAGAAGGAAAAGACTCCTCCAAAATGAGCAGGTCTTTCAGAAATATTAGGACTTTTCTTTTATTCCATACAAATCTAAATTTAAAATTCCACCTTATCTCTTTAATAACTCTTGATTTTATTACACCACTTTTTCACTGTAAGCTGTATCAGATCTGATTTTGGTAGTGGGAGAGGCATCAATGTAAATGTCTGCTTCTTAAGTTCTAAAATCTTACGTAAGTTTGTTAGGAATTCTGCCCTCGATATGCATTTCGGAGTATACTTCACTTAACATTTATTGACCTCCTCCTGTGTAGCTTAATACTCTCTTGCTAGTACAGAAGATTCCTGTTAAAGGTTGGAGCATATAGGAAAGGAAATTATGTATAAACTACATATAAAGGAGGGGTGAACTTGAGCCGGTCTGTTCCTGACAAGGTGTAAAGGGAGAGAACGGGCATTATATTAGTAGTCCAGTGCTATATAACAAATTACGTCAAAACACGGGGCTTCAAGCCAGTTTCTGCAGCCAGGGATTTGGGAGTGGGCTCACCTGGGTGGCTGTGTGCCAGGTCTCTCGTGGGCCGCCGTCCCTGAAGTGCCTGAAGGCTCTCCTGGGGCTGGAGGAGCTGCTCCCTCGTCGCTGTCGGCAGAGTTCTTCTGGCTCTTGGTAGTGATGCTTCAGTCCCTCGCCACCTCCTGGAGCCCCCATTGTGGGCTGCAGGGGTGCCGTCCCGCTTCCCCCACAGGGTGCCGTCAAGGGAAGGGGGAAGGCCCGAAGCATGGTGGGGCACCCTCACTCCCGCTATTTCTGTCCCTTCTAGGCAGGCCATCAGGCCAGCCCACACCAAGGTGAGGGCTAGCCCCACCCTTTACTGGGAGCGCCAGAGAATTCTGTGGACTCATTTTGAACCACCACAGGCATTTTCCTGGGTGGGGAGAAGCACAGGTTCACACACATAGCTGAGGAGAGCATTGCAGCCAGTTCTCGGGACAGCGAGGAGGTGGGCTTTAGTGGACCCAGGATTCACGTGCCAGTCCCATTGCAGATAAACCACAACTATATTACGCATCCATTTGTGGTAGGTTGCCTCCAGTGTTATCTAGTAAATGGTTTTTAGGGTGTTACATTATACTCTTTTGTCATGGAAGATATTATTCAACTTGTGAGCATTTTCATAGAAAAGTGTTTTTTTTTGGGGGGGGGTAGGATCAGATGCTTTGTTTTGTGGTCTCTGTTAGGCATTGATGCTTCTGATGGGAGAGTTTGGTGAGAGGAGGATTACATAAAGTAAAGTACCCTTTTAATTACCCTTATGTTATGCACTTGGTGTTTGTAACAACTGATGCTTCAGAGTTTCTCATTAGCAGCCTCTCCATAGGGATGTGGTGGTACCGTATTAAGTTAGTGATAGTATAATGGTAAGAGATGTATTTTCAATCAAAAGTCCAGTTGAAATGGTAGGTTAAGAAAGACATCTGAGTAGTCCGCTAATTTCCCTTTATTCTTGTCTCAGCTGTCGCCACTGCACATCATAATAGGCTCGTAGGGCATTTTACCTGCCCTACCTTGACCTCCCAGGCCCAAAGGGAAAGGGTGAAGACCATCCGGAGTTTCAGTATATGCCTGTGTGTGCACACCTGCCCTGCCACACACGTGCCCCCTGCTGTGATTTTACTCTTGCCCTGGTGCCAACGCGTGCCAAGTTCACAGCGTTTGCATCAGGAATTTGGGTCAGTCTAGGAGGGATGAGGGCGAGCTGGCCTGGGGTGCAGGTGGGGAGAACTGGTCTCCTGTGTGGGTGGCCTCGTCCTACTCCTGGCGAGCGTATCCCTGCGTGTGTGAGAGACAGAGCTCAGCCTCGCTTACGTACACTCAGCACGAAAGAGGAACGGGGTGAAGAGAGACACGAAGGCAAGTGGTGGAGTGAAGGGAAAATTTCATCCGTGCTGCCCACAGTAAGGTTAGCATATGAAATGGTCGAATAGCTGGTATGTTTCTCTACTAGTTCCTGGAATACTTTCTTAAAAATGCTGAAAAAAACTTCCTGTGAGAAATGGCCACCAGGTGTCATCAGAATGCTGCTATTGATTTGTTTTATTATTCTTTTTTTTTTAATTTTAAAATTTAATTTAATTAATTTTTTTATACAGCAGGTCCTTATTAGTCATCAGCTTTATACACATCAGTGTCTACATGTCAATCACAACTGCCCAGTTCATCCCACCACCACCACCATCCCCCGCCGCTTTCCCCTGTTGGTGTCCATATGTTTGTTCTCTACATCTGTGTCTCAATTTCTGCCCTGCAAACCGGTTCATCTGTACCATTTTTCTAGGTTCTTATTATTGTTCTTAAAAAGCATATGCATGTTTTGATTTCTTTCTTGCACTTAAAAATTTTTCTTTTGTTTTTAAACTGTAGCAGAGACTATTTCAGTTAGAGCAGGGATTTTCTTTTGGGACATTTTCTTGGTGAGCTAATAATTTTTTATAGGTAAAATTGAAGATCACTATGTAAAACTTATGTATTTATTTATTTATTTATTTATTTTTAGTTGAGGAACAACTACTGGTTGAGAATTTGGATGAGAGTAGAAACTATAAATGGAATTGCATATTTGAAAATCTTTGGCACAGTGAGGATGTGTGTTGAATGGTAATTGATGAATTTCTGTAGGAACCGTATGCTTTAAGAAGATTTGGTTTAATAATATATCTCATTATTTTAGTCTAAATACCTACTAAGTCTTCTGAATTTTGAAACCTTGCTGTGGGAAGAAATCAGAGACTCACTGGCTTCTACAATGGGTACAAGTACCAGGACTTTCAGAAAGAACAGGGATTCTGCCTTACTTACTTTGAGTGTTGGCAGTGAGTCCCATGCCTGTTCTGTTGTTTTGCTTTGTTCACAGAGAATTAAAGGTGCTTTCTGGTACATGGTAGGCTTTCCATAAATGTTGAGTGAATGAATTAAATCTGCCTCCAGAAAAGAGTCCTTGAACTTTCCCAGTTGGGTAATTTTTGAATTCTGCTATAATAACCTAATAAGCTTTGTGATGAAGGTTTTTCTTTTTAAAAAAAGAAAAAGAAAAAAAATATATAAAAGATTCCTCATTTCTGTTGAATCCCTTCTAGATCACTTTAAGATACTTACTAAATCACCTTGCACTCCCACTTACTGATGTCATTCTAGTTCAGGCCTTATAACTTAAACTATTATTATAATGTGCTCTTTCTGCCTCTAGACTTTCTCTACCCATGATATGTCCTGCATACTGAAAAATGAGTCTTCCTGAAGCAGTGCTGTGTTTTGGTGACTCCCCACTGACACTACTGAATAAGTTCCAGTTCTTAATTCGGAGCCTCCTATGATGTGGTGTTGGTCATCTGCCTGGGTTTTAAGTTGCCCTGCAGTAGAAAGCCAGGGCTGTAGCTGTCTGCACTGCTGACAGTCTCACATGCTCATTGCATGTGCTTTGCGGCTTTGCTAATCCCTTTTTTCTGCTTGAAATGTTTAACTGTTCCTACCTGCCCCCTCAACAAAAGAAAAAAACAGTTTTAGTGTCCTGGGTTTTAGCTCAAATGATATTTCTCCTCTTTTAGCCAAATAGTCTACTTGGCAGTATGGTCCCTTGCTCATTTATACTGCTGTAGTTCTTAGTTTATATCACACACGTGACCATATGTGGCCTTGTATTAGAGTTCCTTTCCATACATGTCACATGGCTCCTAATAGAATATGAGCCTGCTGAGGGCAAAGGATGTGTTTGTATCATTATAGTTCTTTCATTTTCTGGGCAACTCAACATATATATTTGTTGAATGTTTGTTGTTCTTTCTTGGTATAATGAGATGTTGAGTTATTTCATTAATTTCAAAAGTCAATTGGGAAATAACAGATGTAGAAACATTTTCTCCTTTTGTTTTAGAATTTTTGGAGCCATTATATAGGAGATAATGAAGAGCCTCATTATTTTGCTTCTGCATATTAATATAGTCATTCTTTTGTCTCCAAAAATGTATGAGTCATGTGCTGTCTATAGAGCATTGACTCTGAATAGTTGTACGTGTGTGAGTCTTCCGTGGGTTGGTGTTTGTGTGTTCTGTGCATGTGCACCTGCTAGTGTCCGTAGCGAAGGTGGTGTAGCCGCGGGCCACAGCGGTGTCGGAAGAGGAGGAGATGAAAGGACTCGTTATTGAAAGAAATTCTCACCGTTTTAGATTAAGCGTTAAAAGGTTTTTTAAAATAACTCCCGTTATGGACGTTTTCAAACGTATATGTATACAAACACATTGAAAATTGATAGAATGGCATACTGAATCCCCATATAACTGTCCCTCAGCTTCCAGCACTGTCGGTACCTAGCTTTCGCTAGGCTCCTTTCCTGGACCATTTTAAAGTGTATCTCAGACACTTTTCATTTCATCAATAAATACTTAGATAGGAGACATTCCTTATTTCACAGTGAGATATTTGTTCATTCTAGTACCTGTTGTGTGCTTGGAATTGATCTAGGCTCTTGGGACATGTGAATGGATAAAATAAACCAGGCCCTTACGTTCTAGCTTGGGAGACAGAAAGCAAGCTAGACACATAAATAACCAGAACAAGGAAAAAATTGATTTCATCAAAATTTAAAACTTCTGCTTATCAAAAGCCAACATTTATAAAATGGAAAGGGAGAAAATATTTGTAAAACATGTATCTGACAAAGGATTTATATCCAGAACACATTGGCTCAATAATAAAACAGACAAGTGATGTAAGAAACGGGCCAAAGGCTAACAAGGACTTTGCGAAGCCTGTAGCATCATTCAGCACCATCGCTAGTTACTGGGCAAATGCAGAGTAACTTCACACACACTCACTAGAAAGACTAAAATTGAAAAGGCTGACAGTGTTAAATGTTGGTGAGGAAGTGGATCAGTCACAATTCTTGACACTGCTTGGTGGCCGTATAAAACAGTACAGCCACTTTGAACATCAGTCAGGCAATTTCTCATACAGTTAAGCACACACATCTGCCCTCTAGCCCAGCAAGGCCACCCCTAGGTGTTTACATAAAAGAAATGAAAATCTATGTTCATGAAAGACTTGTGCAAGAATATTTATAGCAGCTTTATCATGACAGCCCAAAAGGGAAGTAGCCCAGTGTCCGTCAACATGAGTGTAAATCTGTGTGGTGGAATAGTGCTCAGCACCGAAGCGGAGCACATTGCTGACCCATGCAGCACAGACATTGTGCTGAGCGGAAGAAGCAGAGCCTCCTTCCCGCCAGAAGTGTATGTATTGTCTGATGTCATTTGTATGAACTTCTGGAACAGGCAAAACTAATCTATTGAGGAAGAATTCTGAGCGGCAGTTGCCTCCGGGTGCGGGAGTGGGGAGCGGAGTGGGTTACAGGGAATGAGCGTGAAGGGCTTGAGAGAGTTTTGCGGGGAGAAGGCAGTGTCCTGTGTTTTGAGAGGGACAGTCCTGAGGGACCCTCTGCAGCTCTCTGGGCTTCTCTTTCTACCATCTCTCCTCTCCTTTACTCTGTCCCACAAGCTCTAGCTGCCTTCCTCTCTGCTGGGAGGTCCCTGGGCTCTGTCTGTGGCCTGCGTCCATTCTTCAGGCAGTAAGCTGGCGCTCACCTGGTTTGTTTCTCATCTCTCAGGATCACTGTCTTTTGGTGCCCGATCTCCAGTGTCTTGTGCTGTTGTTTCATAGATTCTGTTTTTTTCTTTTTTCTTTGTTTCATGCATGAGAGTAAATCCAGTCCCTGTGACTTGACCAGAAGTCGATGTCCTGGACTGGACCATATACCTATTAAAAAAAAAAGTCTCACCCCTTAAAATGTAAGGCAGAGATTTTGTTTTTTCTTTGCTTTAATTCCAGTATCTAGTACAACCAAAAATACTTGGCATACAGTAGGCCCTAAGTGAAGATTTTGGAACAGACACATGATTCATTCTTTCTTACTTTCTTTCCTCCTTTTACTGTTGGATTACAAATGTTGAATAGCAAACCCAGTGCTCTATCTAAAACAGCATTTTCTAAAAGGTCCTTTGGAACAGTGGCCTCTTGATTCTTTATAAACAAAGGGCTCTGTAATGAAATTAGTTTGGGAAACACTTATGTACTGAGAAATTGTGTGATAAAGACACTTGTTTAAACCAGAGTTTTCTGCACTTATTTGACCAGGAATATTTTTTCCCCTCGAAACACCTATTGACCTTTTATATCATTTATATTTTCTGGAACACATTCTGAAGAAATGGTGATCTGATGTTGTACATCTTGTAAGTGTAATAAAACTATATACACTTATCTTTTTCACTCTTTTATAAGAGTGATACAGTATGTTACTATATTACAATATATTGTAATAAATATAAGATATTTTTGTATGTAAATTACATATGATAATTTATATATTTTAAAGCAACTTTATTGGGATATTCACATACCATACAATTCACCCATTCATACTATGATTTAATGGGTTTAAGTATACTCACAGACATGTGCAACCATCACCACAGTAAATTTTAGAACGTCTTCATCACCTTTTAGATATTATCCACCACCGCTACCCCACTGTCTCCCATCTCCTGTCCTGTGCTCCCACCCAGCCCTAAGGAACCACTATTCTACTTTCTGTCTCCATAGATTTGCCTGTTCTGGGTATTTCTTATAAAAGGAATCATATAGTATGTGGTCTTTTGCAACTGGCTTCCTTCACTTAGCGTAATGTTTCCAAAGTTCATCCATATCGTGGTTTGTATTAATACTTCATTCTTTTTGTGGCCGATTAATATTCTGTTGTATGGATGTACCTCATTTTGTTTACCCATTAATCTGTTGCTGAACATTTGTGTTCTTTCTACCTCCTGGCTGTTGTGGATAATATGGCTGTAAAAATTTGTGTCCAAGTTTTTGTGTGTTTGTATGTTTTTGTATGTTTTTATTTCTCTTGGGCATATACCTAGGAGTGGAATTGCTGGGCCGTAAGATACACTGTGTTTAATCTTTTGAGGAGCTGCCAGACTCTTTTCCAAAGTGGCATCATCATTTTACATCTCCACTAGCATTGTATGAGTGTTCTGATTTCTCCACATCCTCACCAACACTTGTTATTACCTTGTTATTACCTTGTTATTACCTGACGTTTTAAAATTTTTCTTTTTAATTTATTATTCATTTTTGGCTGTGCCAGGTTTTAGTTGCAGCATGCAGACTCTTAGCTGTGGCATGCATGTGGAATCTAGTTCCCTGACCAGGGGTCGAACCTGGGCCCCCTGCACTGGGAGTTTGGAGTCTTACCCACTGGACCACCAGGGAAGTCCCTTATCTGACTTTTTGATTCTAGCCATTGTAGTGGGTGTTGCATTATAGTTTTGATTTGCATTTCTCTGATGACTACTCTTGTAGAGTATGTTTTCATGTGCTTTTTGGCCATTTGCATATCTTCTTTGGGGAAATGTATATTCAGCTCCTTTTCTTTACAAATTTTTTTTATTAACTTTTGGCTGCGTTGGGTGTTTGTGGCTGTGTTGGGTCCTCATTGCTGCGCACGGGCTTTCTCTAGTTGCGGTGAGCAGGGGCTCCTCTTCGTTGCGGTGCGTGGGCTTCTCACTGTGGTGGCTTCTCTTGTTGCAGAGCACAGGCTCTAGGCACGAGAGCTTCAATAGTTGTGGCTCACGGGCTCTAGAGCGCAGGCTCAGTAGTTGTGGTGCATGGGCTTAGTTACTCTGTGCCATGTGGGATCTTCCCGGACCAGGGCTTGAACCTGTGTCGCCTGCATTGGCAGGCGGATTCTTTTTTTTTTTTTATTTGCGGAGCACAGGCTCCGGACGCGCAGGCCCAGCGGCCATGGCTCACGGGCCCAGCCGCTCCGCGGCATGTGGGATCCTCCCGAAACGGGGCACGAACCCGCGTCTCCTGCATCGGCAGGCGGACTCTCAAGCACTGCGCCACCAGGGAAGCCCCTGGCAGGCGGATTCTTAACCACTGCACCACCAGGGAAGCCCCTCAGCTCCTTTTAAAATTGGATTTTTAAAAAATCATTGAGTTATAAGATTTCTTTTTTTATATATTCTAGATTAAGTCCTGTATCAGATATTGATTTGCAGAACATTTTTCCCATCCTGTGGCTCATCTTTTCACTTCTTTTTGGTGGTCTTTGAAGATAATGTCATTTGAAACTTTTAATTTTTTTTTTTTGCGGTACGCAGGCCTCCCACTCTGCCATGGCCTCTCCCGCCACGGAGCACAGGCTCTGGACGTGCGGGCCCAGCGGCCATGGCTCACGGGCCCAGCCACTCCATGACATGTGGGATCCTCCCGGACCGGGGCACGAGCCCACGTCCCCTGCATCAGCAGGCGGACTCCCAACCACCATGCCACCAGGGAAGCCCTGAAGCTTTTAATTTTGATAAAGACCAATTTATTAATTTTTTTCTATTGTTACTCATGATTTTGGTGTCATTATCTTATATATAATTTCTAGTCCCTACTTTTAGCAGAGTCAGAGCAACAGCCTTCATTTGGTTTGTCATCGTGACAAAAAAAACCCCCAAAATGGTTAAAATAGTTAAAAATAGTTACCATTAGCTTTGAGGCCATAATACTTGATGAATAATACTTTTAATTAACATCAAATTAAATGGCATTTGGCTGAGAATCCCATTCATGGTGTAAAGTAAATGGAAAATGATATGTTTTAATTGAATTAAATAGCATAATGAAAAATAAAATCAATGTTATTGATTTTAAAGCATTTTATTCAATAAAATTCTTCCTCCCCCCACTAAAATTTACGTTATTAATTCTACTCTATCAGTGACATTTCCCCTTAACCTGTTAACCTTCAGACAACACAAAATGACTGTTAGATGAAGACATTGGTGATTGACACCTGGAACAGGAGTGGCTGTTCATTGGCAACAGTGCTTGAACATGAACGATGATGTGTGATGAGGATATGCATGTTGTTAATTAGGATATACTTAGAAGGATGATAGTCAGACTCTTTGCTCTAGGGGAAGAGGATGAAGCAGTTGTTTTAAAATTATGTTTTCTTTACACTGGGACTTGGGCTTCTATTGGGAAGCTAAAGAGGGGGAGGGCTGGCTCCCTGACTTGTATCACAGCAGTTTTTGTTTAATCTGTTCTACAGAATGGGAGTTCACGGAAATGTAATTTGAAAAGAGGGCTTCTCTGTTTTTTTTTTTTTTTAAGTAGTAAATTGAAATGTACCAGTGAAAAGAATTAAAACATGGGAGTTTTTTTGTAAGCTGGTTGAAAATTACTTTTTCTATCAAAGTAGTGTAGCATTGCTTCCTGAGTCAGCAGTATGATGATGTGGTATGCCCCAAATCTGATTTCATGCATTTCGTAAAGGACTTTGCACACGCGATCAAATCCATCTCAATGTAAAGGAGACCTCGAGGCTAATTTTATGATATTTTTTGTCTAGTGTGTCACTTTATGTTGACTTTTTGACTAACTTGTGTGTCTTTTCTTTATGTTCAAAGGTTTTATACCGTTTTTATTTTCTTCCCAGGTTATGTGTGCCCAGTGAGCCACCCCTGACACAAGAAGCATCATCAGCACTTTATTAGTGATGGATACTGAGAAGAAACCAGAGAATGATGAGGATGACAGTGTAAACAAAGAAGCAAAAGACTTGAGAAATAGTTCACCCCATGATGTAGATTGTGGGCCTGTATCTGAGGTGATAGCAGATTCCTCTGAGAATTCCACAAGCAAAAGAGGTTTTTTAGAGTCATTGGACTTTGACAGCGCTGTCGTGGAGAATGATGGAAATGAACACGCTTCCAAGAGAATGAAATTAGCTGAGGCAGAGCCCCTCCAGTCGGGGGAGCTGGGCATCCCTGGGTCAGAGAGGCCTGAGGGTGCAGGCCTGGAAGCGGGTGTCCCGTTGGCGGGGACAGGGGTGGGGGCCCTCCTTAGTGACCCTGATGGAGGCGTGTGTCTTCCTGGTGCCTTTGCTGCCCCCTGCAACGTTAGCCCCACGGACGCTGCTTCTCTGGAAACAGACGCTGAGAAGAAGCCTGCTCAGGAAATGGTTTTCCTTGATCCAGAAAGAGAGCTTCCCTTCCCCCAGAATGAGATGCCTGTGAGCGGTACCCTCGGAAGTGTGGATGCAGTTCTGCAGTGCGGCACATGTGGTCACTCGTTTGCTTCCTGCTCCGATTTGGAGAAGCACGCCGAGTGTCACACACAGCAGCCTGAGGACCACGCTTGCGGCCCCTGTGGCCACAAAGCGGAGAGCAGCGCGGCCTTACCTGTGCACGTCAGGCAGGCGCACGGGCCACAGAGGGTCTTTTCTTGTGACCTCTGTGGCTTTCAGTGTGCAGAGGAGAACCTGCTG
>NW_006775077.1:2619904-2628172 GCF_000442215.2 Lipotes vexillifer | reverse complement strand
GCTGAACGCACACTGTCTTGGCAAAACACACCTCCGGCGTCAGAACCTTGCTGCTCGTGGAGGGTTTGTACAGATCTTAACCAAACAGCCTTTTCCTAAGAAGCCATGTCCCATGGGAACAAAAAGTGTTCGCACAAAGCCAAGAGCGTCTAAGCCAATAGCAAAGAATGGCGGTTCAAAAGGATTACGAAACGTTGGAAGCAAATTTAAAGATTTCAGAGGAAGCATTTCTAAACAAAGTGGAAGTGGCAGTGGGTTGCTGGTTGAAATGATGCCGTCCAGGAATACTGCGCCAGAAAAAGTAGAGATTGTTGAAGAAAACGTAACCTTCCTCGATATACCTCAGAATCCTGAAAACCAGAGTGAAAAGTTAGGAGACTTAGTCACCTCAGAGGGTCTCCTAGAGAAATTGGAATCTACCAGGAACACCCTTCAGGCAGCGCATGGTGTCAGTACAGCCTCAAGACCCAGACCTGAGCGGAACATCCTCATGCTGGGCAACAGCTTCCGACGACACAGTGGCACTTTCGCCTTAAGGGGCCAGGCGAAGAAAAGGTTCACTCTTTTAGGAATTAATAAAAGAGGCACTACTGAAACTCAGAGGCTGTGTTTGAAACACTTTAGAACACAGATGAAAACAAGTGATGCTGAGTCAACACCTCAGCATGCAGAAACCGGTGGCAGCGTTCAGGGTCTGTGCGTCACATCCGCGGAGACCCAGGACCTGAAGCAAGACAGGATGAGCTCCCATCTCCCATCCTCCTTTGACTCGCTGACGGTGAGGCCGCCTTCTGATGGCCAGGTGTTGTGTACGTGTACAGACTGTGGACACACAGCCACAAACAGGGCAGAGTTGGAAATCCATGTGAAGAGGTGCCACGCAGGAGAGATGCAGTCTCACTGCCAGACATGTGGGTTTTCCAGTGCATCCAGGAGGGACTTGGATGCACACTCGCACAACAACCAGCATCAGCAGACCGCCCCCGGCCTCAGTTGTCAGTGTTGTTCCTTTACTTCCTTGAATGAAATGTACTTGAGAGACCACATGAAGGAAAAGCACAGTAGGGGTTTCCTTTGCACGCCTTGTGATCTGTGCTTCTCGTCTGAGAAAGACATGGAGGAACACAAGACAACTGAGAAGCACATTCACTTGTTGGGTCAGCCAAAGACTTCTCAATCATTTAACAATGATTTGGTTTTACAGACTTTACCTTTAAGTACTTTAGAATCAGAAAATACAAAAGATTCTGTGAGTGAGTCAGGAAAAGCAGCTCAGGAAGAGCCAGTTCAGTCCAGGGTAAGCCATGGAAATGAAGTAAGACACGCGAATAAGCCTCAGTTTCAGTGTAAGAAGTGTTTTTATAAAACAAGATCTTCCACTGTTCTCACAAGACACATAAAACTGCGCCATGGTCAAGACTATCACTTCCTTTGTAAGGCATGTGATCTTTACTCATTGAGCAAAGAAGGGATGGAGAAACACATTAAGAGAAGCAGACATCTTGAAAATGCTAAGAAAAATAACATTGGCTTAAGCTTCGAAGAATGTATTGAAAGGGTCTGCATAGGTGCAAATGACAAAAAAGAAGGGTTTACCATTTCTGGGAATGGAAGGATAGAAGGCCACGTGGAAGGTGTGCAATTCCAGGAGCACACCTGTCTCGACAAGAGCATCCTCCTTCCCCAGGAACTGTCACAATCTGGTGTAATCACCAAAGAGGCTGAATTAACTTTGACCACTGCCCCAAAGAGAGGGAGACCTAAAGGTAACATCTCACGGACGTGTTCACATTGTGGTCTTTTGGCCTCGAGTATTACAAACTTGACTGTGCACATTAGACGAAAACACAGTCACCAGTACAGTTATTTATGCAAAGTGTGTAAGTATTATACTGTAACTAAGGGAGACATGGAACGTCATTGTGCCACCAAGAAACATAAAGGACGTGTAGAAATAGAAGCGAGTGGAAAACCAAGTTCAGATATCATTGTTGGCCCGGAAGGGGGTAACCCTGAAGCCTGTAGGAAGAACACCACTTCAGCAGTTTCGGATGTACCTGCCAACGAGTCAGCTGAAGCAGACACCTCCGTTTCGGAAAAGCCAGTACTAGAGCAAGGGAATCCAGTTGAAGTCGACGTTGAGAACGTATTTCATTCTACAGATGGGGAAACTAACGGTCACATTCTTGAGAGAAAGGAACAAACGTCTCTAGAACCAGAGGACCTTATCCATCAGGGCAGTGCCTGCTCCCAGGGAGATGACACAGGTACAGGAGATAACAAATGTGCGTACTGTGAGTTTAACGCTTACTCTTCTGCTTCTCTAGAACTGCACATAAAACGGAAACATGCAAGAGAGTTTGCATTTTATTGCATGGCGTGTGATTACTATGCTGTGACTCGGCGGGAGATGACCAGGCACGCAGCAACAGAAAAACATAAGATGAAAAGGCAGTCTTACCTGAACTCTTCTAACGTAGAAGCCAGTTCTGCAGAAATGTCCAAAACCATCATTATTCCTGAAGGGCAGCATCAGGAAAGTTCTGAAGAATTTCAGATAATTTCAGACCAACCCTCTGAAACTCTCAAAACTAGACATGCTGCTGATTGTTCTATTTTGGATGAGAATACTAATTTAGATATGGCCAAAGTACTCTGCGCTCCTGGCTCTGTAGAAATTGAGACTGAGGAAGAATCTAATCTCAGCGAAGATCATTCCTTTTGTGAAGCTTTCCAGCAGCCCCTTGCCAAAGATAAAGTTACAAAACTGGAGGAGATGGTGTCCCTTAATATTTCCTCTAATTATGGCTCCCCAGGCAACTTTCAGAATGAAAATTCAGGAAGCTCAGCTTTGAATTATGAGACAGCAAGGAAAAACCACAGTATGTTGCATGACGTCAGTGATCCAGACACACACTGCAAGAGTGATGGTGGAAACGTAGGGGACAGGGCAGATAAAGTCCTTGGCAAATGTGTGTGCCCCGGGGCTCTAGAAGGAGAGCATCCGGCTGAGAGCACCATGCTGAGAGCAGCTGGAGAAGAGCTCAACCTGGGTAGCAGTGGCCAGAACAAAGTTGGAAGTGTGCAGAGTTCAGGGGATTTGAAAGATGTGCCAGAAGATCCCATTCTAGAGAATAAGGAGATTTTGATGAATTCCCAACGTGAAAGTAAAATAATTTTGGAAGAGGATGGTCCAGCTTCTGATAGCACCGTTGAAAATACTGATGTTTATGAAACTATAATCAGTATTGATGATAAAGGACAAGCCGTGTACAGTTTTGGCCGGTTTGATTCTTCCATCATAAGGATAAAGAAACCCGAAGATGGGGACCTGTTAGACCAGTCTGAAGAGGGGCTTATAGCAGCAGGAGTGAGAATGAGTGAGTTGCCCTTAAAGGACTGTGCTCAAGGTGTGAAAAAGAAGAAAGCCGACGGCGGTTCCTTTGCCGAATCCACACGAATTCATTGTGATGACTGTGGCTTCTTAGCAGATGGTTTGAGTGGACTGAATGTTCACATAGCCATGAAGCATCCTACAAAAGAGAAACACTTCCACTGTCTGCTGTGTGGAAAGTCGTTCTACACGGAGAGCAACCTCCATCAGCATTTAGCCAGTGCTGGTCACATGAGAAATGAACAGGCCAGCGTTGAGGAGCTTCCCGAGGGAGGGGCCACCTTTAAATGTGTCAAGTGTACAGAGCCCTTTGATTCTGAACAGAATTTATTTCTGCATATTAAAGGGCAGCATGAGGAACTGCTCCGAGAGGTGAATAAGTACATAGTGGAAGACACTGAGCAAATCAACCGCGAGAGAGAGGAAAATCAGGGGAATGTTTGCAAGTATTGTGGGAAGATGTGTCGCAGTAGCAATTCGATGGCATTCCTAGCACACATTCGCACTCACACAGGTATGTAAAGTGCAGCAAATCTCTCTTTACCCACCAGGTGCAGAGGAGTGATAGAGTTCGGACATTTGTTCCCATCCAAATGTGGAGTCCTTAACTGCATTTGCCGGTTGGCCTCCACCCAGTTCACCTCCCACTGCCCGGTGGCTCTGGACGCTGCCGTAGTCTTTGTTGACACTTAACATTTCTTAAGGTAATTAATTGAGCCTTAGTGACTCCAAAGGCACGATGTTTGGCAGATTTCTTTTATCAAGAAGCCTAGTCCCTCTGATGCGTTTGTTATATTCCTGTCTCTCACAGCTTTTCAGTTGTCTCTAAGTCCTAGTTGTTTGGTTTTCCAGGGTGTCTATTAAGTGGCACTTTGGGTTTCAGAGGACATATTAAGTGGCTTTTGAGGAGTGGAATATGAAAATTTTCTTACAGTTTTAGGGATTTAAATGTATTCATTGCCAGATTATATCCCAAAGTGTAACTCCCAGGCAGCAAGATTCTGCTTTCAAGGATCAAAATTAGTCAACACTTTTAATTTCTGTGCTGTCACATGTAGTGTTCCATTTTAATGTTCAATTTTAGGTAGAAATTCTTTTAAAAAACTTTTTGTGGAAAATACATAAGCCACTATTCTAAATTCATGTTAAAATTCGCTGCACTGTTTCTATAAACCTGCCATACATTCTTTGTTTTAAATGGACAGCTTTTCTAAATCATTGTGCTCTGCTTAGACAAGTTCTGTCTCCATGGTTGAATTTATGAGTGGATTTGAATAATAAATTCACATTTCAATGAACATATTTTCATTAAAACTGTAAGGTTTATTTTACTGTACTTTTAAATAATGGCTTATTATTAAAGCTATACTTTAAATTCATGCAGTTTTTGAAACTTAGTGCACGGTTACAAGGAGGAAGACAAAAGGGTATGAAACATTATTAATAGTTTAGGGTGATTAAAGATAGATAAAAGTTTTTCGTTGAAGAAAGTAACAGGGCAACCTGCATAAGGTTAATCTAGGTAAATATAAACATTGTACTCTTGATCCCAGCTCTTCCCATGTAGTAGAACCACTCCTGGAGAGTAAGGTCAAATACTTATTTGTTGGCCTTATTAATACCTCTGTCGGTACCGTGTTGCCACTCACTTTCTGAAATGATATGGTTTTAGAAATCAGGCTCGTTCTTGTGTGCAGAAAATAGGTTCTTTCTTAACATGCCCTCTTAAGGCAGATAAAACTGAATAAAACTAAGAGGAAGATGCTAATGGAGCTCTTTTTAGAATTCTTTATGCAACTGTCTGGTCAAGACATGTTGCTTATAATTGATGTGTCCATTACTTGAATTCTCTTGTAATTATAGTCAATAAGTCTTGTAAATGTGTTAAAGCTCACTAAAAGCATACAAATTCAAGAACAGAGTAAGGCTAATAATTTAAAATAATCAATGTAGGCATTTCAGCACTTAATTTCCCTTGTGTGTTGATAGCTGATCATTCTTAATCCATTAAGATTTATTTAGTCGTTTACAATGCAAAATAGGTTTGCACTGGTCACTTGTGCCATTTGAAAATGTCCACCAGGTTAAGTGCAGAATGTAGTCCATTAGTCTTCCTTGACTATATGTATTAATTGCATTTAAAATCAAGTTAATGTGGATGTGAAAGTGAGGTAACTATCAATATGTGACAGAGTAACCCTACTTATATAAGTTACATTATTGATTGTAACATTTAGTAAAAGTTAGCATACTTTTTAACATCTCCTGTTGGCTTATCAGCAAGTACATTTTTATTGTGTTCTGAGGCACCGCAAAGAGCTCTCTTCCTGAGTCCCCAGTGCCAGCCGACATTTCAATTTTGCAAGTCATTTTTGCGGGGAGGTTGCTCTCCAGGTTTTAATCCAAGGCTTTTTTGTTGTTGTTGTTGTTTTCTTTTGTTTTTTTTTCCTGGGGGCATCTTATAATGAATTGCTTCTCTGATACTTTGCTTATGTCCATGAAATAGTAATTCAGGGACTGTTATTAATGGTTAACTGGAAAAGGGCTTATTCTTCCAATCCCTGTTTCCATATTTTGTGACTTACTATATGTTTTATGTAACCTTTTCTTCCCATCCTTAACACGATAAAAGCAGCACTTGAAGAAACAAATGAGTTTTGGTTATCAAGGATTGTGGGAAAAAAGCCTCCCAGAGTTTTCCTGAGTGCTCGCTGGTATGAAGCCATCCACATGACCAGAAAGTGCAGCGTCTCCTTTCCCTTTGCATTAGTAATACAGGAAAAGCTGTTCATTTTCTCTCCGGCATTGTTCTGGTAGTTAGAGCTTTAATTTCCTATACCAGAGGTCATTAAGTCGGAAGACTGTCTGAAGCCCTTAACTTCCTGTTCGGAGCGTGCTGGTCTCTGGCGCTGTTTGGAAATGTCCACATGTGGGAGAACATTAGGGCTGGTGGTGTTTGTACCTTAATAAGTGACGATTTAGAAGCCAGAACAGCTTGGGAAGAGGCGGTTAGGGGGAGTTAGTGTGTCGAGTTTAAGCGCAGTGAGGGCAGGGCCTCTCCTTTGCTCACTGCTTCACCCCCATGTGGCGCTGGCTTTCAGTGCTGTTTGTTGAATGAAGGAGTAAACAGATGAGCAGAGGAACCAGTGAAGTGTTCAGTGTAGGGAGGATTGTGGAGTGGAGAAGCATTAATTAGATAATGGGTTGTATCCATCTTACTTGATTCTTTAAGACCTAAAGTCTTTTTAAGTGTCAGTGTCACGTCCATGTATGCATAGCAGTTGGCAGTGAATGAAGTTGAGGAAGGCCAGTGCAGGTCTGAGGGGGAGGCTTTGTTTTTAAAGTCTTTGGAATTCTTTAGGTAACATTGTGAGGTGCCAGAAAGCTAGAGACCCTCTTTCATTTTTCCCTTTCAGAAAACCTCACAGTCCAAATTAAAACAAAACAAAAACTACTGAGGGTAATGCTGTCGCATGGAGTGGGACTATTTAAAATAATATTGACAGTTTATAATAATCTCAATATGCCTGAAAGACAAATTTAGAAATATATGGTTTTACAAATTTTGCCTTAAAAATACTATGCCTGGATTCATTTGGAATGGGCCTAGCAGGCTTAAAAATGGAAACGCTATCAGTTAGGAAAAAAAAAAAAGGGACATTTCTTGTTTTCTTATACAGAAAAATGTTACCCCTAGTCCCGTAATATTAGAATTTTTATGGCCAGGAAGGAGATGTTAACACATCTCTGCATGTAAGATACAAAAAGTAGTCAGGGCCTCCGTGATTTCTACATGGAAACAGTCAACAGGGTGACTTGTGGTTGTGTTGTCAGCACACCAGCAGTGATGGCTGAAACCCGAAGGAACTGCGGCTTCCACCAGGGAGCCACGGACAGTCCACTGAAAGCGCTGAAGGTCTGTGTCCGGCCCCCGTGGCCTGTGTGCTGCCACACAGAGGAACTCACACCCTGTAGTGCAGAGCGAGCACACAAGGGCTTGAGTCACGAGATATTTTGGATCTTTTCACCAAAATTGTAATAATACACGTGTTGAGAGAGCTTTATCTTCTTCGTTTAGAGTCCTGATGTTATTGTTGATTAATAATTTCCTAATTACCTTTAATGCAGTTTAATTTAAAGTACAGGTGAATTGGTTCTTCTCACTCTTTTCTTTTACAAGTCCCTTTATAGAATGCTGTGTCAAGATGAAATGTTTCCAAGTAGTGATAGGCTTAGTTTTATCGGAATCATTTAAATAAACTGTAGTTTCTAATGTGACTGCTAGAATGTGATTGCTGTAAGCTGCAGTCTCAACCTGCTTTTGACATTTAAACATATAAAGCTGACTAGATGTAACCATTCAGGTGCTAAATATATTTTACCTCTACTTCTTACAGTAGAAATGGAAGTATTAGAAGATCTGGCTTCATTGTCTTTGAACTGTGAAATATTCAGCTTTGCCCGTGCTTAGTACTGTTGACTTTTTAATTTCTGTTAGAAGATTAAAATTCAGTGCTTCACTTTTTTTGTCAGCTTTTGGGAATTAAATTGAAATTTAAGACTAAAATTTTTTACTGAGCACTACAATTTCAACAGAGTATTCTTGGATGATTTTTTTTCAAGGGCATTTGCGTAAAGTTCCACTGATCAAAAATGATTTACCGCAACTTTTTTATTTGAGCTCTTTTTGTATATTTATTCAAGTTCACATATTTCCTATTCTGTCTAACTGTATTAGAAGAGGTACTTCACCAAGTAGGTACTAAACATGCTATGAAAAATTTGGAAACATTGTACCAATTTTAAACTGTGTTTTTTTTTATGATTTTATTTTCTTGAGGATTTAAAGGTTAGAATTAGAAAATGGTATATAT
>NW_006775077.1:2613719-2619894 GCF_000442215.2 Lipotes vexillifer | reverse complement strand
AAGAGTGTTGCTTCTTGTTAATATGGGTCCTGATTATCAATTAGTAACTATATTCCAGTTAGAATCTACCTATTACTGACAATAAGTTTGTGGACTCTTGAAATAATTTTGTCTCCTCATTTTTGAGTATAGATTAATCTTGTTTCTTTATGAAATAAAAAAATTGTTGGTACTGTGCCTTTTATGTTGAAATGTTCTTGAAATCAACAATAGCCAAAATGTCAGTAATTCTGATTTGCTGAATCATCACAGATTTTTGGCTCTAAAATGATCATAAAAGCAAATAATTTATCCACTATAAATTCTTATATTGTATGGTATTGAAAGAGTAATATCGTGAATAATTTGGGATAAATGTTAGAAAAAAACGGAAATATTAATGTGAAAAAATTCAAAGCTGTAGAAATATGAGGGAACAGGGATGTGGCCACTGAGAAATTTATTTGATAATAAATATATTTTTAAAAAACATCAGCTACTCTGTATGCATTTATGTTTTAAAAATGTTCCATTTAAAATGTTAAATGACTTTTAAAACTATTCTTGTGAATTGTAAGAAAAATATTTGAAATTATGTAGCTCATCTCATCTACTTAGTACTGCTCAGGTGTACTAAGTGTACTCAGTACTCAGGTGTACTTTGACTTTAAATTTTAGAAATGTTATTGAAAGTTAGAAATACTCATTGGAACATTAAAGTCTTCTTGGTGGAATAATTGTGGAATGCATGTCTGTTCAAGTTAGAAAGGAATGCAGGTATTCCATTTTGGGGACAGAAATTTGTAATTAGATTATAAGTATGATTTAAGATCTGGGCCTCTTTTAAAACTATCAGTAATGTATTATTCAAATTCAAATCATACTTTATGTTAAATTTATTTAGGATCAAAACCATTCAAGTGCAAGATATGCCATTTTGCAACAGCTCAGCTTGGCGATGCCAGAAACCATGTCAAAAGGCACCTTGGGATGAGGGAATACAAGTGTCATGTCTGTGGGTGAGTAAATTGAAACCATCTCTACTGTGGTGAACCAGGAAGCATGTGCAGGATATCCATTGTTTCAGAATTCAAAACTGATAGGAGTAAGAGTGGCTAAAATTATGCATGCGTATCCTTCTTTCCATTGTTATGGTAAATTCCTTAAACACAGTTATGACATTCTTCTCCCACTTCTAATCCTGTACTGAAGATGAGCAATTTTATGGGCTACAAGGTCAATTTGAACCTGTAATCTGTAAATTGACTAAATTATAGGATGTTCATTCATATTGCCAGAGAGAAGTGTAAATTCCATTTAAAGACATAAAAAAATACATAATATAGCTTCAGGATTGTATATGTATTTTTTTTTTCTTTTGCTATACCGCTTTAATTTTAATCACATTAATGGTTCTTTGGATACATTGGACACATTCTATAAGGAAAAAAGCAGAAAAAGATTTAATTTCAGAGAACTGATTATTGCAGGGATGAAGCTTAAAAAAACAGTGTATAATGTAGGTTTTTGTGTAACGTTATTTCAAAACTTGTTTTTTTCCTGTTTTAGTTAATGGCTCTTTCCTCTAAAGAATCATTCACAATGTTTAATTGTCACTCAAATGTGTTGCATTTAATAGGAAGCAATGAGACGCCTTAATGCAACACTAATTAATTTAGCAGAAATGTTTGAAAGGTTTTAAAATGCCATGACATCTATGGTATATCATAGGACATTCAGAGCTGGATTTTAATACCTTACTTCTGATTAAAGGTATATTTTAATGCTGTCATGCTAGAGAACTTAACTAATAAGTGCATCGTATAAAAACACTTTATGTGAAACCTGAGGTTTCACATAAACACTTTGTGTTTCACAAAACACTTTGGATTCAATTAAATTATGCAATGCGTACATGTGTTTTATATATATATATATATATATATATATATATATATATTTTTTTTTTTTTTTTTTTTTTTGCGGTACGCGGGCCTCTCACTGCTGCGGCCTCTCCCGCTGAGGAGCACAGGCTCTGGACGCGCAGGCCCAGCGGCTATGGTTCATGGGCCCAGCCACTCCGCGGCATGCGGGATCCTCCCAGACCGGGGCACGAACCCGCATCCCCCGCACCGGCAGGCAGACTCTCAACCACTGCGCCACCAGGGAAGCCGCGTACATGTTATATTAAGTTTATTTTTTCAGTGGAAGATTCTTCTGGTTAGCCCTACTGTGTAAATGTCTTTTAAGTCAAAAACAGTTTCTGTTTTTTAATGGACTGTACATTTCATCCCAGGATGCAGTTGCATTTTTTGACCCTTAAGATAGTTTTACAAATAACTTTGCAAGCAGTTTTATTAACCATGGCCTGTGATTTATTCATTGGCAGAATTGATGGTTCAGTGACTTGGAGCTAAAGTAAATGAAGATGAACCTTTGCCCTAAAGCCCCCTGAACATCAGTGGGAGAATGAGTTTTGTTGCTACTGATTTTAGCTGCAAGGGTCGAGTGCCACATGTTCATTTAATTGCTCCAGGTCTCGGAATTTTAAAAGATACCTCATTTATTGTTTTTACCATGTGAGTTATAGGATAGAGGAAGGCCCTGACTCCAATGAAAATTTGTGCTATGACAGTATGCAGTTTCTTCTTTGTGTCTGCAAAATAAGTAAATAATTTTTGCATACTATGTTATTAGAAACCTAATTCCATTCATTTTTTATTAGCATTACCAAAATCTGGAAAGAGAAGAAGAAACTTTCAGAGAGCAGTTTCTGACATATGTAGCGTCAAAAACAATGATTGATTGGCTTTGGTTGTATGATTTGAGCAGTGCACACTTGCTTAGCTCATTGCTTAGCATGTACAACTGGCATGTTGCACTAATGGTTTATATAGTGATTCCCAAGTAAAGAATTATAAGTACATATAGCTATGTTGAGTTTTATACGGCTGTCAGAGAGGTTTACATGTGTGTGTGTATACATAGAAAAAGCAATCTAGATTCTCAAATTGTATCTCTTAAAATTACAGTAGTCGTTGAATTTTATTTGAACAAGAAATAATAGTTCTCTTAATTTTTTTATGTGAAATTTGATTTAAAAGTCACATAACAGTTATTTGAACAGGGTAGATATTTTTACAGTGAAGCTAAAAGTTCTGAAGAATTTCAGTAAACTGCAGAATGCCTATCGACCTATGTAGTTGACACAGAACAATAATGAGTTAAACACCCTTTAATGCTAAAGAAAAAGTATCATAGGTTGTTCTGTATTCCATGTGTTTCAAAGGGACAGAGCAGAATGTAGGTTAAAAATTAAAGTAAAAAACGTTAAAAAAAAAAAAAAAGAATTGGCTATCAGATTAGTGGCAGTAGAGAGCACTGGTACATTAACATCACTGACAATGTCAATTCATTATCATTGATGGCTAAATAATCTTAGAAATGCTCAGTGGACCTATTAGTTCCTGAACATAAGCAGCTCATGCTGCATTTCTTCATTAGCTTTAATTGCTATAAATTTTACCTTTTAAAAAATCATGCTTTAAAAGGTGAAGTGATCTTTCAGGAACATTAACTATAATTTTGTCACAAACAGAAGGTCTTGCACTATGTTTTCTTTTCTTCAGTTGTTAGTATCTTAGTGTCTGTTTTAGAATTTTACTAATAATCCCTTCACTGTTTGAGTTGTAAGAAATAAACGGTTTTTCAAACAGTTCTGTTAGAGTAATAATATATGAAAACAGTGGGGCAGGCACATTTTTGAAGTGAAATTATTACAGTGTTGTACTATTTTTCCTTAGTTACTTTTTCATATCTTTAAGATTTTAGATGCTCATCAAATACGTATCATATATTGTTTACTAAGGCTTAATTTAAGGGTTGTGCATTAGCTACTCCTTTAATAAAAACTGCCTTTTAAACTTTTATTTCAGTTGTTTGAACCTACACTGATCTTCTTTGAATTTTTAAGCTCAATTTTAAGATCTTTCTGTCCCCCTCATCGGCAAATCTTAGCCACAGTATATCATGGATTTGAGTTATTTGACCAAAGAGGCTGAATGTATTTGATAGTGTAATATTCGATGTCTAATTCCTAATGCTAGCTGGGATTCAGAATTCAAGATTTAAGTTTTGTTTACCCATGGTTTACATGCTTATGTCAGGGTATAGGTTTTAAAAATGTATTGCTCTGCACTCCCTGTTTTAACAACATGTTATAGATAACTTCATTTAAAAGCCTTTCATTTTACTTTCTCTTTTAGGAGGAGCACTTTTTGAATTACAGTTTCTTAATGTTTTTCTTACTTCTGAGCATGACCTCAAGAGGAATTTTATAAATATAGGTGAATTTATATTTAGCACTTGTTGGATAGTTAACATGAAAATGTGCTATGGGTCGGACATAGGGCTTAGTGGGGGAGAAAATAAAAAATAATAGAAAGCACCTTATATAGAAGTGAATAATTTTGTTGGGAACATATGTTTAAAAATAGGCAAACACATTTTTACTAAGTTCGTGATCTTTACCTTTGCTATTTTTCAGTAGTCAAGAACTTAAAAATCTCAGTGGCTTAAGAACGTCATTGTGGAAACCATGTTTTGTAAAATTCATTTACATTTATTTTAATAATCTCTTCCTCCAGTGTGTACACACATACACACACACACATTAGTGGATATATAATACTCTCAGTAATAAATATTATTTAAGCAGTGCTGTGTTTTAGTGTACAACTTAATTAGCGGTCATTTCATTTGTTGATCTCAGTTTCATGAGATTGTTTATCTCATGTTTATTACCCCATTGCACAGATGGTAAACCTGAGAGTAAAAGTATTTTTAGTGATGGAGTTAAATTATGGGCTAGTAATGGTAGACCACTGTTTCCTTCCTTTTAACTGTACCTTTTCTTTATTTCTCTGCTTTTGTAATATCTGTTGTTTTAGTTACTGATTTTAATTTGTACTTATTTTTTTTCTCTCTAGGTTGTTTTCTCTAGCATGTGTTAGCTGTAACTTCCAGCCCCCAGCCACTTTTGTTTTCTGCTTTTGCTCAGGCTTAACATTATTCTGAAAAATTGCTTGCACTGTATTTTATTTTAATATTCTGGTATTCAGTCTCTTTCTCTCTCTCTCTCTTTTTGGTCTCTCTCTGTTTCACTTTTCTCATATTAAAGTGTTGTTTTAAATAATTTTATTATTTTTCCTCATTGTTCTTTATGTGTTGATAATTTATTACACGTGTGTTGTTACAGATTGAACGTGCCTAAAAAAGTGAAGATTTTATTGTCTTTCCATTAGGATGAGAGGGGTAAAATTGATCATTTTGGGTTATGGTTTTTGTTTTTCATTAGTAGTTACTACAAAAAAAGACTAAGTAGAAAATTAGTAAGTAGCCTGTGATTTCAGTAAACCCGGGAAATTATACCTAACTTTTGTATGCTATTATTCACAAAAACCCCAGTATGCATGATTTAGGGGTTATGTTATTTTCTGACTGCTTTCCCTGTGTCTAGTCTTGAATCTTGTATATAAACAGTTGAGTAGTACTTACCTAATCAGGAGAGAATAGGGCATTTACTAAATCTGTCACCTCTGGGTTCATGAAAAGATTCTAGACATTTTCTATTGTGTATTAATGTGCTTATGAACTGTTTATTCTTAGTTGGTTTAAGAAACCTTAAATAGAAAGTTACTAATGCAGCAAAACTCTTTTTTTGTGGGTGTGTGGCATTACCTAGTTTTTGTGCATTAGAAGCGATCTCTATGTAGATGATTATAATGTCACTTTCTGACCTTTGCAGCTTGAATAATTGTAAATCATTGCTTCATAACGTGTCAGAGAATGTCTGTACTAGGCAATTAAATGGCAGAATATAATAGACCAAATTATTGCCTGTCATGTTTTCAACAACACAGTTAGTATTTGAGTTACACTTAATCATTACGTGCATTAGCAACTTCATTGGAATCCAGCTTCAGGCTGAGCATGAAATACATTACATTATTTAAACCTCTAATGGTACAAGTCATTTATTTGTGTTGAAGTGTACAACATGCAGAGTTTCATAAAGCAAGGAACACTTGAGAGCTTAATTTATCCAAATCAAAGTCTAAATGCAGATAAACACAAGTGGCAAAAATTAGTAATTTTTATAGGCTGGAAATATTTAAAAATACATGGTTGTGTGTAA